>NW_027254624.1:658000-987000 GCF_044704955.1 Pristiophorus japonicus
CCCCACAACGAGAAGCTGACCAGTGAGCTCCCTCTGTGCTGATCAGGAATGTGTTGGCTCACCTTAAACAACTTCTGTCCCACACTCAAAGTTCTCAATCCTTCTCCTCCGCTGCCCTTTACAGAAATGTCACGAATCACCCAGCCACCGTGTTCACTTCCACATCCTCACAGTGGGGCCACAGAGGCTCCTACTGTCTCCCCGCGATCAGCGAACTCACCCAGTTTGTAAAATTAAACCCCGAACACGTGCCCAGCAAAGGGCAGGAGAAGCCAGATAGTCTGTAAGCTTGGTCTATCACAGAAAGTATTGGTATTCATGGTGATTACAGCAATTATTAATCGTCTTACAGACCTCAATTATTTTTATGCAATGAATTGATCGAGGATTGAAACCAGCTTAGTGCACCGGGTATTAACCACTCGACCACCAGGGAAGAGTTACGATACATGTCGAACCAAGTTAGTGTGCCGGGTCTTAACCCCTCGACCACCAGGGAACAGTTACGATACATGTCGATATATTTATATATATTTATATATGAACCTGAATGTCAATGGCTACCTACCTAGACCTCGTGGCGCCCACGGTAGTGCGTCTAACTTTGAGTGAGAGAAACGGTTCCACAGTGACACCTGTCATGTGTTCTACATGGTTTCTGCTTGTACTATTACAAGGTGTGCCACAAGAGGGCACTGCAGTGGGAGACTTGTAGCTTACCTGCACAGGTGTGCCTGGCCTAGTATAAAAGGCAGGCCACCAGGTGTGATCCTCACTCTGTGGTTATCAACAAATGACTCGGGTCACTACAGTTCAAGCACGACACATTGTCTCGTGGAGTCATTATCAGAGCATTTGAAGGTATAACAAGGGAGCCCAAAGCCTCATAAACTGGAAATTCTACCAGAGCGTCGAAGTCATGCTGTAGGTGCCTGGGACAACACATTGCACAAAGTTGTCCACACGTGAAGGCAAAGTGTTTCTTCTACAGAAAGACTGGACATCTTGCGAAGGCATGCCGACTGAAGGTTAAACCTGTTTTTAAAGCTATGAGTCCAGCGTTCAAAGCTATGAGTAGAAATCCCAAGAGACTGCATAGTATGGAAGAACAACAACAGGACGAGGAGATCTTAGAGTTACACATCATCAGGAGCACGAGGTTAACGGACAGCGATTCGGAAAGCATCAAAATCCAAATAGATGTTGCGGGATTCAAGATACCAATGTAAATTGACACGGGTGCATCCGTGAGTGTAATACCGGAGTCACTGTACCGCGACAAATTGAGTGATTTCCAACTGGAGAAACCCAAGATAGAGCTGCGAGGCTACTCGGGAGAGTAAATTCCTGTGGTCGGTCGTATCACTGTACCGGTGAAATATAAAGATCAATTTCAGAACTTGCCTCTAATAGCAGTGAAAGGAGACAAGTCTGCCTTACAAGGAAGAAATTGATTAAGCTCACTGAAGCTGGATTGGAGTAAGATTTTCTGTGTGGAAGCGAGATTTTCATCAACGGATGAGGTTATCAAGAAGTATCCAAAGGTGTTCTGCGAAACGGGCAGTCCGATCCATGGCTTCAAGGCGAGTGTCAGGGTACAGAAGGACGCTAGATTGGTTTACTACAAGCCCCGTTCCGTACCATATGCACTCAAGGAAAAAGTTGAGCAAGAACTCAAAAAACTAGAAGGTGTTAACCGTTACACTGCGGAAACATCTCCACTTTCAGCACCAGATTATCAAAATTAAACCAATGAGATCGGGAGAAAAGTTCCTCGCATGCTAAGGGCAAAATAAATAATTGTCGTTCTACAAAAGAATGAACACACTTCAGCACCAGTTCAGACGGAAATGTTAAGCGAGCAGGTGGACTGCTGAATCGCACTTTTAAGGAGTTGGTGGTGACAAAACAAATGGATTCTGTCTAATGATTCAATATAATAAATGTCTGAAATAGGATTCGAACACTATCTATAGTGATCTGAAAACATCACCTTAGACCACTCGGCCATTATTACTTTTCAGTGTTGTGTGTGGCCACCTGCAGGTTGATTTTGAACTTGAAATAAATGAGGGCAGCAGCCGGATCTGTGCCTGACACCGGGGAAAGAGTGAGACAGACCTTGGAGCAAGGGTCTGGTTATTGTCAAACAGCAAATGAAATATTAATTCTGGAAGAATAACATTGAAACGAAATGTGATCCTGACACCCAGAAACAAGTGTTAAGGCAGAAGGTTAAATGCTGCATCCCTTTCTGCAAAACATTCCTTTCACAAGCATTTCTCTGAACAAAACAGCACAAAACAAAAATGTTCCTTTTAAAGTCATTAAACTCCCGAATTTCCACGCCTTGTGACTCTCCTGAATCAGATGCCTCTAGTTTTGCCGACTCCATCCATATCCCTTTGCTCCAAGGTCTGTCTCCCTGTTTCCCCGGTGTCCGGCAGAGATCCGCCTGCTGCCCTCATTTATTTCACTCTCTGTGAATCTCTCTAAGATTCCAACAGCAGCCATGGTTGTGTGAAGGTACGTATTCTGTTACTCGTCGCCAATTGTTGAGGTATAGAACAACTCCCCGAGGCTGAGTACTGTGAGTTAAACTTAGTGTGACCTTAGTTTTCTTTATTACAACTCCAGAGTGCCTGAACAACATGGCAGCCGACCTTTTATACTGGCCCTGCACGTGTGGGCAGGTGACCATCAGGACTCCAACAGTCGCGTCCTCTGGTGGCAAGTATGACAGAGTTACATACATCACATAATTGTTATCGTTAAGAAGTTATAATTCCAATCAATGCCTGAATCATGCTGAGTAGAAACATAGAAAACATAGAAAATATGTGCAGGAGTAGGCCATTCGGCCCTTCTAGCCTGCACCGCCATTCAAAGAGTTCAAGGCTTGGAAGGAGATCAATCATCAAAAGCCGTGTCATTAACCACAGCTGGGCCGTCAATTTTCTGATCGCAAACTGCTTTCAGTCCTTGTCAATATCTCTTGTCTATTTGCCGGTGTTTCCCGATTCTGTCAGTCTCTCTGGCTCTCTTTAATCTATGTGTGGTCACCTGCAGGTTGATTCTCGATGAATGCCTGTGTTTGTGTCTTCAACAACAGCAGAAAATGTTTCTTATATATTTCTTACATTCTCTCCAATGCCTTGATATCCTTGCTAAATTGTGGTGCTCAGAACTGTAAACAGTTCTCCAACTGAGGCCTAAACCGGGATTGAAAAGGTATGGTACAACTTCCTCACTGGTGTCCTCTATTTCACTACATATAAAGCCAAGGGCCCTGTATTCTGTTTAAACAACGTTGCAACTTATCTACCCAGCTTCAAAGATTTCTGTGTGTAAATCACTCAATCCTTCTCCTTCCCTTTTAACACAATACCATTTAGTTTATGTTTTCTCATATCACCTCCCTTTGTTTCCCAGACCTTACACACAGGTACAGGAGGAGACCCATTCAGCCCCTCGAGCCTGTTGCACAGGAACAGGAGGAGGCCCATTCAGCCCCTCGAGCCTGTTACACAGGAGCATGAGGAGGCCATTCAGCCCCTCAAGCCTATTACACAGGAACAGGAGTAGGCCCATTCAGCCCCTCGAGCTTGTTACACAGGAACAGGATGAGACCATTCAGCCCCTCGAGCCTGTTACACAGGAACAGGAGGAGACCCATTCAGCCCCTTCAGCCTGTTACACAGGAACAGGAGGAGGCCCATTCAGCCCCTCGAGCCTGTTACACAGGAACAGGAGGAGGCCCATTCAACTCCTCGAATCTGTTACACAGCAACAGGAGGTGGCCCATTCAGCCCCTCGAGCCTGTTACACAGGAACAGGAGGAGGCGCATTCAGCCCCTCGAGCCTGTTACACAGGAACAGGAGGAGGCCCATTCAGGCACTCGAGCCTGTTACACAGGAACAGGAGGAGGACATTCAGCTCCTCGTGCCTGTGACACAGGAACAGGAGGAGGCCATTCAGCCCCTCGAGCCTGTTACACAGGAAGAGGAGGAGGCCATTCAGCACATCGAGCCGGTTCCGCCATTCAATGTGATCATGGCTGATCTGTGACGAAACTCCATATACACACCTTTGGCCCATATTCCTTAATAATTTTGGTCAAAATGCAATGTAAAATGAACAACTGACCCGGCACCAACTGCCCTTTGCAGAAGGGAGTTCCAAACCTCTCCCACCCTGTGTGTGTAGGAATGTTTCCGGATTTCACTCCTGAAACTTCTGGCTCTAATGTTTAGATTTTGGCCCCTAGTCTGGGACGCCCGAACCAGCGGGAATAATTTATCTCTACCTACTCTATCTGTTCTCTTATTATCTTGAAAATTTTGATAAAATCACTGCTCGACCCTCTAATTTCCAGTGGGTGTAATCTCATATCTTAATTTAAACCTTGGAATCCAGGTATCATTCTGGGAAACCGACACAGTGCTCCCTCCAAAGCCAATATAGCCTTCCTGAGGCAAGGTCAGTGAAAACTGAATCAAGGGACGGGTCTTACTAGATTTAATCTGATGGTTTCCAGCAGGCATTTGGTAAGGTCCCACACATCATCATCATCATCATCATAGGTGGGTCCTCGAACGAGGAAGGCTTACTTCCACATGGGTTCACAGGTGTTTCAATGAAGGACCCGATGTTCCAGTCCTGAACTCCAATCAAAGGGTGGAAGATGCCTGTGGGTGGATTGTTTTAACGTGGTGTGACCATTGCTCACCAGCCACCACACGGGCTTGACAGAGTGAGGTCTTGGTCCAGTGGCAAGGACGAACCAGGACGGCTGGAGACCTGCTCTGCTGCACGTCATCAAAACCCAGGTCGCCGTTTGGTGCATGGGCTGGAATATCGGCGGGACCCAGGTACAGCGGAGGAGTGGGAAGGTCAGTGTGGAGGAACGGTGAAAGATCGTGGTGGTGGAACGGTGAGAGGTCGTGGTGCAGGAGCGGTGAGAGGTCGTGGTGGAGGAGCGGTGAGAGGTCGTGGTGCAGGAGCGGTGAGAGGTCGTGGTGGAGGAGCGGTGAGAGGTCGTGGTGGAGGAGTGACGAGAGATCGTGGTGGAGGAACGGTGAGAGGTCGTGGTGGTGGAGCGGTGAGAGGTCGTGGTGGTGGAACGGTGAGAGGTCGTGGTGGAGGAACGGTGAGAGGTCGTGGTGGAGGAGCGGAGAGAGGTCGTGGTGGTGGAACGGTGAGAGGTCGTGGTGGAGGAACGGTGAGAGATCGTGGCGGAGGTGCAGCGAAGGTTAAACACAAGGGATGTTGGCAGAAATCAAAGTTGAGGCAATGTATGGTGTTGTGTATCTGTAAAGCATGCACTCCCATGTTCCCCCACCAGGGAGCTCATCCCCTGAAGTCCCAAGGAATCCCAGCACCCCTTGGGAGCACTGTATTTAAGCCGGCCCCTAAGGCCAGTTTCTCACTCTGGAGTGTCTTATGAAAGACTCAGGTCACTGTTACTTTAAACTCCCTGTATGCAGCATCATCTGTGTTGGGACCACAATAACTGGCGACGAGAATACGAATCCAACACAAACTTGCAGCAAATTGTGCGCATCCTGGAGAAGTTCTCAGAGGGTGAAGACTGGGAAGCCTATGTCGAACAGCTAGACCAGTACTTTGTAGCCAATGAGCTGGACGGAGAAGGAAGTGCTGGAAAAAGGAGAGCGGTCCTCCTCACAGTCTGTGGGGCACCGACCTACAGCCTCATGAAGAATCTTCAGGCTCCGGTGAAACCCATGGATAAGTCGTATGAGAAGCTGTGTACACTGGTTCGGGAGCATCTTAACCCGAGGGAGAGATTCTATGGCTAGGTATCGGTTCTACACGTGCCAGCGATCTGAAGATCAGGAAGTGGCGAGCTACATCGCCGAGCTAAGGCGACTTGCAGGATAATGTGACTTTGATGGCTACCTGGAGCAAATGCTCAGAGACTTTTTTTGTACTGGGCATTGGCCACGAGACCATCCTCCGAAAACTTTTGGCTGTAGAGACACCGACCCTCAGTAAGGCCATTGCGATAGCACAGGCGTTTATGTCCACCAGTGATAACACCAAACAAATCTCTCAGCACACAAGTGCTAGCAATGTTCATAAATTAACTGGAACTGTGTTTGTGAGCAGAAATGTACAGGGCAGAATCCACGAGTGTGCATCTGCCAGCAGGCCTCAGGTGAGCCAGATGACTCAGAGTCCCCAACAAAGGATGAGTGCAAGGTAATTCACACCGTGTTGGTGTTGTGCACGCTTCCATTCAGCCTATACATGCCGCTTCAAAGGGTATGTTTGCAAGAGCTGTGGAACAATGGGGCATCTCCAACGAGCTTGCGAATGAGCTGCAAGCTCTGCAAAACCTGCTAACCACCATGTGGCAGAGGAAGATCAATCCATGGTGGATCAAAGCAATTTCGAGCCTCAGAGAGAGGAGGCAGATGCTGAAGTACACGGGGTGCACACATTTTCGACGAAATGTCCACCTATAACGCTAAATGTAAAATTGAATGGCTTACCCGTAACCATGGAACTGGACACTGGCGCTAGCCAATCCATCGTGAGTAAAAAGATGTTTGAGAGACTGTGGTGCAACAAGGCATTCAGACCAGCCCGAAGCCCCATCCACACGAAACTGAGAATGTACACCAAAGAGCTTATCACTGTCCTGGGCAGCACCATGGTCAAGGTCACCTACGAGGGCACGGTGCACGAACTACCACTCTGGATTGTCCCGGGCGATGGCCCCACACTGCTTGGAAGGAGCTGGCTGGGCAAAATCCGCTGGAACTGGGATACCATCCGAACGCTATCGCATGTTGATGAAGCCTTATGTCCCCAGGTTCTGAAAAAATTTCCTTCACTTTCTGAGCCAGGAATTGGAAATTTTTCCGGGGCGAAGGGGCGCATCCACTTGGTCCCAGAGGCACGACCCATTCACCACTAGGCGCGAGCGGTACCTCACATGATGAGGAGAGAGTGGAAATCGAGCTGGACAGGCTGCAACGCGAGGGCATCACCTCCCCAGTGGAATTCAGCGAGTGGGCTAGTCCACTTGTTCAAGTACTCAAAAGTGATGGCACGGTCAGGGTTTGCGACGATTATAAAGTAACTATTAATCGTTTCTCGCTACAAGACCAATACCCACTACCTAAGACAGACGACCTATTTGGCGCGCTGGCAGGAGGCAAGGCGTTCACCAAGCTTTACCTGACTTAGGCCTACATGACGCAGGAGATGGAGGAGTCTTTGAAGGGCCTCACCTGCATCAACACGCAAAAGGGACTGTTCAGCGACAACAGATGCCCGTTTGGAATTCGGTCGGCTGCAGCGATCTTCCAGAGAAACATGGAGAGCCGACTCAAGTCGGTACCACACACAGTGGTCTTTCAGGATGATATATTGTTTATGGGTCTGGACACCGCCGAACACATATAAAACCTGAAGGATGTCCTCCAGCGACTGGATCGCGTAGGGCTGCGGCTGAAGAGGTCGAAATGCGTCTGCATGGCAACAGAAATGGAGATTTTGGGGAGAAAGATCACGGCGGACGGCATTCGGCCCACAGACGCCAAGACAGAGGCTATCATGAACGCACCCAGGCCACAGAACGTCACGGAGCTGCGGTCGTTCCTGGGACTCCTCAACTATTTTGGTAACTTCCTACGGGGTTAAGCACCTTCTAGAGCCCCTACATGTGTTATTGCACAAAGGTAAGAACTGGGTATGGGGAAAAAAAACAAGTAATTGCGTTTGACAAAGCCAGCAACCTTTTATGCTCCAACAAGCTGCTTGTGTTGTATAAACCATGTAAAAGACTTGTGCTAGCATGTGACGCGTCGTCGTACGGAGTCGGGTGTGTATTACAACAAGCTAATATTGCGGGGAAGTTGCAACCTGTCGCCTATGCTTCCAGGAGCTTGTCTAAGGCCGAGAGGGCCTACAGCATGATTAAGAAAGAGGCATCAACGTGTGTGTTCGAGGTAAAGAAAATGCATCAGTTCCTGTTTGGCCTCAAATTTGAGCTGGAAACCGAACATATGCCCCTCACATCCCTGTTCGCTGAAAACGAGGGTATAAATACTAATGCCTCAGCCCGCATACAAAGGTGGGCACTCACGTTCTCAGCGTATAACGAGACCATCCGTCACAGGCCAGGCACTGAGAACGGTGCGGATGATCTGTAGGCTAACATTGCCCACCACGGGGGTGGAAATGGCGCAGCCTGCAAAATAGTTGATGGTGGCGCAGCCCGCTGACTTGTTGATGGTCATGGAAGCGTTTGAAAATGATAAATCACCTGTTACGGCCCGCCAGATTAGGACTTGGACCAGCAAAGATCCTCTGCTGTCGCTAGTAAAAAACTATGTACTGCATGGGAGCTGGGCCAGCATCACCGTTGAAATACAAGAGCCAATCAAGCCGTTCCAGCGGCGAAAGGACGAGCTGTCCAGTCAGGCAGACTGCCTGTTGTGGGGTAACCGCGTAGTGCTACCAAAAAAGGGCAGGGAGACGTTCATCTCGGATCTCCACAGCACACGCCCGGGTATAGTAATGATGAAAGCGATAGCCAGATATCACATGTGCTGGCCCGGTATCGACTCGAACTTCGAACCTGTGTATGGCAATGCAGTGTATGTGCTCAGTTGACCAAGGCGCCCAGAGAGGCACCACTAAGTTTGTGGTCCTGGCCCTCCAGACCATGGTCGAGGATCCATGTCAACTAAGCGGGCCCATTTCTTGGTAAAATATTCCTGGTGGTGGTGGATGCTTTTTCAAAATGGATTGAACGTGAAATAATGTCGGGAAGCACCGCCACCACTACCATTGAAATCCTGAGGGCCATGTTTGCCACCCACGGCCTGCCTGACATACTGGTCAGTGACAACGGGCCATGTTTCACCAGTGCCAAATTTAAAGAATTCATGACCCGCAATGGGATGAAACATACCACCTCGACCCCGTTTAAACCAGCCTCCAATGGGCAGGCAGAGCGGGCAGCACAAACAATCAAACAGAGCCTCAAACGAGTCACAGAAGGCTCACTCCTAACCCGCCTGTCCCGAGTACTGCTCAGCTATAGCACGAGATCCCACTCGCTCACAGGGGTGCCCCCGGCTGAGCTACTCATGAAAAGGACACTTAAAAGCAGACTTTCGCTGGTCCACCCCAACCTGCATGATCAGGTAGAGAGCAGGCATCAGCAACAAAATGTAAATGATGGTCGCGCCACTGTGTCACGGGAAATTGATCTGAATGACCCTGTTTATGTGCTAAACTATGGACATGGTCCCAAGTGGATCGCGGGCACGGTGATAGCTAAAGAAGGGAGCAGGGTGTTTGTCATCAAACTAGACAATCCCCTGGGTCCTGGTCCTGATCAGCGTTGCTGGCTTAAATTGGGGCCATCCAATGGGTCCTGCTCCTGATCAGTGATGTTGGTATATATCGTATCAACCCCCTGTGTCCTGCTCCTGATCAGTGATGCTGGTATATACTGGGGCAATCCTCTGGGTCCTGCTCCTGATCAGTGATGCTGGAATATATTGGGGCAATCCCTTGTGGCCTGCTCCTGATCAGTGATACTCGTATATATTGGGATAACCCCCTGGGTTCTGCTCCTAATCAGTGATGCTAATAGATATCGGGGCAATCCCCTGTGTCCTGCTGCTGATCAATGATGCTGGGATATATTGGGGCAATCCACTGGGTCCTGTTTCTTATAAGTGATGCTGGTATATATTGGGACAATCCCCTGGGTCCTGCTCCTGATCAGGGACGCTGGAATATATTGGGGTAATCCCCTGGGTACTGCTCTACACCAGTGAAAGTGGTATATATTGGGGCAACCCCTTGTGTCCTGCTCCTGATCAGTGATGCTGGGATATATTGGGGCAACCCCTTGTGTCCTGCTCCTGATCAATGATGCTGGGATATATCGGGACAACCCCCTGTGTCCTGCTCCTGATCAGTGATGCTGGGATATATTGGGGCAATCCACTGTGTCCTGCTCCTGATCAGTGATGCTGGGATATATTGGGGCAAACCCTTGTGTCCTGCTCCTGATCAATGATGCTGGGATATATCGGGGCAACCCCCTGTGTCCTGCTCCTGATCAATGATGCTGGGATATATTGGGGCAACCCCCTGTGTCCTGCTCCTGATCAATGATGCTGGGATATATTGGGGCAACCCCCTGTGTCCTGCTCCTGATCAATGATGCTGGGATATATTGGGGCAACCCCCTGTGTCCTGCTCCTGATCAGTGATGCTGGGATATATTGGGGCAACCCCTTATGTCCTGCTCCTGATCAATGATGCTGGGATATATCGGGGCAACCCCTTTTGTCCTGCTCCTGATCAATGATGCTGGGATATATTGGGGCAACCTCCTGTGTCCTGCTCCTGATCAATGATGCTGGGATATATTGTGGCAACCCCCTGTGTCCTGCTCCTGATCAGCGATGCTGGGATATATCGGGGCAACGCCCTGTGTCCTGCTCCTGATAAATGATGCTGGGATATATTGGGGCAATCCACTGGGTCCTGCTTCTGATAAATGATGCTGGTAGATATTGGGGCAATCTCCTGTGTCCTGCTCCTGATCATAGGTGCTGGTATATATTGGGACAATCCCCTGGGCCCTGCCCAGAACAGTTATACGGGGATATGTTGCGACTAATCTCCTGTGTCCTGGTCCTTATCAGAGATGCTGTGATATATTGCGATAATCACCTGGGGGCTGATGCTGATCAGTATGCAAAGTATTCTGCTGGAAAGTGTTCGAACGTTCGAGGTGATAAATGTTTGGTCTGCCAGGATAAGTGCGGTGGCAGAAGGACCTGTTACAGCGGGTGCCTCGCCTCAAACTTTAAGAATGATAATTTCAGAGTGGGCCTCGGAACCGAAACTATGCAAGGACCTGTTTAAATCACGATGTAAACTTAACCGGCCAGGGGTAAGGGGCGGGTTCATGTCTGACTTTGGCTTTATTCCTCGTCCAATTGCACGCAACATTGAATTCAATGTGGATTAAACCGGCCGGCCTCTAAAACTTGTCCATCCAGAATTAGCCTTATGTTTCCGCCTGGCGGATGTGGTTCAAGTTTTACCTGAGATTAGAAGCAGGGACAGAGAACATGATGAATTAAAAGCATAAATTCGACAGTTGAAAATAAACATCAGCCATGAGATGTGTCGGAACAGGGGAGAGCGATAATCACTCTCAGAGGATATACTTCTAATTAAAGAGATCAGCACAAGTAGCAGATGAGGACAATTGGCCATGAGGAGAGAGTTGTCTGTTTGACTGGTCAAACTCCAGCAAGCAGCAGAGACGGAGTAAGGCTGAATCGTCCCTATCTGAGCAAGAAACATCTTGGGTGTGAAACAACAGCAGCAAAATGCACCAAAGGAGAATATTATGAAATCACTTGTCGCACATGAGCTACCTCGATTGTGAAAACTCAAAAATGACTCAACGCCTTTGGGGCAGGAAGAGGGAGACATTTAAAAAAAATGTGTATTGGCAATAATAGCGGATTTTTCCCTTTTGCTCCCGGATATGTAAAGGCAGCAACGTATTGACTTAGGGTTTTCAACTCTCCCGATTTCAGTCATTGATCACTGGGCAACCTTTCAACTTTCAGTCAAGAGGTAAACCGAATGCTGTCGCATGGACTGATGTTTCTAAAATGCTACTCGGTTTTATCATTTAAATCAATGAAAAGGAAATTACTGAGCTGTGCACAATCTGTCTGTCTGTATGTCTAAATGTTTGTCTATCTATCCATCTGTCTCTATCTCTCCATGTCACTATCTCTCTAAAAATATATATCTGTCTATCCATAAATATATATATATATATGTATCCATCTATATCTATCTCTGCCTCTCCCTCTTTATCTCACTGTCTGTCTCTCTGTCAATCTGTCCATATAACTATATCTGTCTGACTGTCTGTCTCTCTGTCTGTTTATCTGTCTCTTTATCCATCTCTTTATCTCTATATATCTCTCTCTAATAAGGCCTGACATGTGAGAATGTCCACTTACATCGCAAAGCTATTCACGCTCGTCACTATGAATGGGCTGGTGGTCTAACTAACAATGTGATCTTCCACCTTGAAATTGAGTAGGTATCTGAATGGAAGCCGATCACTGCTATTCTGTTGTTTTCCACTTGTGATTGAGAACTAAGTAGCTTACAATTTGATCGAGGGAATATAAAGCGATTAAACCATAATGGAAATTACTCTAAACATTATTCCATTTACAATCAATTGGAAGTAAAAAAATTGGAATGATTTTTGGACAATTGCAGATCTGTATCATTCAGTTTACCCAGTATATCTAAAAATAATATCCTTAAAGCAAAGAATATCTGTCTGACTTGATGTGATATGGTTTTCACTGTCTAACAATTAGCACCCACTGTCCGGATCACACAATGATAATCGGGCGTGGAACAGACTGCTCAGCAATAATAGAACCCGTCCATTCACCTTCCCTTAAATTCAATGCAAGGACTATGGCTGGTTATATTCATCATTCTCCACTCACTTATGATTCCACTGGCCTCATTAGTTATTGTTTAACGCCAAGATGATAACGATTCAAATGTGCTTCCGGGGCTCAGAGCAGACAGCAGACTATAAACTATTCATTAAATAAATCTGCCAGTGACAATGTCGAGGAAACAATCTTCTTTCATTCACATAACAAGAGGAATAAACTGAATATAACCGATTGCTGTGTAATGAGCACAATGTTTACAGTTAAATATCGTTTACATAATAAAATAGGGATATGGTCATTTACAAGGAACAGTGACAGAAACTGGGATTTAAACGTTAGAATCCGCAATACAAATGAAATGGTTACAAGATTAATATTTGGAAATGTAGACTTACCAGGAACACCAGTCAAAGCGAGGGCAGAAAAATACATTTTCTGTGTACGTTTAATTATCCTCCATACCGTATATTCAACTGACTGACTCCGATCCATTCGTTCTACATCTGCAGAACGCTGCTTCGGTTTGTTCAGCAGACCAAACTCCGAGAGACAATTTGGGTTAACACATTGAGCGAATGCCCTTAAGTAAGGTGGGGGAAATCTCCACTGATATAATTAGGGAATACGGAGAATGATATTAGTTACAGCGATAAACAAACAGAATCCTTTCATCACTTTTTAAATAACATTTTGCAATATCACATTTACATAAGTCAGATATTGAACAGATAGAAAGTGAATCTCCGCAAAGGTCAGGGAAGAACAGACTATGTGAAATCTTCAGCCCGACAGCACTGCGTGATCGAGAACAGGTTTGGTTCAGGTTTATGATTAATTCTCTGGTTCCGTTATTTAAGAAAGTTTCTCTCCAATTCACAGTGTGCACTTTAAATTCAGCCACTGAAACCAAATTAAGTGGGTGAACCCCCGGTAATATATTTATAACCTTTCCTCAGCCCTTAAAATGCTGACACCCTCCGAGAGACGACAACGAAAGTGTAGTTTTGCCGATGAATCGTTCCCAGAAATGCACAACCATTGACCCTATACAATGTCAGATATGACCAAGTATCTGCTCTAAATATTGAAACATCCCTGAGAGCTCCCCACCAATGTTGGTGCACATCCAGGGGCCTGTCCGATTAGTGTCCAAGAGCCCCATCCCTGTAAATGGTGATGTAATCATTGTAAACTGAATAAAGATTTACAATTTCAGTAGACTTAATGGAGTTATGGTACAATTCCTGAGAACCCATCCGTAAATACAAACTGTTCCACAGAACCACTACAAATAACTCACTCCCAGGAGTATGTTGCAGTTATGTTTCTACTTCCAGCGACAGAGTAAAAAAACACACATTATAGGGGATCCTCATCAGACCTAAACACTGAATTGTTACCAGGGACGTCAGTTATGTGGAGAGATTAGTGGAACTGGGAATGTTCTCTCACAGCAGAGAAGTTTAAGCAGTGAATTATCAAAGACGGTCACTATCATGAAGAGTGTTGATAGATTAGATAGGGAGAAAGTGCTTCCACTAGAAGGAGGGTCGGCAGCAAGATGGTACAGCAGATAACAATTCCCCAATAAATCCAGGAAGGATATGAGGAGGATTGCTTTTTTGCATCGACTAGTGCTGATCTGGAACACAATACCTGAGAAGGGAAGGAATCATATTCAAATAGTAACTTTCAAAAGGATATTGGATATATACTTGAAAACATGATCTGTTTGCCTTTATAGTCTATTCGTCTATTTATAAACCCAAGTAACCGATATACATTTTAAGCAAATTCTCAACTTTCTCTGCCATCTTTAAGGATTTGTGGATATGCACACCAAGGTTTCTCTGCTCATCTAGAATTTTCTAAGCCGTGCCATTTATACTATACTGACTTTCCATATTAGTGCTCGCTAAGGGTATCACTTCATACTTCTCCATGTTGAACTCCATCTGCCATGCATCTGACTATTTCAACATCATGTTTCAATCATCCTATAGCCAAAAACTAGCCACATCACTACCGACTACGCCAAGTTTTGTATTACCTGTAAAGTTTAGCATTCCACTCCCTACACCCAATTCGAGGTCATTTTAAAAATTGAAAAGTAATGGATCCAAAATTGGCATCTGGGGAGCACCACGTAAACCACGTCACAGTCTGAAAAACATCCACGCACCACCATACCTTGGTGGTGATAATGAGCCAATTTTGCATGCATACCGCCACTTTCCATTTAATTCCATTGGCTTCCAAATTCTTAATGATTTCTGGTGTGTCACTTTGTCAAATACGTACGCAATGTCCATAGATACAAAATCAACTACATCACATCAAATAATGGCAAGAAAACCTTCTGCTGATTTCCAATTACCGCCCTGCCTCAGCTGACGAATCATTTTTGTTCATGTTGAACACCATTTGGAAGAAGCACTGAACATAGCATGTGTACAGAATATAATTTGGATGCGGGACTTCAATGACCATCATCAAGAGTGGCTCAGTAGCACCACTATTGATAGTGATGGAAGAGTCTTGAAGATCATTGCTGCCAGATTGGCCTTTCACAACACATATGTGGTAGGCAATGTCAACCTCCAACAATCGAGAGTCTAACCACCTTCCCTTGAAATTCAACAGCATTAACATCGCCGATTCCATGACTATCAAATCCTGGGCGTTACCATTGATGAGAAACTTAACTTGGCCAGCTACATAAATAATGTGGCAGCAAGTGCACGTAGGAGGCTGGGTATTCTTGGCGAGTGTCACACCTTCTCACTCAGATGTTCTACCATCTACAAGGCACATGAAAGAAGTGTAATGGTATACTTTCCTTTTGCCAGGATGAGTGCAGCTACAACAACACTCAAGAAGCTCGACACAATTCAAGAAAAAGCAGTCCGCTTGATTGGCAAAGCATCCACCAACTTAAAGATTCACTTCGTCCAACACCAGTGCACCGTGGCAGCAGTGTGTGCCATCCACAAGATGCACTGCAGCAACTCGCCAAAGATTCTATGAAAGCAACTCCCAAACCAGCAACCGCTACCATCTAGAAGGACAAGGGCAGCAGGCGCATCGGAACATCATCACTAGGAAGTCCCCTTCCGAGCTACACAGCATCGTTACATGGTAATATTTTGCTGTTCCTCCATCGTCGTGGAGTCAAAATTCTGGAACTCCCTCCCCAACAGTACTTTTACCACAAGGACAGCAGCAGTTCAAGAAGGCGGTTCACCACCACCTTCACCAGGGTAATTAGGCGATGGCCAACAAATGCTGGGGTATATCAGTGTTACAGTGAGGTGTGTGAGGTATATCAGTTGTACAGTGAGGGGTGTGGGGTATATCAGTGTGTTACAGTGCGGGGTGTGGGGTATATCAGTATTACAGTGAGGGGTGTGGGTATATCAATGTTACAGTGAGGGCTGTGGTTTATATTAGTTTTACAGAGAGCGGTGTGGGGTATATCCGTATTTCAGTGAGGGGTGTGAGGTATATCAGTATTACAGTGAGGGGTGTGGGGTATAGCAGTGTTATAATGAGGGGTGTAGGGTGTATTAATGTTACAGTGAGGGGTGTTGGGTATATCAGTGTTGCAGTGAAGGGTGTGGAATATATCAGTGTTGCAGTGAAGGGTGTGAGTTATTTCAGTGTTATTGTGAGGTGTGTGGGAAAAATCTGTGTTACTATGAGAGGGTGTGAGGTGTATCGGTGTTGCAGTGAGGGGTGTGAGGTATATCGGTGTTACAGTGAGGGGTATTGCGTATATCAGTTTTACAATGAGAAGTGTGGTGTATATCAGTGTTACTGTGAGGTGTGTGGGGTATATCAATGTTACAGTGAGGGTTTGCGAGGTATATCAGTGTTAAAGTGAGGGGTGTGTGGTATATCAGTGCTACTGTGAGGTGTGTGGGGTATATCAATGTTACAGTGAGGGGTGTGAGGTATATCAGTTTTACAGTGAGGGGTGTGTGGTATATCAGTGTTACACTGAGGGGTGTGGGGTGCATCAGTGTTACAGTGAGGGGTGTGGCGTGCATCAGTGTTACAGTGAGGGTGTGGCGTATATCAGTGTTACAATGAGAGGTGTGGGGTATATCAGTGTTACATTGAGGGGTGTGGAGTATATCAGTGTTACAGTGAGGGGTGAGGGGTATATCAGTGTTACAGTGAGAGTTATGGGGTATATCAGTGTTACAGTGAGGGGTGAGTGGTATATCAGTGTTACAGTGAGGGGTATGGGGTATATCATTATTACAGTGATGGGTGTGGGATATATCAGTGTTACAGTGAGGGATGTGGGGTATATCAGTGTTACTGTGAGGTATGTCAGGTATATCAGTGTTACAGGGAGAGGTGTCGGGTGTATAAGTGTTACAGTGAGGGGTGTGCGGTATATCAGTGTTAAATTGAGGGGTGTGAGGTATATCAGTATTACAGTGAGGGGTGTGGGATATATCAGTGTTACAGTGAGGGGTGTGGGGAATATCAGTGTTACAGTGAGGGGTGTGGGGTATATCAGTGTTACAGTGAGGGCTGTGCGCTATACCTGTGTTAAATGAGGGGAGTGGGGTATATCAGTGCTCCAGTGAAGGGTGAGGGGTATATCAGTGTTACAGTGAGGGGTGTGGGATATGTCAGTGCTACAGTGAGGTGTGTGTGCCATATCAGTGCTGAAGTGAGGTCTGTGGGGTATATCAGTGTTATAGTGTGGTGTGTGGGATATATCAGTGTTAAAGTGAGGTATGTGGGGTATATCAGTGTTACAGTGAGGGGTGTGAGGTATATCAGTGTTACAGTGAGGAATGTGGGGTATATCAGTGTTACATTGAGGGATGTGGGGTATATCAGTGTTACAGTGAGGAGTGTGGGCTTTATCAGTGTTACATTGAGGGGTGTGAGGTATATCAGTGTTAAAGTGAGGAATGTGGGGTATTTCAGTGTTACAGTGAGGGGTGTGGGGTATATCAGTGTTACAGTGAGGGTTATGATGTATATCAGTGTTACCGTGAGGAATGTAGGGTATATCAGTGTTACAGAGAGGGGTGTGGGGTATATCAGTGTTACAGTGAGGGGTGTGGGGTATATCAGTGTTACAGTGAGGGGTGTGAGGTATATCAGTGTTATAATGAGAAATGTGTGGTATATCAGTGTTACAGTGAGGGGTGTGGGGTATATCAGTGTTACAGAGAGGGGTGTGGGGTATATCATTGTTAAGTTTAGGAATGTGGGGTATATCAGTGTTACAGTGAGGGGTGTGAGGTATATCAGTGTTACAGTGAGGAATGTGGGGTATATCAGTGTTACAGTGAGGGGTGTGGCGTATTTGAGTGTTACAGTGATGGGTGTGGGGTATATGTGTTAAAGTGAGGAACGTGGGGTTTATCAGTGTTACAGTGAGCGGTGTGGGGAATATCAGAGCTACAGTGGGGGGTATATCAGTGTTACAATGAGTGGTGTATGAGCGCTTCAGCCTGAGGTGTGTAGGGTATATCAGTGTTACAGTGAGGGGTTTGTTACAGTGAGAGGTGTGGGGTATATCAGTGTTACAGTGAGGTGTGTGGGCTATGTCAGTATTACAGTGAGGTTTGTGGGGTATATCAGTGTTACAGTGAGGGGTTTGTTACAGTGAGAGGTGTGGGGTATATCAGTGTTACAGTGAGGTGTGTGTGCTATGTCAGTGTTACAGTGAGGGGTGTGGGGTATATCAGTGTTACAGTGAGGGGTGTGTGCTATGTCAGTGTTACAGTGAGGGGTGTGGGGTATATCAGTGTTACAGTGAGCAGTGTGGGGTGCATCAGTGTGTTAGAGTGTAGCGTGTGGGTCTTAGCTGAGTGGTTCACTTTGGGGTGAGTGGTATATCAGTGTTACAGGGAGGCGTGGGGGTGATATCAGTGTGTTACAGTGAGTGGTGTGGTGTATATCAGTGTTAAAGTGAGGGGTTTGGGGTATGTCAGTGTTATAGTGAGTGATGTGTGGTATATCAGTGTTACATTGAGCGGTGTGGGGAATATCAGAGCTACAGTGGGGGGTATATCAGTGTTACAATGAGTGGTGTATGAGCGCTTCAGCCTGAGGTGTGTAGGGTATATCAGTGTTACAGTGAGGGGTTTGTTACAGTGAGAGGTGTGGGGTATATCAGTGTTACAGTGAGGTGTGTGGGCTATGTCAGTATTACAGTGAGGTTTGTGGGGTATATCAGTGTTACAGTGAGGGGTTTGTTACAGTGAGAGGTGTGGGGTATATCAGTGTTACAGTGAGGTGTGTGTGCTATGTCAGTGTTACAGTGAGGGGTGTGGGGTATATCAGTGTTACAGTGAGGGGTGTGTGCTATGTCAGTGTTACAGTGAGGGGTGTGGGGTATATCAGTGTTACAGTGAGCAGTGTGGGGTGCATCAGTGTGTTAGAGTGTAGCGTGTGGGTCTTAGCTGAGTGGTTCACTTTGGGGTGAGTGGTATATCAGTGTTACAGGGAGGCGTGGGGGTGATATCAGTGTGTTACAGTGAGTGGTGTGGTGTATATCAGTGTTAAAGTGAGGGGTTTGGGGTATGTCAGTGTTATAGTGAGTGATGTGTGGTATATCAGTGTTACATTGAGGGGTGTGAGGTATATCAGTGTTACAGTGAGCGGTGTGGGGTATATCAGTGTTACATTAAACGATGTGGGGTACATCAGTGTTAAATTGAGGGGTGTGAGGTATATCAGTATTACAGTGAGGGGTGTGGGATATATCAGTGTTACAGTGAGGGGTTTGGGGTATATCAGTGTTACAGTGAGGGGTGTGGGGTATATCAGTGTTACAGTGAGGGGTGTGGGGTATATCAGTGTTTCAGTGAGGGGTGTGGGGTATATCTGTGTTAAATGAGGGAAGTGGGGTATATCAGTGCTCCAGTGAAGGGTGAGGGGTATATCAGTGTTACAGTGAGGGGTGTGGGATATGTCAGTGTTACAGTGAGGTGTGTGAGGTATATCAGTGTTGAAGTGAGGTGTGTCGGGTATATCAGTGTTACAGTGAGGGGTGTGGGATATATCAGTGTTAAAGTGAGGTATGTGGGGTATATCAGTGTTACAGTGAGGGGTGTGAGGTATATCAGTGTTACAGTGAGGAATTAGGGCTATATCAGTGTTACATTGAGTGGTGTGGGGTATATCAGTGTTACAGTGAGGGGTGTGGGGTATATCAGTGTTAAAGTGAGGAATGTGGGGTATATCAGTGTTACAGTGAATATTATGATGTATATCAGTGTTACCGTGAGGAATGTGGGGTATATCAGTGTTATAGTGAGAGGTGTTGTGTATATCAGTGTTACAGTGAGGAGTGTGGGGTGTATCAGTGTTACATTGAGGGGTGTGAGGTATATCAGTGTTAAAGTGAGGAATGTGGGGTATATCAGTGATACAGTGAGGGGTGTGGGGTATATCAGTGTTACATTGAGGAATGTGTGGTATATCAGTGTTACAGTGAGGGGTGTGGCGTATTTGAGTGTTACAGTGATGGGTGTGGGGTATATGTGTTAAAGTGAGAAACGTGGGGTTTATTAGTGTTACAGTGAGCGGTGTGGGGAATATCAGAGCTACAGTGTGGGGGTATATCAGTGTTACAATGAGTGGTGTATGAGCGCTTCAGCCTGAGGTGTGTGGGGTATATCAGTGTTACAGTGAGGGGTTTTTTACAGTGAGAGGTGTGGGGTATATCAGTGTTACAGTAAGGTGTGTGAGGTATATCAATTGTATAGTGAGGGGTTTATGTATGTCAGTGTTACAGTGAGGGGTGTGGGGTATATCGGTGTTCGAGTGAGGGGTGTGGGGTATATAAGTGTTAAAGTGAACGGTGTGGGAGATATCAATTTTACAGTGAGGGGTGTGGGGTATATCAGTGTTACATTGAGGAATGTGGGGTATATCAGTGTTACCGTGAAGAATGTAGGGTGTATCAGTGTTACAGAGAGGGGTGTGGGGTATATCAGTGTTACAGTGAGGGGTGTGGGGTATATCAGTGTTACAGTGAGGGGTGTGATGTATATCAGTGTTACAGTGAGGAATGTGTGGTATACCAGTGTTACAGTGAGAGGTGTGGGGTATATCAGTGTTACAGTGAGGAATGTGGGGTATATCAGTGTTACAGTGAGGGGTGTGGCGTATTTGAGTGTTACAGTGATGGGTGTGGGGTATATGTGTTAAAGTGAGGAACGTGGGGTTTATCAGTGTTACAGTGAGCGGAGTGGGGAATATCAGAGCTACAGTGGGGGGGTATATTAGTGTTACAATGAGTCGTATATGAGCGCTTCAGCCTGAGGTGTGTGGGGTAGATCAGTGTTAAAGTGAGGGGTTTGTTGCAGTGAGAGGTGTGGGGTATATCAGTGTTACAGTGAGGTGTGTGAGGTATATCAATTGTCCTATGAGGGGTGTATGGTATGTCAGTGTTACAGTGAGGGGTGTGGGGTTTATCTGTGTTAGAGTGAGGGGTGTGGGGTATATAAGTGTTAAAGTGAGCGATGTGGGAGATATCAGTTTTACAGTGAGGGGTATGGGGTATATCAGTGTGACAGGGATGGGTGAGGGGTATATCAATTTTACAGTGAGGGGTGTGAGCTTTATCTGAGTGTTACACTGCGGGGTGAGTGGGATATCAGCGTTACAGTGAGGGGTGGTGGGGTATATTAGTGTTACAGTAGAGGGGTGTGTGGTATATCAGTGTTACAGTGAGGGGTGTGGGCTATGTCAGTGTTACAGTGAGGGTTGTGGGGTATATCAGTGTTACAGTGAGCCGTGTGGAGTGCATCAGTGTGTTAGTGTGTAGCGTGTGGGTCTTAGCTGAGTGGTTCACTTTGGGCTGAGTGGGATATCAGTGTTACAGGGAGGCGTGGGGGTGATATCAGTGTGTTACAGTGAGTGGTGTGGTGTATATCAGTGTTAAAGTGAGGGGTTTGGGGTATGTCAGTGTAATAGTGAGTGATGTGTGGTATATCAGTGTTACATTGAGGAGTGTGAGGTATATCAGTGTTACAGTGAGGGGTGTGGGGTATATCAGTGTTAAAGTAAGCGATGTGGGGTATATCAGTGTTAAATTGAGGGGTGTGAGGTATATCAGTATTACATTGAGGGGTGTGGGATATATCAGTTTTACAGTGAGGGGTTTGGGGTATATCAGTGTTACAGTGAGGGGTGTGGGGTATATCAGTGTTACAGTGAGGGGTGTGGGGTATATCAGTGTTCCAGTAAGGGGTGTGGGGTATATCTGTGTTAAATGAGGGGAGTGGGGTATATCAGTGCTCCAGTGAAGGGTGAGGGGTATATCAGTGTTACAGTGAGGGGTGTGGGATATGTCAGTGTTACAGTGAGGTGTGTGAGGTATATCAGTGTTGAAGTGAGGTGTGACGGGTATATCAGTGTTACAGTGAGGGGTGTGGGATATATCAGTGTTAAAGTGAGGTATGTGGGGTATATCAGTGTTATAGTAAGCGATGTGGGGTATATCAGTGTTAAATTGAGGGGTGTGAGGTATATCAGTATTACAGTGAGGGGTGTGGGATATATCAGTGTTACAGTGAGGGTTTTGGGGTATATCAGTGTTACAGTGAGGGGTGTGGGGTATATCAGTGTTACAGTGAGGGGTGTGGGGTATATCAGTGTTTCAGTGAGGGGTGTGGGGTATATCTGTGTTAAATGAGGGGAGTGGGGTATATCAGTGCTCCAGTGAAGGGTGAGGGGTATATCAGTGTTACAGTGAGGAGTGTGGGATATGTCAGTGTTACAGTGAGGTGTGTGAGGTATATCAGTGTTGAAGTGAGGTGTGTCGGGTATATCAGTGTTACAGTGAGGGGTGTGGGATATATCAGTGTTAAAGTGAGGTATGTGGGGTATATCAGTGTTACAGTGAGGGGTGTGAGGTATATCAGTGTTACAGTGAGGAATTAGGGGTATATCAGTGTTACATTGAGTGGTGTGGGGTATATCAGTGTTACAGTGAGGGGTGTGTGGTATATCAGTGTTACAGTGAGGGGTGTGGGCTATGTCAGTGTTACAGTGAGGGTTGTGGGGTATATCAGTGTTACAGTGAGCCGTGTGGAGTGCATCAGTGTGTTAGTGTGTAGCGTGTGGGTCTTAGCTGAGTGGTTCACTTTGGGGTGAGTGGGATATCAGTGTTACAGGGATGCGTGGGGGTGATATCAGTGTGTTACAGTGAGTGGTGCGGTGTATATCAGTGTTAAAGTGAGTGGTTTGGGGTATATCAGTGTTATAGTGAATGATGTGTGTTATATCAGTGTTACATTGAGGGGTGTGAGGTATATCAGTGTTACAGTGAGGGGTTTGGCGTATATCAGTGTTACAGTAAGGGATGTGGGATGTATCAGTGCTACAGTGAGGGGTGTGGAGTATATCAGTGTTGCAGTGAGCGTTAGTGGGTATATCAGTGTTAAAGTGAGGTGTGTGGGGTATATCAGTGTTACAGTGAGGGGTGTGGGATATATCAGTGTTACAGTGAGAGGTGTGGGGTATATCAGTGTTACAGTGAGGGTTATGATGTATATCAGTGTTACCGTGAGGAATGTGGGGTATATCAGTGTTACAGTGAGGGCTGTGGGGTATATAAGTGTTAAAGTGAGCGGTGTGGGAGATATCAGTTTTACATTGAGGAGTGTGGGGTATATCAGAGTTAGAGTGATGGGTGAGGGGTATATCAATTTTACAGTGAAGGATGTGAGCTTTATCTGAGTGTTACACTGCGGGGTGAGTGGGATATCAGCGTTACAGTGAGGGGTGGTGGGTTATATCAGTGTTACATTGAGGATTATGATTTATATCAGTTTTATCGTGAGGAATGTAGGGTATATCAGTGTTACAGTGAGGGGTGTGGGGTATATCAGTGTTACAGTGAGGGGTGTGGGGTATATCAGTGTTACAGTGAGGGGTGTGAGGTATATCAGTGTTACAGTGAGGAATGTGTGGTATACCAGTGTTACACTGAGGGGTGTGGGGTATATCAGTGTTATAGAGAGGGGTGTGGGGTATATCATTGTCAAAGTAGGAATGTGGAGTATATCAGTGTTACAGTGAGGGGTGTGGGATATATCAGTGTTAAAGTGAGGTATGTGGGGTATATCAGTGTTACAGTGAGGGGTGTGAGGTATATCAGTGTTACAGTGAGGAATTAGGGCTATATCAGTGTTACATTGAGTGGTGTGGGGTATATCAGTGTTACAGTGAGGGGTGTGGGGTATATCAGTGTTAAAGTGAGGAATGTGGGGTATATCAGTGTTACAGTGAATATTATGATGTATATCAGTGTTACCGTGAGGAATGTGGGGTATATCAGTGTTATAGTGAGAGGTGTTGTGTATATCAGTGTTACAGTGAGGAGTGTGGGGTGTATCAGTGTTACATTGAGGGGTGTGAGGTATATCAGTGTTAAAGTGAGGAATGTGGGGTATATCAGTGATACAGTGAGGGGTGTGGGGTATATCAGTGTTACATTGAGGAATGTGTGGTATATCAGTGTTACAGTGAGGGGTGTGGCGTATTTGAGTGTTACAGTGATGGGTGTGGGGTATATGTGTTAAAGTGAGAAACGTGGGGTTTATTAGTGTTACAGTGAGCGGTGTGGGGAATATCAGAGCTACAGTGTGGGGGTATATCAGTGTTACAATGAGTGGTGTATGAGCGCTTCAGCCTGAGGTGTGTGGGGTATATCAGTGTTACAGTGAGGGGTTTTTTACAGTGAGAGGTGTGGGGTATATCAGTGTTACAGTAAGGTGTGTGAGGTATATCAATTGTATAGTGAGGGGTTTATGTATGTCAGTGTTACAGTCAGGGGTGTGGGGTATATCGGTGTTCGAGTGAGGGGTGTGGGGTATATAAGTGTTAAAGTGAACGGTGTGGGAGATATCAATTTTACAGTGAGGGGTGTGGGGTATATCAGTGTTACATTGAGGAATGTGGGGTATATCAGTGTTACCGTGAA
This sequence comes from Pristiophorus japonicus, assembly GCF_044704955.1. NCBI lineage: Eukaryota > Metazoa > Chordata > Chondrichthyes > Pristiophoridae > Pristiophorus > Pristiophorus japonicus. The sequence continues at coordinate 682,485 of NW_027254624.1, forward strand.
GAATGTAGGGTGTATCAGTGTTACAGAGAGGGGTGTGGGGTATATCAGTGTTACAGTGAGGGGTGTGGGGTATATCAGTGTTACAGTGAGGGGTGTGATGTATATCAGTGTTACAGTGAGGAATGTGTGGTATACCAGTGTTACAGTGAGAGGTGTGGGGTATATCAGTGTTACAGTGAGGAATGTGGGGTATATCAGTGTTACAGTGAGGGGTGTGGCGTATTTGAGTGTTACAGTGATGGGTGTGGGGTATATGTGTTAAAGTGAGGAACGTGGGGTTTATCAGTGTTACAGTGAGCGGAGTGGGGAATATCAGAGCTACAGTGGGGGGGTATATTAGTGTTACAATGAGTCGTATATGAGCGCTTCAGCCTGAGGTGTGTGGGGTAGATCAGTGTTAAAGTGAGGGGTTTGTTGCAGTGAGAGGTGTGGGGTATATCAGTGTTACAGTGAGGTGTGTGAGGTATATCAATTGTCCTATGAGGGGTGTATGGTATGTCAGTGTTACAGTGAGGGGTGTGGGGTTTATCTGTGTTAGAGTGAGGGGTGTGGGGTATATAAGTGTTAAAGTGAGCGATGTGGGAGATATCAGTTTTACAGTGAGGGGTATGGGGTATATCAGTGTGACAGGGATGGGTGAGGGGTATATCAATTTTACAGTGAGGGGTGTGAGCTTTATCTGAGTGTTACACTGCGGGGTGAGTGGGATATCAGCGTTACAGTGAGGGGTGGTGGGGTATATTAGTGTTACAGTAGAGGGGTGTGTGGTATATCAGTGTTACAGTGAGGGGTGTGGGCTATGTCAGTGTTACAGTGAGGGTTGTGGGGTATATCAGTGTTACAGTGAGCCGTGTGGAGTGCATCAGTGTGTTAGTGTGTAGCGTGTGGGTCTTAGCTGAGTGGTTCACTTTGGGCTGAGTGGGATATCAGTGTTACAGGGAGGCGTGGGGGTGATATCAGTGTGTTACAGTGAGTGGTGTGGTGTATATCAGTGTTAAAGTGAGGGGTTTGGGGTATGTCAGTGTAATAGTGAGTGATGTGTGGTATATCAGTGTTACATTGAGGAGTGTGAGGTATATCAGTGTTACAGTGAGGGGTGTGGGGTATATCAGTGTTAAAGTAAGCGATGTGGGGTATATCAGTGTTAAATTGAGGGGTGTGAGGTATATCAGTATTACATTGAGGGGTGTGGGATATATCAGTTTTACAGTGAGGGGTTTGGGGTATATCAGTGTTACAGTGAGGGGTGTGGGGTATATCAGTGTTACAGTGAGGGGTGTGGGGTATATCAGTGTTCCAGTAAGGGGTGTGGGGTATATCTGTGTTAAATGAGGGGAGTGGAGTATATCAGTGCTCCAGTGAAGGGTGAGGGGTATATCAGTGTTACAGTGAGGGGTGTGGGGTATATCAGTGTTACAGTGAGGGCTGTGGGGTATATAAGTGTTAAAGTGAGCGGTGTGGGAGATATCAGTTTTACATTGAGGAGTGTGGGGTATATCAGAGTTAGAGTGATGGGTGAGGGGTATATCAATTTTACAGTGAAGGATGTGAGCTTTATCTGAGTGTTACACTGCGGGGTGAGTGGGATATCAGCGTTACAGTGAGGGGTGGTGGGTTATATCAGTGTTACATTGAGGATTATGATTTATATCAGTTTTATCGTGAGGAATGTAGGGTATATCAGTGTTACAGTGAGGGGTGTGGGGTATATCAGTGTTACAGTGAGGGGTGTGGGGTATATCAGTGTTACAGTGAGGGGTGTGAGGTATATCAGTGTTACAGTGAGGAATGTGTGGTATACCAGTGTTACACTGAGGGGTGTGGGGTATATCAGTGTTATAGAGAGGGGTGTGGGGTATATCATTGTCAAAGTAGGAATGTGGAGTATATCAGTGTTACAGTGAGGGGTGTGAGGTAAATCAGTTTTACAGTGAGGAGTGTGGGGTATATCAGTGTCAAAGTTAGGAATGTTGGGTATAGCCTTGTTACAGTGAGGGGTGTGAGGTATATGTGTTAAAGTGAGGAACGTGGGGTTTATCATTGTTACAGTGAGCGGTGTGGGGAATATCAGAGCTACAGTGGGGGAGTATATCAGTGTTACAATTAGTGGTATATGAGCGCTTCAGCCTGAGGTGTGTGGGGTAGATCAGTGTTACAGTGAGGGGTTTGTTGCAGTGAGAGGTGTGGGTATATCAGTGTTACAGTGAGGTGTGTGAGATATATCAATTGTCCTGTGAGGGGTGTATGGTATGTCAGTGTTACAGTGAAGGGTGTGGGGTATATCGGTGTTAGAGTGAGGGGTGTGGGGTATATCAATTTTACAGTGAGGGGTGTGAGCTTTATCTGAGTGTTACACTGCGGGGTGAGTGGTATATCAGCGTTACAGTGAGGGGTGGTGGGGTATATTAATGTTACAGTGAGGGGTGTGTGGTATATCAGTGTTACAGTGAGGGGTGTGGGCTATGTCAGTGTTACAGTGAGGGTTGTGGTGTATATCAGTGTTACAGTGAGCAGTGTGGGGTGCATCAGTGTGTTAGAGTGTAGCGTGTGGGTCTTAGCTGAGTGGTTCACTTTGGGGTGAGTGGGATATCAGTGTTACAGGTCGGCGTGGGGGTGATATCAGTGTGTTACAGTGAGTGGTTCGGTGTATATCAGTGTTAAATTGAGGGGTTTTGGGGTATATCAGTGTTATAGTGAGTGATGTGTGGTATATCAGTGTTGCATTGAGGGATGTGAGGTTTATCCGTGTTACATTGAGGGGTTTGGCGTATATCAGTGTTACAGTAAGGGATGTGGGGTGTATCAGTGCTACAATGAGGGGTGTGGAGTATATCAGTGTTGCAGTGAGGGTTGGTGGGTGTATCAGTGTTACAGTGAGGTCTGTGTGCTATATCAGTGTTGAAGTGAGGTGTGTGGGGTATATCAGTGTTGCAGTGAGGGGTGTGGGATATATCAGTGTTAAAGTGAGGAATGTGGGGTATATCAGTGTTACAGTGAGGGGTGTGAGGTATATGAGTGTTACAGTGAGGAATTAGGGGTATATCAGTCTTACAGTGAGGGGTGTGGGGTATATCAGTGTTACAGTGAGAGGTGTGGGGTATATCAGTGTTACAGTGAGGGTTATGATGTATATCAGTGTTACCGTGAGGAATGTGGGGTATATCAGTGTTACAGTGAGGGGTGTGGGGTATATAAGTGTTAAAATGAGCGGTGTGGGAGATATCAGTATTACAGTGAGGGGTGTGGGGTATATCAGTGTTACAGTGATGGGTGAGGGGTATATCAATTTTACAGTAAAGGGTGTGAGCTTTATCTGAGTGTTACACTGCGGGGTGAGTGGGATATCAGCGTTACAGTGAGGGGTGGTGGGTTTTATTAGTGTTACAGTGAGGGGTGTGTGGTATATCAGTGTTACAGTAAGGTGTGTGGGATATGTCAGTGTTACAGTGAGGGTGTTGGGGTATATCAGTGTTACAGTGAGCGGTGTGGAGTGCATCAGTGTGTTAGTGTGTAGCGTGTGGGTTTTAGCTGAGTGGTTCACTTTGGGGTGAGTGGGATATCAGTGTTACAGGTAGGCGTGGGGGTGATATCAGTGTGTTACAGTGAGTGGTGCGGTGTATATCAGTGTTAAAGTGAGGGGTTTGGGGTATATCAGTGTTATAGTGTGTGATGTGTGGTATATCAGTGTTACATTGAGGGGTGTGAGGTATATCAGTGTTACAGTGAGGGGTGTGGGGTATATCAGTGTTACAGTAAGGGATGCGGGGTATATCAGTTTTACAGTGAGGGGTGTGGAATATATCAGTGTTACAGTGAGGGTTGGTGGGTATATCAGTGTTACAGTGAGGGGTGTGGGGTATATCAGTGTTACTGTGAGGGGTGTGGGGTATATCAGTGTTACAGTGAGGGGTGTGGGGTATACCAGTGTTAAAGTGAGGAATGTGGGGTATATCAGTGTTGCAGTGAGGATTATGATGTATATCAGTGTTACCGTGAGGAATGTAGGGTATATCAGTGTTACAGTGAGGGGTGTGGGGTATATCAGTGTTACAGTGAGGAGTGTGGGGTGTATCAGTGTTACATTGAGGGGTGTGAGGTATATCAGTGTTAAAGTGAGGAATGTGAGGTATATCAGTGTTACAGTGAGGGGTGTGGGGTATATCAGTGTTACAGTGAGGGGTGTGGCGTATTTGAGTGTTACAGTGATGGGTGAGGGGTATATGTGTTAAAGTGAGGAACGTGGGGTTTATCAGTGTTAAAGTGAGCGGTGTCGTGAATATCAGAGCTACAGTGGGGGGGTATATCAGTGTTACAATGAGTGGTATATGAGCTCTTCAGCCTGAGGTGTGTGGGGTATAACAGTGTTACAGTGCGGGGTTTGTTACAGTGAGAGGTTTGGGGTATATCAGTGTTACAGTGAGGTGTGTGAGGTATATCAATTGTACAGTGAGGGGTGTATGGTATGTCAGTGTTACAGTGAGGGGTGTTTATTATATCGGTGTTAGAGTGAGGGGTGTGGAGTATATAAGTGTTAAAGTGAGCGGTGTGGGAGATATCAATTTTACAGTGAGGGGTGTGAGCTTTATCTGAGTGTTACACTGCGGGGTGAGTGGGATATCAGCGTTACAGTGAGGGGTGGAGGGGTATATTAGTGTTACAGTGAGGGTTGTGGGGTATATCAGTGTTACAGTGAGCGGTGTGGGGTGCATCAGTGTTACAGTGAGCGGTGTGGGGTAGTTTACATCAGTGTGTTAGAGTGTAGCGTGTGGGTCTTAGCTCGGTGGTTCACTGTGGGGTGAATGGGATATCAGTGTTACAGGGAGGCGTGGGGGTGATATCAGTGTGTTACAGTAAGTGGTGCGGTGTATATCAGTGTTAAAGTGAGGGGTTTGGGGTATATCTGTGTTATAGTGAGTGATGTTTGGTATATCAGTGTTACATTGAGGGGTGTGAGGTATATCAGTGTTACAGTGAGGGGTGTGCGGTATATCAGTATTACAGTAAGGGATGTGGGGTGTATCAGTGCTACAGTGAGGGGTGTGGAATATATCAGTGTTACAGTGAGGGTTGGTGGGGTATAACAGTTTTACAGTGAGGGGTGTGGGGTGTATCAGTGTCACAGTGTGGTCTGTGTGCTATATCAGTGTTGAAGTGAGGTGTGTGGGGTATATCAGTGTTACAGTGAGGGGTGTGAGGTATATCAGTGTTACAGTGAGGAATTAGGGTTATATCAGTGTTACAGTGAGGGGTGTGGGGTATATCAGTGTTACCGTGAGAGGTGTGGGGTATATCAGTGTTACAGTGAGGTTTATGATGTATATCAGTGTTACCGTGAGGAATGTGGGGTATATCAGTGTTACAGTGAGGGGTGCGGGTTATATAAGTGTTAAAGTGAGCGGTGTGGGAGATATCAGTTTTACAGTGAGAGGTGTGGGGTATATCAGTTTACAGTGATGGGTGAGGGGTCTATCAATTTTACAGTGAGGGGTGTGAGCTTTATCTGATTGTTACACTGCGGGGTGAGTGGGATATCAGCGTTACAGTGAGGGGTTGTGGGGTATATTAGTATTACAGTGAGTGGTGTGTGGTCTATCAGTGTTACAGTGAGGGGTGTTGGCTATGTCAGTGTTACAGTGAGGGTTGTGGTGTATATCAGTGTTACATTGAGGGGTGTGGTATATATCAGTGTTAAAGTGAGGAACGTGGGGTATATCAGTGTTACAGTGAGGGGTGTGAGGTATATCAGTGTTACAGTGAGGAATTAGGGGTATATCAGTGTTACAGTGAGGAGTGTGGGGTATATCAGTGTTACAGTGAGAGGTGTGGGGTATATCAGTGTTACAGTGAGGGTTATGATGTATATCAGTGTTACCATGAGTAAATGTGGGGAATATCAGTGTTACAGTGAGGGGTGTGGGGTATATCAGTGTTACAGAGAGGGGTGTGGGGTATATCAGTGTTAAAGTTAGGAATGTGGTGTATATCAGTGTTACAGTAAGGGGTGTGAGGTATATCAGTGTTACAGTGAGGAATGTGGGGTATATCAGTGTTACAGTGAGGGGTGTGGTGTCTTTGAGTGTTACAGTGAGGGGTGTGGGGTATAACAGTGTTACAGTGAGAGGTGTGGGATGTATCAGTGTTAGAGTGAGTGGTGTGAGGTATATCAGTGTTACAGTGCGGGGTGATGAGTATTTCAGTGTTACAGTGAGGGGTGTGGGGTATATCGGTGTTACAGTTAGGGGTATGAGGTATATCGGTGTTACAGTGAGGGGTATGGGGTATATCAATGTTACAGTGAAGGGTGTGAGGTATATCAGTGTTATAGTGTGGAGTGTGGGGTATATCTGTTACAGTGAGGTGTGTGGGGTATATCAGTGTTACAGTGAGTGGTGTGGGATATATCAGTCTTACAGTGAGGGATGTGGGGTATTTCAGTGTGTTACAGTGCGTGATGTGGGGTATATCAGTGTTACATTGAGAGCTGTGGGGTATATCATAGCGTTGCAGTGCGGGGTGCGGGGTATACCAGTATTACAGTGATGTGTGTGATGTATATCAGTGTTACAGTGAGGGGTGTGGGGTATATCAGTGTTATAGTGAGGGGTGTGGGATATATCAGTGTTACAGTGAGGGGTATGGACTAGGTCAGTGTAACAGTGAGGGGTATGGGGTATATCGGTGTTAGTGTGAGTGATGTGGGGTATATAAGTGTTAAAGTGAGTGGTGTGGGAGATATCAGTGTTACAGTGAGGGGTATGTGGTATGTTAGTGTTACAGTGAGGGGTGTGGGGTATATCGGTGTTAGAGTGAGGGGTGTGGGTTATATAAGTGTTACAGTGAGCGGTGTGGGAGATATCAGTATTACAGTGAGGGGTGTGGGGTATATCGGTGTTAGAGTGAGGGGTGTGGGTTATATAAGTGTTACATTGAGCGGTGTGGGAGATATCAGTGCTACAGTGAGCAATGTGGGGTATATCAGTGTTACAGTGAGAGGTGTAGGGTACATCAGTGTGTAAGAGTGCAGCGTGTGGGTCTTAGCTGGGTGGTTCACTGTGGGGTGAGTGGGATATCAGTGTTAGAGGGAGGCGTGGGGGTGTATGTCAGTGTGTTACTGTGAGTGGTGCGCGGTATATCAGTGTTACTGTGAGGGGTTTGGGGTATATCATTGTTATAGTGAGTGATGTGTAGTATATCAGTGTTACATTAAGGGTGTGGGGTATATCAGTGTTACAGTGAGGGGTGTGCTGTATATCAGTGTTACAGTGAGGGGTGGTGGGTATAGCACTGTTATAGTGAGGGGTGTGGGGTATTCGGTGTTACCATGAGGGTTATGGGGTATATCGGTGTTACAGTGAGGGGTGTGGGGTATATCAATGTTACAGTGAAGTGTGTGAGGTATGTCAGTGTTATAGTGTGGGGTGTGGGGTGCATCTGTTACAGTGAGGTGTGTGGGGTATATCAGTGTTACATTGAGGGGTGTGGGGTATTTCAGTTTTTAAGTGAGGAATGTGGGGTATATCAGTGTTACAGTGAGGGGTCTGGGGTATATCAGCCTTACAGTAAGGGATGTGGGGTATATCAGTGTGTTACAGTGAGGTGATGTGGTGTATGTCAGTTTTTCATTGAGGGGTGTGGGGTATATCAGTCTTACAGTGAGGTATGTGGAGTATGTCAATGTGTTACAGTGAGTGATGTGGGGTATATCAGTGTTACATTGAGAGGTGTGTGGTATATCAGTGTGTTACAGTGCGGGGTGCGGGGTATACCAGTATTACAGTGATGGGTGTGATGTATATCAGTGTTAAAGTGCGGGGCGATGAGTATTTCAGTATTACAGTGAGTGGTGTGGGGTATATCGGTGTTACAGTGAGGAGTGTGGGGTATATCAGTGTTGCAGTGAGGGATGTGGGGTTTGTCAGTGTTACAGTGTGCGGTGTGGAGTATTTCAGTGTTACAGTGAGGGGTGTGGGTTATATTGGTGTTACAGTGAGGGGTATGGGGTATATTGGTGTTAGAGTGAGGGGTGTGAGGTATATCAATGTTACAGAGAAGGGTGTGAGGTATATCTGCGTTATAGTGTGGGGTGTGGGGTACATCTGTTACAGTGAGGTGTGTGGGGTATATCAGTGTTACAGTGAGGGGTGTGGGGTATATCAGTGTTAAAGTGAGGAATGTGGGGAATATCAGTGTTGCAGTGAGGGGTGTGGGGTATATCCGTCTTACAGTGAGGGATGTAGGGTATATCAGTGTGTTACAGTGAGTGATGTGGGGTATATCAGTTTTACATTGAGAGGTGTGGGGTATATCAGTGTGTTACAGTGCGGGGTGCGGTGTATACCAGTATTACAGTGATGGGTGTTATGTATATGAGTGTTACAGTGAGGGGTGTGGGGTATATCAGTGTTGTAGTGAGGGGTATGGGATATATCAGTGTTACAGTGAGGTGTATGGGGTATGTTAGTGTTACAGTGAGGGGTGTGGGGTATATCGGTGAAAGAGTGAGTGGTGTGGGGTATATAAGTGTTACAGTGAGCGGTGTGGGAGATATCAGTGCGACAGTGAGGGGTGTGGGGTATATCAGTGTTACAGTGAGCGGTGTAGGGTACATCAGTGTTACAGTGAGGGATGTGGGGTGTATCAGTGTTACAATGAGGTGTGTGGGGTATATCAGTGTTACAGCGAGGTGTCGTGGGTATAGCAGTGTTACAGTGAGGGGTGTGGGGTATAACAGTGATACAGTGAGGGGTGTGGAGTGTATCAGTGTTACAGTGAGGGGTGTGGGGGTATTTCAGTGTTACAGTGCGGGGTGTGGGGTTATTTTAGTGTTACAGTGAGGGGTGTGGGGTATGTCAGTGCTACATTGAGGGGTGTGGGATATATCGGTGTTAGAGTGAGGTGTGTGGGTTATATAAGTGTTACAGTGAAGGGTGTGGGAGATATCAGTGTTACAGTGAGGTGTAGTGGGTATATCAGTGTTACAGTGAGGGGTCTGGCGTATATCAGCCTTACAGTAAGGGATGTGGGGTATATCAGTGTGTTACAGTGAGTGATGTGGTGTATGTCAGTTTTTCATTGAGGGGTGTGGGGTATATCAGTCTTACAGTGAGGGATGTGGAGTATGTCAATGTGTTACAGTGAGTGATGTGGGGTATATCAGTGTTACATTGAGAGGTGTGGGGTATATCAGTGTGTTACAGTGCGGGGTGCGGGGTATACCAGTATTACAGTGATGGGTGTGATGTATATCAGTGTTAAAGTGCGGGGCGATGAGTATTTCAGTATTACAGTGAGTGGTGTGGGGTATATCGGTGTTACAGTGAGGGGTGTGGGGTATATCAGTGTTACAGTGAGGGATGTGGGGTTTGTCAGTGTTACAGTGCGCGGTGTGGAGTATTTCAGTGTTACAGTGAGGGGTGTGGGTTATATTGGTGTTACAGTGAGGGGTATGGGGTATATTGGTGTTAGGGTGAGGGGTGTGAGGTATATCAATGTTACAGAAAAGGGTGTGAGGTATATCAGCGTTATAGTGTGGGGTGTGGGGTACATCTGTTACAGTGAGGTGTGTGGGGTATATCAGTGTTACAGTGAGGGGTGTGGGGTATATCAGTGTTAAAGTGAGGAATGTGGGGAATATCAGTGTTGCAGTGAGGGGTGTGGGGTATATCCGTCTTACAGTGAGGGATGTAGGGTATATCAGTGTGTTACAGTGAGTGATGTGGGGTATATCAGTTTTACATTGAGAGGTGTGGGGTGTATCAGTTTGTAACAGTGCGGGGTGCGGTGTATACCAGTATTACAGTGATGGGTGTTATGTATATCAGTGTTACAGTGAGGGGTGTGGGGTATATCAGTGTTGTAGTGAGGGGTGTGGGATATATCAGTGTTACAGTGAGGTGTATGGGGTATGTTAGTGTTACAGTGAGGGGTGTGTGCTATGTCAGTGTTACGGTGAGGCGTGTGGGTATATCAGTGTTACAGTGTCGGGTACATCAGTGTGCTGGAGTGTAGCGTGTGGGTCTTAGCTGAGTGGTTCACTGTGGAGTGAGTGGTATATCAGCGTGTTACAGTGAGTGGTGCGCGGTATATCAGTGTTACAGTGAGGGGTGGTGGGTATATCAGTGTTACAGTGAGGGATGTGGGGTGTATCAGCGTTACAGTGAGGGGTGTGTGGTATATGAGTGTTACACAGAGGGGTGTGTGCTATGTCAGTTTTGCATTGAGGGGTGTGGGGTATATCAGTATTACAGTAAGGGGTGTCGGGTACATCAGTGTTACAGTGAGCGGTGTGGGGTACATCAGTGTGTTACAGTGAGTGATGTGGGGTATATCAATGTTAAATTCAGAGGATTGGGGTATATCAGTGTTTTACAGTGCGCGGTGCGGTGTATACCAGGATTACAGTGATGGGTGTGATGTATATCAGTGTTCCAGTGATGGGTCTGTGGTATATCAGTGTTACAGTGAGGGGTGTGGGGTATATCAATGTTATAGTGAGGGATGTGAGGTATATCAGCGTTACAGTGAGGCGTGTGCGGTATATCAGTGTTAAAGTGAGAGCTGTGGGGTATAACAGTGTTGCAGTGAGGGGCGTGGGGTATATCAGTGTTAAAGTGAGGAATGTGTGGTATATCAGTGTTACAGTGAGGGGTGTGGGGTATATCAGTCTTACAGTGAGGGATGTGGGGTATACCAGTGTGTTACAGTGAGTGATGTGGGGTATATTAATGTTGAATTCAGAGGATTGGGGTATATCAGTGTTTTACAGTGTGCGGTGCGGTTTATACAAGGATTACAGTGATGGGTGTGGATGTATATCAGTGTTACAGTGAGGGGTGTGGGTTATATCAGTGTTATAGTGAGAGTGTGGGATATATCAGTGTTTAAGTGAGGAGTATGTGATATGTTTGTGTTACAGTGAGGGGTGTGAGTTATATCGGTGTTAGAGTGAGGGGTGTGGGTTATATAAGTGTTACATTGAGCGGTGTGGGAGATATCAGTGCTACAGTGAGGGGTGTGGGGTATATCAGTGTTACAGTGAGGGGTGTGGGGTATATCAGTGTTACAGTGAGGGGTGTGGGCTATGTCAGTGTTACAGTGAGGGGTGTGGGGTATATCCGTGTTACATTGAGCGGTGTGGGAGATATCAGTGTTACAGTGAGGGGTGTGGGGTATATCAGTGTTACAGTGAGGGGTGTGGGGTATATCAGTGTTACAGTGAGGTGTGTGGGGTATATCAGTGTTACAGTGAGCAGTGTGGGGTACATCATTGTGTTAGAGTGTAGCGTGTGGGTCTTCGCAGAGTGGTTCACTGTGGGGTGAGTGGGATATCAGTGTTACAGTGAGGCGTGGTGGTGTATATCAGTGTGTTACAGTGAGTGGTGCGCGGTATATCAGTGTTACTGTGAGGGGTTTGGGGTATATCAGTGTTACAGTGAGGGATGTGGGGTGTATCAGCGTTACAGTGAGGAGTGTGTGGTATATCAGTGTTACATTGAGGGGTGTGTGCTATGTCAGTGTTACAGTGAGGGGTTTGGGGTATATCAGTGTTATAGTGAGTGATGTGTGGTACATCAGTGTTACATTGAGGCGTGTGGGGTATATCAGTGTTACAGTGAGGGGTGTGTGCTATGTCAGTCTTACAGTGAGGGGTTTGGGGTATATCAGTGTTCTAGTGAGTGATGTGTGGTACATCAGTTTTACATTGAGGCGTGTGGGGTATATCAGTGTTACAGTGAGGGGTGTGGGGTATATCAATGTGAAAGTGATGGATGTGAGGTGTATCAGCGTTACAGTGAGGGATGTGGGGTATATCAGTGTTACAGTGAGGGGTGGTGGGTATATCAGTTTTACAGTGAGGGCTGTGGGGTATCACAGTGTTACAGTGAGGGGTGTGGGGTATATCAGTGTTACAGTGTGGCGTGTGCGGTATATCAATGTTACAGTGAGGGGTGGTGGGTATATCAGTGTTAAAGTGAGAGCTGTGGGGTATAACAGTGTTACAGTGAGGGGTGTGGGGTATATCAGTGTTAAAGTGAGGAATGTGGGGTATATCAGTGTTACAGTGAGGGGTGTGGGGTATATCAGTCTTACTGTGAGGGATGTGGGGTATATCAGTGTGTTACAGTGAGTGATGTGGGGTATATCAATGTTAAATTCAGAGGATTTCGGTATATCAGTGTTTTACAGTGTGCGGTGCGGTGTATACCAGGATTACAGTGATGGGTGTGATGTATATCAGTGTTACAGAGAGGGGTGTGGGGTATATCAGTGTTATAATGAGGGTGTGGGATATATCAGTGTTTAAGTGAGGAGTATGTGGTATGTTTGTGTTACAGTGAGGGGTGTGGGTTATATCGGTGTTAGAGTGAGGGGTGTTGGTTATATAAGTGTTACATTGAGCGGTGTGGGGGATATCAGTGCTGCAGTGAGGGGTGTGGGGTATATCCGTGTTACAGTGAGGGGTGTGGGGTATATCAGTGTTAAAGTGAGGGGTGTGGGGTATATCAGTGTTGCAATGAGGGGTGTGGGGTATATCAGTGTTACAGTGAGTGGTGTGGGGTATATCAGTGTTACAGTGAGCGGTGTAGGATACATCAGTGTTACAGTGAGGGGTTTGGCGTATATCAGTGTTATAGTGAGTGATGTGTGGTATATCAGTTTTACTTTGAGGGGTGTGGGGTATATCAGTGTTACAGTGAGTGGTGCGGAGTATATCAGTGTTACAGTGAGGGTTTGTGGTATATCAGTGTTATAGTGAGTGATGTGTGGTATATCAGTTTTACTTTGAGGGGTGTGGGGTATATCAGTGTTACAGTGAGGGGTGTGGGATTTATCAGTGTTACAGTGAGGGGTATGGGGTATATTGGTGTTAGAGTGAGGGGTGTGAGGTATATCACTGTGACATTGAAGGGTGTGAGGTATATCAGTGTTATAATGTGGTGTGTGGGGTATATCAGTGTTACAGTGAGGGGTGTGGGGTATATCAGTGTTACAGTGAGGGGTGGTGGGTATATCAGTGTTACAATGAGGTGTGTGGCGTATAACAATGTTACAGTGAGGGGTGTGGACTGTATCAGTGTTACAGTGAGGGCTGTGGGGGTATTTCAGTGTTATAGTGCGGGGTGTGGACTATTTCAGTGTTACAGTGAGGGGTGTGGGGTATGTCAGTGTTACATTGAAGGGTGTGGGGTATATCGGTGTTAGAGTGAGGGGTGTCGGGTATATAAGTTTTACAGTGAAGTGTGTGGGATATATCAGTGTTACAGTGAGGGGTGTGGGGTATATCAGTGTTACAGTGAGGGGTGCATGCTATGTCAGTGTTCCAGTGAGGAGTGTGGGGTATATCAGTGTTACAGTGAAGGTTGTGGGGTATATCAGTGTTACAGTAAGCGGTGTCGGGTACAGCAGTGTGTTAGAGTGTAGCGTGTGGGTCTTAGCTGAGTGGTTCACTGTGGGGTGAGTGGGACATCAGTGTTACAGGGAGGGGTGGGGGTGTATATCAGTTTGTTACATTGCGGGGTGCGGTGTATACCAGTATTACAGTGATGGGTGTGATGTATATCAGTGTTACAGTGAGGAATGTGGGGTATATCAGTGTTGTAGTGAGGGTTGTGGGATATATCAGTGTTACAGTGAGGGGTATGGGGTGTATCAGCGTTACAGTGAGGAGTGTGTGGTATATCAGTGTTACATTGAGGGGTGTGTGCTATGTCAGTGTTACAGTGAGGGGTTTGGGGTATATCAGTGTTATAGTGAGTGATGTGTGGTACATCAGTGTTACATTGAGGCGTGTGGGGTATATCAGTGTTACAGTGAGGGGTGTGTGCTATGTCAGTCTTACAGTGAGGGGTTTGGGGTATATCAGTGTTCTAGTGAGTGATGTGTGGTACATCAGTTTTACATTGAGGCGTGTGGGGTATATCAGTGTTACAGTGAGGGGTGTGGGGTATATCAATGTGAAAGTGATGGATGTGAGGTGTATCAGCGTTACAGTGAGGGATGTGGGGTATATCAGTGTTACAGTGAGGGGTGGTGGGTATATCAGTTTTACAGTGAGGGCTGTGGGGTATCACAGTGTTACAGTGAGGGGTGTGGGGTATATCAGTGTTACAGTGTGGCGTGTGCGGTATATCAATGTTACAGTGAGGGGTGGTGGGTATATCAGTGTTAAAGTGAGAGCTGTGGGGTATAACAGTGTTACAGTGAGGGGTGTGGGGTATATCAGTGTTAAAGTGAGGAATGTGGGGTATATCAGTGTTACAGTGAGGGGTGTGGGGTATATCAGTCTTACTGTGAGGGATGTGGGGTATATCAGTGTGTTACAGTGAGTGATGTGGGGTATATCAATGTTAAATTCAGAGGATTTCGGTATATCAGTGTTTTACAGTGTGCGGTGCGGTGTATACCAGGATTACAGTGATGGGTGTGATGTATATCAGTGTTACAGAGAGGGGTGTGGGGTATATCAGTGTTATAATGAGGGTGTGGGATATATCAGTGTTTAAGTGAGGAGTATGTGGTATGTTTGTGTTACAGTGAGGGGTGTGGGTTATATCGGTGTTAGAGTGAGGGGTGTTGGTTATATAAGTGTTACATTGAGCGGTGTGGGGGATATCAGTGCTGCAGTGAGGGGTGTGGGGTATATCCGTGTTACAGTGAGGGGTGTGGGGTATATCAGTGTTAAAGTGAGGGGTGTGGGGTATATCAGTGTTGCAATGAGGGGTGTGGGGTATATCAGTGTTACAGTGAGTGGTGTGGGGTATATCAGTGTTACAGTGAGCGGTGTAGGATACATCAGTGTTACAGTGAGGGGTTTGGCGTATATCAGTGTTATAGTGAGTGATGTGTGGTATATCAGTTTTACTTTGAGGGGTGTGGGGTATATCAGTGTTACAGTGAGTGGTGCGGGGTATATCAGTGTTACAGTGAGGGTTCGTGGTATATCAGTGTTATAGTGAGTGATGTGTGGTATATCAGTTTTACTTTGAGGGGTGTGGGGTATATCAGTGTTACAGTGAGGGGTGTGGGATTTATCAGTGTTACAGTGAGGGGTATGGGGTATATTGGTGTTAGAGTGAGGGGTGTGAGGTATATCACTGTGACATTGAAGGGTGTGAGGTATATCAGTGTTATAATGTGGTGTGTGGGGTATATCAGTGTTACAGTGAGGGGTGTGGGGTATATCAGTGTTACAGTGAGGGGTGGTGGGTATATCAGTGTTACAATGAGGTGTGTGGCGTATAACAATGTTACAGTGAGGGGTGTGGACTGTATCAGTGTTACAGTGAGGGCTGTGGGGGTATTTCAGTGTTATAGTGCGGGGTGTGGACTATTTCAGTGTTACAGTGAGGGGTGTGGGGTATGTCAGTGTTACATTGAAGGGTGTGGGGTATATCGGTGTTAGAGTGAGGGGTGTCGGGTATATAAGTTTTACAGTGAAGTGTGTGGGATATATCAGTGTTACAGTGAGGGGTGTGGGGTATATCAGTGTTACAGTGAGGGGTGCATGCTATGTCAGTGTTCCAGTGAGGAGTGTGGGGTATATCAGTGTTACAGTGAAGGTTGTGGGGTATATCAGTGTTACAGTAAGCGGTGTCGGGTACAGCAGTGTGTTAGAGTGTAGCGTGTGGGTCTTAGCTGAGTGGTTCACTGTGGGGTGAGTGGGACATCAGTGTTACAGGGAGGGGTGGGGGTGTATATCAGTTTGTTACATTGCGGGGTGCGGTGTATACCAGTATTACAGTGATGGGTGTGATGTATATCAGTGTTACAGTGAGGAATGTGGGGTATATCAGTGTTGTAGTGAGGGTTGTGGGATATATCAGTGTTACAGTGAGGGGTATGGGGTGTATCAGCGTTACAGTGAGGAGTGTGTGGTATATCAGTGTTACATTGAGGGGTGTGTGCTATGTCAGTGTTACAGTGAGGGGTTTGGGGTATATCAGTGTTATAGTGAGTGATGTGTGGTACATCAGTGTTACATTGAGGCGTGTGGGGTATATCAGTGTTACAGTGAGGGGTGTGTGCTATGTCAGTCTTACAGTGAGGGGTTTGGGGTATATCAGTGTTCTAGTGAGTGATGTGTGGTACATCAGTTTTACATTGAGGCGTGTGGGGTATATCAGTGTTACAGTGAGGGGTGTGGGGTATATCAATGTTATAGTGATGGATGTGAGGTGTATCAGCGTTACAGTGAGGGATGTGGGGTATATCAGTGTTACAGTGAGGGGTGGTGGGTATATCAGTTTTACAGTGAGGGCTGTGGGGTATCACAGTGTTACAGTGAGGGGTGTGGGGTATATCAGTGTTACAGTGTGGCGTGTGCGGTATATCAATGTTACAGTGAGGGGTGGTGGGTATATCAGTGTTAAAGTGAGAGCTGTGGGGTATAACAGTGTTACAGTGAGGGGTGTGGGGTATATCAGTGTTAAAGTGAGGAATGTGGGGTATATCAGTGTTACAGTGAGGGGTGTGGGGTATATCAGTCTTACTGTGAGGGATGTGGGGTATATCAGTGTGTTACAGTGAGTGATGTGGGGTATATCAATGTTAAATTCAGAGGATTTCGGTATATCAGTGTTTTACAGTGTGCGGTGCGGTGTATACCAGGATTACAGTGATGGGTGTGATGTATATCAGTGTTACAGAGAGGGGTGTGGGGTATATCAGTGTTATAATGAGGGTGTGGGATATATCAGTGTTTAAGTGAGGAGTATGTGGTATGTTTGTGTTACAGTGAGGGGTGTGGGTTATATCGGTGTTTGAGTGAGGGGTGTTGGTTATATAAGTGTTACATTGAGCGGTGTGGGGGATATCAGTGCTGCAGTGAGGGGTGTGGGGTATATCCGTGTTACAGTGAGGGGTGTGGGGTATATCAGTGTTAAAGTGAGGGGTGTGGGGTATATCAGTGTTGCAATGAGGGGTGTGGGGTATATCAGTGTTACAGTGAGTGGTGTGGGGTATATCAGTGTTACAGTGAGCGGTGTAGGATACATCAGTGTTACAGTGAGGGGTTTGGCGTATATCAGTGTTATAGTGAGTGATGTGTGGTATATCAGTTTTACTTTGAGGGGTGTGGGGTATATCAGTGTTACAGTGAGTGGTGCGGGGTATATCAGTGTTACAGTGAGGGTTTGTGGTATATCAGTGTTATAGTGAGTGATGTGTGGTATATCAGTTTTACTTTGAGGGGTGTGGGGTATATCAGTGTTACAGTGAGGGGTGTGGGATTTATCAGTGTTACAGTGAGGGGTATGGGGTATATTGGTGTTAGAGTGAGGGGTGTGAGGTATATCACTGTGACATTGAAGGGTGTGAGGTATATCAGTGTTATAATGTGGTGTGTGGGGTATATCAGTGTTACAGTGAGGGGTGTGGGGTATATCAGTGTTACAGTGAGGGGTGGTGGGTATATCAGTGTTACAATGAGGTGTGTGGCGTATAACAATGTTACAGTGAGGGGTGTGGACTGTATCAGTGTTACAGTGAGGGCTGTGGGGGTATTTCAGTGTTATAGTGCGGGGTGTGGACTATTTCAGTGTTACAGTGAGGGGTGTGGGGTATGTCAGTGTTACATTGAAGGGTGTGGGGTATATCGGTGTTAGAGTGAGGGGTGTCGGGTATATACGTTTTACAGTGAAGTGTGTGGGATATATCAGTGTTACAGTGAGGGGTGTGGGGTATATCAGTGTTACAGTGAGGGGTGCATGCTATGTCAGTGTTCCAGTGAGGAGTGTGGGGTATATCAGTGTTACAGTGAAGGTTGTGGGGTATATCAGTGTTACAGTAAGCGGTGTCGGGTACAGCAGTGTGTTAGAGTGTAGCGTGTGGGTCTTAGCTGAGTGGTTCACTGTGGGGTGAGTGGGACATCAGTGTTACAGGGAGGGGTGGGGGTGTATATCAGTTTGTTACATTGCGGGGTGCGGTGTATACCAGTATTACAGTGATGGGTGTGATGTATATCAGTGTTACAGTGAGGAATGTGGGGTATATCAGTGTTGTAGTGAGGGTTGTGGGATATATCAGTGTTACAGTGAGGGGTATGGGGTATGTTAGTGTTACAGTGAGGGGTGTGGCGTGTATCGGTGTTAGAGTGAGTGGTGTGGGGGTATATAAGTATTTCAGTGAACAGTGTGGGATATATCAGTGCTACAGTGAGGGGTGTGGGCTATATCAGTGTTACAGTGAGGGGTTGTGGGGTATATCAGTGTTACAGTGCGGGGTGTGGAGTATTTCAGTGTTACAGTGAGGGGTTTGGGGTATCTCAGTGCTACAGTGAGGGGTGTGGGATATATCGGTGTTAGAGTGAGGGGTGTGGGCTATATAAGTGTTACAGTGAAGGGTGTGGGAGATATCAGTGTTACAGTGAGAGTGTGGGGTATATCACTGTTACAGTGAGGGGTGTGGGATATATCAGTTTTACAGTGAGGGGTGTGGGTTTTATCTGAGTGTTACACTGCGGGGTGAGTGGTATATCAGCGTTACAGTGAGGGGTGGTGGGGTATATTAGTCATACAGTGAGGGGTGTGTGGTATATCAGTGTTACAGTGAGGGGTGTGTGCTATGTCAGTCTTACAGTGAGGGGTGTGGGGTATATCAGTTTTACAGTGAGCGGTGTCGGGTACATCAGTGTGTTAGAGTGTAGCGTGTGGGTCTTAGCTGTGTGGTTCACTGTGGAGTGAGTGTGATATCAGTGTTACAGGAAGGCGTGGGGGTGCATATCAGCGTGTTACAGTGAGTGGTGCGCGGTATATCAGTGTTACAGTGAGGGATGTGGTGTGTATCAGCGTT
Source organism: Pristiophorus japonicus (assembly GCF_044704955.1). Taxonomy (NCBI): domain Eukaryota; kingdom Metazoa; phylum Chordata; class Chondrichthyes; family Pristiophoridae; genus Pristiophorus; species Pristiophorus japonicus. The sequence goes on from NW_027254624.1 coordinate 701,274, forward strand.
ACAGTGAGGAGTGTGGGGTTTGTCAGTGTTACAGTGCGCGGTGTGGAGTATTTCAGTGTTTCACTGAGGGGTGTGGGTTATATTGGTGTTACAGCGAGGGGTGTGGGGTATATCAGTCTTACAGTGAGGGATGTGGGGTATATCAGTGAGTTACAGTGAGTGATGTGGGGTATATCAATGTTAAATTGAGAGGTGTGGGGTATATCAGTGTGTTACAGTGCGGGGTGCGGTGTATACCAGGATTACAGTGATGGGTGTGATGTATATCAGTGTTACATTGAGGAGTGTGGGGTATATCAGTGTTATAGTGAGGGGTGTGGGATATACCAGTGTTATAGTGAGGGGTATGTGGTATGTTAGTGTTACAGTGAGGGGTGTGGGGTATATCGGTGTTAGAGTGAGGGGTGTGGGTTATATAAGTGTTACATTGAGCGGTGTGGGAGATATCAGTGTTACAGTGAGGGGTGTGGGGTATATCAGTGTTACAGTGAGGGGTGTGGGGTATATCAGTGTTACAGTGAGCGGTGTAGGATACATCAGTGTTACATTGAGGGGTTTGGGGTATATCAGTGTTACAGTGAGGGGTTTGGGGTATATCAGTGTTGCAGTGAGGGGAGTGGGGTATATCAGTGTTATAGTGAGTGATGTGTGGTATATCAGTTTTACTTTGAGGGGTGTGGGGTATATCCGTGTTAAAGTGAGGGGTGTGGGGTATATCAGTGTTACAGTGAGGGATGTGGTGTATGTCAGTGTTACAGTGCGCGGTGTGGAGTATTTCAGTGTTACAGTGAGGGGTGTGGGTTATATTGGTGTTACAGTGAGGGGTGTGGGATATATCAGTGTTACAGTGAGGGGTATGGGGTATATTGGTGTTAGAGTGAGGAGTGTGAGGTATATCAATGTTACAGTGAAGGGTGCGAGGTATATCAGTGTTACAGTGAGGGGTGGTGGGTATATCAGTGTTACAGTGAGGTGTGTGGGGTATAACAGTGTTACAGTGAGGGGTGTGGACTGTATCAGTGTTACAGTGAGGGGTGTGGGGTTATTTCAGTGTTACAGTGCGGGGTGTGGAGTATTTCAGTGTTACAGTGAGGGGTGTGGGGTATGTCAGTGTTACATTGAAGGGTGTGGGGTATAACGGTGTTAGAGTGAGGGGTGTGGGGTATATAAGTGTTACAGTGAAGTGTGTGGGATATATCAGTGTTGCAGTGAGGGGTGTGGGGTATATCAGTGTTGCAGTGAGGGGAGTGGGATATATCAGTTTTACAGTGATGGGTGTGGGTTTTATCTGAGTGTTACACTGCGGGGTGAGTGAGATATCAGCGTTACAGTGAGGGGTGGTGGGGTATATTAGTGTTACAGTGAGGGGTGTGTGGTACATCAGTGTTGCAGTGAGGGGTGTGGGGTATATCAGTGTTACAGTGAGCGGTGTCGGTACATCAGTGTGTTAGTGTGTAGCGTGTGGGTCTTAGCTGAGTGGTTCACTGTGGAGTGAGTGGGATATCAGTGTTACAGGGTGGCGTGGGGGTGTATATCAGTGTGTTACAGTGAGTGGTGCGCGGTATATCAGTGTTACTGTGAGAGGTGTGGGGTATATCAGTGTTATAGTGAGTGATGTGTGGTATATCAGTATTACATTGAGGGGTGTGGGGTATATCAGTGTTACAGTGAGGGGTGTGGGGGTATGTCAGTGTTACAGTGCGGGGTGTGGAGTCTTTCAGTGTTACAGTGAGGGGTGTCGGGTATGTCAGTGCTACATTGAGGGGTGTGGGATATATCGGTGTTAGAGTGAGGGGTGTGGGGTATATCAGTGTTACAGTGAAGGGCGTGGGAGATGTCAGTGTTACAGTGAGGGGTGTGGGTTATATTGGTGTTACAGTGAGGGGTATGGGGTATATTGGTGTTACAGTGAGGGGTGGTGGGTATATCAGTGTTACAGTGAGGGGTGTGGGGTATAACAGTGTTACAGTGAGGGGTGTGGAGTGTATCCGTGTTACAGTGAGGGGTGTGGGTGTATTTCAGTGTTACAGTACGGGGTGTGGAGTATTTCAGTGTTACAGTGAGGGGTGTGGCGTATGTCAGTGTTACATTGAGGGGTGTGGGGTATATCGGTGTTAGAGTGAGGGGTGTGGGGTATATAAGTGTTACAGTGAACTGTGTGGGATATATCAGTGTTACAGTGAGGGGTGTTGGGTATATCAGTGTTGCAGTGAGGGGAGTGGGATATATCAGTTTTACAGTGAGGGGTGTGGGTTTTATCTGAGTGTTACACTGCGGGGTGAGTGAGATATCAGCGTTACAGTGAGGGGTGGTGGTGTATATTAATGTTACAGTGAGGGGTGTGTGGTATATCAGTGTTACAGTGAGGGGTCTGTGCTATGTCAGTGTTACAGTGAGGGGTGGGGGGTATATCAGTGTTACAGTAAGCGGTGTTGGGTACAGCAGTGTGTTAGAGCGTAGCGTGTGCGTCTTAGCTGAGTGGTTCACTGTGGGGTGATTGGGATATCAGTGTTACAGGGAGGCGTGGGGGTGCATATCAGTGTGTTACAGTGAGTGGTGCGCGGTATATCAGTGTCACTGTGAGGGGTTTGGGGTATATCAGTGTTATAGTGAGTGATGTGTGGTAAATCATTATTACATTGAGGGGTGTGGGGTATATCAGTGTTGCAGTGCGGGGTGTAGAGTATTTCAGTGTTACAGTGAGGGTTGTGGGGTATATCGGTGTTACAATTATGGGTATGGTGTATATCGGTGTTACAGTGAGGGGTGTGGGGTATATCAATGTTACAGTGAAGTGTGTGAGGCATTTCAGTGTTACAGTGAGGGGTGGTGGATATATAAGTGGTACAGTGAGGGGTGTGGAGTATAACTGTGTTACCGTGAGGGGTGTGGGGTGTATCAGTGTTACAGTGAGGGGTGTGGGTGTATTTCAGTGTTACAGTACGGGGTGTGGAGTATTTCAGTGTTACAGTGAGGGGTGTGGCGTATGTCAGTGTTACATTGAGGGGTGTGGGGTATATCGGTGTTAGAGTGAGGGGTGTGGGGTATATAAGTGTTACAGTGAACTGTGTGGGATATATCAGTGTTACAGTGAGGGGTGTTGGGTATATCAGTGTTGCAGTGAGGGGAGTGGGATATATCAGTTTTACAGTGAGGGGTGTGGGTTTTATCTGAGTGTTACACTGCGGGGTGAGTGAGATATCAGCGTTACAGTGAGGGGTGGTGGTGTATATTAATGTTACAGTGAGGGGTGTGTGGTATATCAGTGTTACAGTGAGGGGTCTGTGCTATGTCAGTGTTACAGTGAGGGGTGGGGGGTATATCAGTGTTACAGTAAGCGGTGTTGGGTACAGCAGTGTGTTAGAGCGTAGCGTGTGCGTCTTAGCTGAGTGGTTCACTGTGGGGTGATTGGGATATCAGTGTTACAGGGAGGCGTGGGGGTGCATATCAGTGTGTTACAGTGAGTGGTGCGCGGTATATCAGTGTCACTGTGAGGGGTTTGGGGTATATCAGTGTTATAGTGAGTGATGTGTGGTAAATCATTATTACATTGAGCGGTGTGGGGTATATCAGTGTTGCAGTGCGGGGTGTAGAGTATTTCAGTGTTACAGTGAGGGTTGTGGGGTATATCGGTGTTACAATTATGGGTATGGTGTATATCGGTGTTACAGTGAGGGGTGTGGGGTATATCAATGTTACAGTGAAGTGTGTGAGGCATTTCAGTGTTACAGTGAGGGGTGGTGGATATATAAGTGGTACAGTGAGGGGTGTGGAGTATAACAGTGTTACCGTGAGGGGTGTGGGGTGTATCAGTGTTACAGTGAGGGGTGTGGGGTATATCAGTGTTACAGTGCGGGGTGTGGAGTATTTCAGTGTTACAGTGAGGTGGGTGGGGTATATCGGTGTTACAGTGAGGGGTGTGCGGTATATCAATGTTACAGTGAAGGGTGTGAGGTATATCAGTGTTATAGTGTGGGGTGTGGGGTACATCTGTTGCAGTGAGATGTGTGGGGTATATCAGTGTGACAGTGAGGTGTGTGGGGTGTATCGGTGTTATACTGAGGGGTGTGGGGTATATCAATGTTACAGTGAAGGGTCTGAGGTATATCAGTGTTACAGTGAGAGGTGTGGGGTACATCTGTTACAGTGAGGTGTGTGGGGTATATCAATGTTACAGTGAGGGTTGTGGGGTATACCAGTGTTAAATTGAGGAATGTGGGGTATATCAGTGTTACAATGAGGGGTGTGAGGTATATCAGTGTTACAGTGAGGGGTATGGGTTATATCAGTGTTGAAGTGAGGAATGTGGGGTATATCAGTGTTACAGTGAGCGGTGTAGAGTATATCAGTGCTACAGTGGGGGGGTAAATCAGTGTTACAATCAGTTGTATATGAGCGCTTCAACCTGAGGTGTGTGGGGTATATCAGTCTTACAGTGAGCGGTGTGTTGTATGTCAGTTATTTCCCTTGAGGCGTGTGAGGAATATCGGTGTTACACTGAGGGTTGTGGGTATATCAGGATATCAGAGTGAGGGGTGTGGACTATGTCAGTGTAACAGTGAGAGGCGTGGTGTATATCAGTGTTACAGTGAGGAGAGTGGGTATATCAGAATACGACAGTGAGGGTTGTGAGGTCTATCAATGTTACAGTGAGAGGCGCGGGGTAAATCAGTGTTACAGTGAGGAGTGTGGGGTATATCCGTGTTACAGTGAGGGGTGTGGGATGTATCAGTGTTACAGTGAGGGATATGGGGTATATCGGTGTTACAGTGAGGAGTACAGGGCATATCGGTGTTACAGTGAGGGGTGTTTGGTATATCAGTGTTATAGTGAGGGGCGTGGGGTATATCAATGTTACAGTGAATGGTCTGAGGTATATCAGTGTTATAGTGAGGGGTGTGGGGTACATCTGTTACAGTGAGGTGTGTGGGGTATATCAGTGTTACAGTGAGGGGTGCGGGGTATATCAGTGCAACAATGGGGGGGTGGGGTATATCTGTGTTACAGTGAGGGGTATGGGGTATATTGGTGTTAGAGTGAGGGGTGTGAGGTATATCAATGTTACAGTGAATGGTGTGAGGTATATCAGTGTTATAGTGTGGGGTGTGGGGTATATCAGTGTTACAGTGAGGGGTGTGGGGTATATCAGTGTTACAGTGAAGGGTGGTGGGTATATCAGTGTTACAGTGAGGGGTGTGAGGTATAACAGTGTTACAGTGAGGGGTGTGGAGTGTATCAGTGTTACAGTGAGGGGTGTGGGGGTATTTCCGTGTTACAGTGCGGGGTGTGGAGTATTTCAGTGTTACAGTGAGGAGTGTGGGGTATATCGGTGTTAGAGTGAGGGGTGTGGGGTATATAAGTGTTACAGTGAAGTGTGTGGGATATATCAGTGTTACAGTGAGGGGTGTGGGGTATATCAGTGTTACAGTGAGGGGAGTGGGATATATCAGTTTTACAGTGAGGGGTGTGGGTTTTATCTGAGTGTTACACTGCGGGGTGAATGGCATATCAGCGTTACAGTGAGGGGTGGTGGGGTATATTAGTGTTACAGTGAGGCGTTTGTGGTATATCAGTGTTACAGTAAGGGGTGTGTGCTATGTTAGTGTTACAGTGAGGGGTGTGGGGTATATCAGTGTTACAGTAAGGGGTGTGTGCTATGTCAGTGTTATAGTGAGGGGTGTGGGGTATATCAGTGTTACAGTGAGCGGTGTAGGGTACAGCAGTGTGGTAGAGTGTAGCGTGTGGGTTTTAGCTGAGTGGTTCACTGTGTGGTGAGTAGGATATCAGTGTTACAGGGAGCCGTGGGGTTGTATATCATTGTGTTACAGTGAGTGGTGCGTGGTATATCAGTGTTACTGTGAGTGCTTTGGGGTATGTCAGTGTTATAGTGAGTGATGTGTGGTATATCAGTATTACATTGAGTGGTGTGGGGTATATCAGTGTTACAGTGCGGGGTGTGGAGTATTTCAGTGTTACAGTGAGGGGTGTGGGGTATATCGGTTTTACAATTAGGGGTATGGGGTATATCGGTGTTATCGTGAGGGGTGTGGGGTATATCAATGTTACAGTGAAGTGTGTGAGGCATTTCAGTGTGACAGTGAGGGGTGGTGGATATATAAGTGTTACACTGAGAGGTGTGGAGTATAACAGTGTTACCGTGATGGGTGTGGGGTGTATCAGTGTTACAGTGAGGGGTGTGGAGTATATCATTGTTACAGTGCGGGGTGTGGAGTATTTTAGTGTTAAAGTGAGGTGTGTGGGTTATATCGGTGTTACAATGAGGGGTGTGGGGTATATCAATGTTACAGTGAACGGTGTGAGGTATATCAGTGTTATAATGTGGGGTGTGGGGTACATCTGTTACAGTGAGGTGTGTGGGGTATATCAATGTTACAGTGAGGGTTGTGGGGTATATCAGTGTTAAATTGAGGAATGTGGGGTATATCAGTGTTACAATGAGGGGTGTGAGGTTTATCAGTGTTACAGTGAGGGGTGTGGGGTATATCAGTGTTAAAGTGAGGAATGTGGGGTATATCAGTGTTACAGTGAGCGGTGTAGGGTATATCAGTGCTACAGTGGGGGGGTAAATCAGTGTTACAATCAGTGGTATATGAGCGCTTCAACCTGAGGTGTGTGGGGTATATCAGTCTTACAGTGAGCGGTGTGTTTTATGTCAGTTCTTTCCCTTGAGGCGTGTGAGGAATATCGGTGTTGCAGTGACGGTTGTGGGTATATCAGGATATCAGAGTGAGGGGTGAGGACTATGTCAGTGTAACAGTGAGACGCGTGGTGTACATCAGTGTTACAGTGAGGAGAGTGGGTATATCAGAATACGACAGTGAGGGTTGTGGAGTCTATCAGTGTTACAGTGAGAGGTGTGGGTTAAATCAGTGTTACAGTGAGGAGTGTGGGGTATATCGGTGTTACAGTGAGGGGTGTGGGATATATCAGTGTTATAGTGAGGGGCGTGGGGTATATCAATATTACAGTGAAGGGTCTGAGGTATATCAGTGTTATAGTGAGAGGTGTGGGGCACATCTGTTACAGTGAGGTGTGTGGGGTATATCAGTGTTACAGTGAGGGGTGTGGGGTATATCAGTGCTACAATGGGGGGGGTGGGGTATATCAGTGTTATAGTGAGGGGCATGGTTTTTACCTGAGTTTTAGAGTGAAGGGTGTGGGGTATATAAGTGCATTACAGTGAGGGGTGTGGTATATATCGGTGCGTTGAAGAAAGGGGTGTGGGATATATGAGTGTTCCACTGAGAGGTGTGGGGTATATCGGTGTTTTGCAGTGATGGGTGTAGGGTATATGATTGTTACATTGAGGGGTGTAGGATATATCAGTGTTGCAGTGAGGGGTGTGGGGTAGATCAGTGTTGCAGTGAGCGGTGTGGGGTAGATCAGTGTTACAGTGGGGGGGGTATATCAGTGTTAAAGTGGGGGGGGGGTATATCACTGTTACAATGAGTGGTATATAAGCGCTTTATACTGAGGTGTGTGGGGTATATCAGTGTTACAGTGAGGATTTGGGGTGTATCTGTGTGTTACAATGAGGTATGTGGTGTATATCAGTGTTACAGTGAGCGGTGTGTTGTATATCAGTAAGTTACCTTGAGGCGTGTGAGGAATATCAGTGTTACAGTGAGGGTTGTGGGTATCTCAGGATATCACAGTGAGGGGTGTGGGGTATATCAGTGTTACAGTGAGGGGAGTGGGTATATCAGAATACCACAGTGAGAGGTGTGGGTTATATCAGTGTTAAAGTGGGGGCGTGGGATATATCAGTGTTACAGTGAAGGGTTTGAGGTATATCAGTGTTACAGTGAGGAGTGTGGCGTATATCAGTGTACAGTTAGGGGCATGGTTTTTACCTGAATTTTAGAGTGAGGGGTGTGGGGTGTATAAGTGCATTAAAGTGAGGGGTGTGGTATATATCGATGCGTTAAAGTAAGTGGTGTGGGGTATATGAGTGTTCCAGTGAGGGGTGTAGGGTATATCGGTGTTTTGCAGTGATGGGTGTGGGGTATATGATTGTTACATTGAGGGGTGTGGGGTATATCAGTGTTACAGTGAGGGGTGTGGGGTATATCAGTGTTGCAGTGATGGGGTGGGATATATCAGTGTTACAGTGAGGGGTTTCGGGTGTATCTGTGTGTTACAGTGAGCTATGTGAGTTACATCAGTGTTACAGTGAGGGGTTTGGGGTGTATCTGTGTGTTACAGTGAGGTATGTGGGGTATATCAGTTTTACAGTGAGCTGTGTGTTGTATGTCAATAAGTTACCTTGAGACGTGTGAGGTATATTAGTGTTACAGTGAGGGTTGTGGGTATATCAGGATATTACAGTGAGGGGTGTGGACTATGTCAGTGTTACACTGAGGGGTGTGGTATATATCAGTGTTACAGTGAGGGGTGTGGGGTATATCAGAGTGTCACAGTGAGGGGTGTATGGTATATCAGTGTTAAAGTGAGGGGAGTGGGTCTGTCAGTGTTGCAGTGGCGGGTGTCGGGTATATCGGTGCTGCAGCGAGCGGTGTGTGCTATATCATTGTTACAGTGAGTGGTGTAGGGTATATCTTTGTTACAGTGGGGGGCGTGAGGTGTATCAGTGTTACAGTGAGGGGCATGGGGTATATAAGAGTGTTACAGTGAGGGTTGTGGGTTATATTAGAGTCTTACGGTGAAGGTGTAAATGTAGATTCTTTTCTCTCAATCTGGTTCAGCAAAATTACTGAAACGAAAACCGTTTGTGCTTTAAACAAAGCAAGCTTTTATTTCAAAAGCAAATCCCGATCGGGGACCTTATCAGACAGAAGGAATGCAACTCTGATAGAACGCACCCACTTCCTACGGACAAAGTGACGTTACATTGTAAAGGGACGACGGTTATACATTCTCGGCAAAAGATAACAAGTTAGGGCTAGAGTGCCATCCTATTTCAGCCTATCCCTTTTGATCCCTCTTTCCCTTTGTCCACTCATAAGCCGACCTAATTATGGTCTGATTTTAAACAAAGACCTTATGTTAATGTTTCAGGTTAATAACATGATTTAATTAGACCTTGAGGTTTTTCTGCAAGCTGTGGGTTTTGTTTCAATATGTGTTAGTGTTGTAACATTTCGCAGTCTCGAGTCTGAGATGTCATGGCTATTCCTCCATGAATTCTTTGTTAGCTTATACTGTCCCTATACAATTCCCACGTTCTCAATTTCAATGTCTCTATACATTTTTAAACATTCACATTCCCCCCTTTTATCATTCCATGTTAACACTTAGGATCATTCTAGGAGTATCGCATTCATCCGTTCACACTCTATTTCCTGTATCATATTGTTGTTAGTGTCGAGTAGTTCTTTAGTTCGTTGGATCATAACTCGGGAGCCCTTGACCACGAGAGTTTACTAACCTTGCCATCATTACTTTACAATAAAGGTTCAGGCAACCAACAATCAAACAACAGGTAGTTATTACTACGATGAGAATAATTGCCCCATGCATTAGATAGGATATCCAATATCCATCTGATAGCCCATCAACCCAGCTAGATCCTTCTGCTGGTGTGGATAACTTCTTCACCTTCCTTCTAATGTGATGAGCGAGATTGGTTATGTTTTCTGAACTATCAGGAATGTAAGTGCTACATTCAGATCCTATCAGGGCACACGTTCCCCATTTCTCAGCTAACAGGTAATCGAGGGCCATTCGGTTTTGTAATGCTACGGTCCTTATTGCTACCATTTCAGCTGTGATGTCCTCCAGAGCTTCAGCAGTATTGTTAGCTATCTGTTCCAATATCGTCTCTAGGTTCTGTACTTCATCCATGAGACGTCCTATCGCGATTGGGAACATCATGACCCCAAAGAACTTGTCGGCGGGGGTGATGGCTCACTTGTATCGGCTGGAGGCATGTGCTTCCGCCAGGGTACGTACTTGCCGCACAAATGGCACCACATATCCAAGATAACAGGACTCTGTCCATCTTCCGGGTCCCAGGACTGGGCCCACCTGTTTTATTCGGAAGGTGAGAGAGGATGGTGACTCGTGCACCTGTGGTGATGTTGAGACTGTGTGGGCATTTGCTGTACTCTATGATATGTCCCTTGTTACTGGTGTCATTTCGGGTTCGACATATGTCCCTGGTTGGCCTCCCAATCCCCGAGGTATTGGTCAGGGCGAAGAATGGGGGTTCCTTTCCACGGTCGTAGGTTGGTAGGTACTATCCCTGGAACGTCTGACTAATTGTATTGGCCCCCCCTCCTCTCGTGATAGTTTGGCTCTGAATCCATCTGGCAGTCTCAGTTAGGGTCAGTGGAACGGGGCGCAAAGGAATTCCCCCTTTGGAATGTTCGGGATATGTGAACACACCCAACATCTAGAAAAGTTCCCATTTTGCGATTAAACATAAGACACGTACAAAAAGGTGTTTACATGGAGCTCTCATCTCTGTCTCCCCTCCCATACGCCGAAACTGTCATATATCAACACTATTATACAGACTGTGGCATACAGACAGTTTCATCTTATGGCTCAGGATTCAGATAAATAGTCCAATTATTTTGCTGATTAAAAGAGTTCAGTTTTCCCGTCTCTCTTCTCAGGTCACCGTCGGTGTAGCTGGTTGTCTATCACTACGGGTAAAAGTTCAAACTGGTCCACGTTCCAATTAGGATGCCAACGGAGAAGAGGAAGTCTGGAACAGAAACAGGAGTTAGAATAACCAGTAAAATAGGTTCGTTAGAGGGTGGTGAGCTTGCAGTGGTGCAGGTGAACCCAGGCACTTTTCCCCTCAACCTTGGCTGCAGTAGGGGTAGTGAGTAACACCTGAAAAGGCCCCTCCCATTATGGCTCTAATCCCTTCCGAATCCATACTTCCCTGGTGCCACGAGGGACAATTCGGGTAAAACTGAGAGGTCGAGGTGAGCATCTTAAACCTGGTTGTGAGCTAATCGCAGAGCCTGAGTCAGAGAAAGAACATAGGTGGTCATCAGTCGCGCTGAGATACCACATCTAGGAACAATTTCCCTCATTAACAGCTTAACAACAGTTTGAGCCTTATTGTCCAGGGTAGGGTAGGCTTCAATCCATCTGCTAAACAAATCTACTATTATTAACACATATTTGTAACACTGAACTTTTTGCAACTCAATGTAGTCCAACTGAAATGTCTCAAATGGACCTTCGGGTAGGGGCGTTTTACCCCAATCACAGGGGAGTCCCTTCCCTGGATTATGTTGCTGGCAAACCAGGCAAGGACTACTGATGTTCTGGGCGAGCGCCTGGAGTCCAGGGTGCCACCAAGTAGCCAAAAGTGTATCACTCGTGGTCCTTGCTCCACAATGAGTAGCAAAATGCATACATTCAATAACCCATAGAGCCAACTCGTCAGACATGTAAGTCTGTTCCGCGGGAGTGGTCCAGAGTTTAGAAACATTGCCATAAGTACATCCATAATATTTCCACAACAGTTTATCTTTTTCAGGAGCGTCCTCCTGTACTTTTATAACATCTTGGATGGTTGGCATTGGTTTTTCCGAGGCTAACTTATCCTTCGCAGGATTTTTAGTCTGACTTATCATTTTGGGCACTACCATCTGTTGGTCACGAGAGGCCAGTTTAGCCTCTTTGTCAGCACAGTGGTTCCCTATATCAACCGGGGATTTTCCGGTGGTGTGGGTGGTACATTTAACAACGGCAATACACTTGGGGAGAATGAGGGCTTGCAACAAATCAGATACTAGTTGCTTATGGGATATCTCATTCCCCTGTGAGGTTAGGAATCCCCTATTTTTCCATAATTGTCCGAAATCATGGGCCACCCCAATGGCATACCTAGAGTCGGTATAGATATTGATTTTGAGGTCTTTGGCCAAGATACAGGCTCGGGTGAGGGCGAATAGTTCAGCTTGTTGGGCAGAATAGGCGGTTTCAAAAGCGGCAGATTCCAAGACCTGATTCTCCTGGTTTACAATGGCGTATCCTGAGATTCGTGTACCTTCTGGATTAATAGAAGAACTTCCGTCAACATACATAATACAGTCTGGATCTTCAATTGGTAAACCAACTAAATCTTCCCTGACTGATGTGGCCTCTTGAATTAAAGATAAACAATCATGACTGGGTTCTTCCTCATCTTGGGGCAGCTCATAAAGAAAACAGGCCGGATTAATTGCTGTACAGTGCCGAAAGATCAGCTTAGGATTGTTCAGTAAGTAGATCTCAGATCTGCTTTGCCTGGCCATGGTAAGGTGTTGAGTCTGCAGTTGGCCCAGAAGGGCAGCTACGGAGTGAGAGGTGTTAAGACAACGGTAGCACAATCTTTCAGAATTGTACAATACAGTTGAAAGGGCCAGTCATAGAGGGGCCGGCCCAAAGCCGGAGCTTGCAGCAGGGCTGTCTTTAGTTCCTTAAAGGCTTGGACGTCTGCGGTTTCTATTTCAAAGCTGCCTTACTGATTTGTATGCGGGGTGAGGTGCTTAGTCATTAGGGCAACATTAGGGATCCAGGATCTGCAGTAATTGATCATCCCCAACCACTGTCGCATTTGTTTAGCCGTGCTAGGGACTGGAAACTGGCAAATTGGTTCGACTCGGCTAGCCTCCAAAGCTCGGTGGATACTCGGTATTGCCTGTGATTTCAGTGGGTACTGTCCACATTGCCCTGCCCTGGGATCTCAATCGGATCAATGGGAATATAATCCACTTGGGAGGGGTCCTCTGCCCACACATGAGGATCCACATAGTCAGGTATGTCAGAGCCAGTATGATGCTGCAGACTCGTTAAGACCTTCTCGGGGTCCCCGTGGAATTGGACTGTTCGGCCATGTTTTACAATTTGTACATCCCGGCTGGTAGGGTCAACCTCGTCTATAGCCTGGCGCACCATAACTCCCAAATCTTTAGCGTGGTGAGGAGTTAATACTTCACGAGTAATATTTGGTGCCACCGTTGGGGGCTGTCCATTTCCACAAAATCTGCCTTCCCTTCCGGTCCAGTCACTCTAGCCCTTAATAGAATTTCCTTCACTTCCCCTTCGTGATCCTGATAAAAGTTCTGCAGGTCCTGATTCTTTCCACTGGGATCGTATGCTTGGGTCACGTGATAGGGTGCCTGCGGCAGGTCCAGAGACCACCACTGAGGGTTTCTAGTGGTATAATACTGCCGCTTAAGGGTTCCCTGTTTTACAATAATCCCATCATCTCCACACTCCAAATGCAACTGGAATTTACAGAGGAGGTCTCTAGCCATCAATTTACAGTCCAGATTGATTGTGATAACAAATCGATGTTCCACCGATTCTTCCTGGTAACCCATTTTAACCGGTTCTGATACCGGGAATGTGGAGACTTGTCCCAGGAATCCTGACAGTCCCTGTGTTTCAGTGAAGGCGGGGAGTTTAAGCTTTGATTGTACAGAAGACATGAAGGCTCCCGTTTCTATCAAGAAGGGTTGCCACTCATTCCGAATTTTTAACAATATCATCGGTTTGTCATCCGGGGAGGGTCCCTGCACAATCAAGCTGCGTAGTCAATAAGAATCGGGGGACGGTTGGCCAAAGGGGTTGTTCTGGGAGAAGTTAGTGTAAGATCCCCGTCCGCGCCCCCCTTAAACCCCTCCTCTGACTTTTTCGTGCTGACAGGAGGGACAATTTCTATTACAATGTCCTTCTTGCCCACAATTAAAGCATCCATCTAGTCTTTCCCAGTCCCGACCTCTTCCCATACCAGGCCGGGGACAGTAGGGCGGTCCGTAATTAGCAGGGCCGGGCCATTTGGGTGTTTGATATAACCGTATCCCTGTTTATCCACCCAACCCTGCACACAACACTGCGGTTCCATCTGGTATCCCCTTGGGTCGGGTTTTGGTCCTTCCACCCGAGGCGGCTCTTCCTTTCTAGTCACGTATTCAGTCTTGACCCGGGTTGGGGGCGCACCTCCCCCCTCTCCTTTCTTTTCCTGCCAATAATATTTAACCGCCCTTTCCATCTGGGCTTTACTGTTATCTGACCAATTATTTGTCCGGATAGCGTGAGCAACCGAATAGGGCAGGCACTGAAGTAGGATAGCGCAGAATTGAGGAGAATCCTTTCCTGTCCTGAAGGCATTATCTCCTGATTGACTTCCGTATATTTCAATAAATCTTTCCATGAATTCATCGGCAGTTTCTTCTCGTTTGGGATTGTTTCTAACACTGCGGCCATACTGATGGGCTTCTGAAGGGTCGTGGTGAGAGCATTAAATATAGCATTTCGGCGATCCTGGACATCGTTAGGGTGAGCAACCACCAATGCATCATGAGTAGCAAGTCCGAGGTGAGTTAGAAATCGGGCATGCTCAGTTGGGCTCAGGGTTTGCTTTACCAGGGCCCACAGGTCCCTTGAGTCTGCATTATATCCATGGATGTCGAGGTCACTCCGTGAAATCGGAGGTCAGGGTTAAGTTGGGTTTGTGGATCTCTCTCAGCTTATTTATCTTAGCCTTTTAACTCTTCAATTTGTTTTGTATGAGTATCTATTTCTTTATTGTATCAGGCAAGTATTATTACATAAGCTAGTTTAGTTTTTATTTTTATTCTTACTATCGCACCATTTCCTCTGTTAGGTGAGTCTTTTTTCTATTAAGAAATCAGAATTAATAATGTTCAGTATGAAACGGCTGTCAATGGAAAGGGTTAACTCCTTTACAGGTTTGTAAGAAGACCTGATGTCATTACGTGACTTCACGAAACCATCTGAAAAAAATTATTTTCATCAGGAAAGGCAGCATTTGATTAAACTCCAATATTTTTTAACTTCTTATTAAAGTACTTGCCAAAGATATTTTTTTAATTGATTTAAAACGAGACCACACATTTTTAATAGCTATTTGTTTACTGAAATTCAATTACGTCATCAGCTTCTGTCAATGCAAAGACAACCATTTTAACTGCGTAGTCTATCGATACCTTTCTCAGAGGTCCCAGTGGAACTCTGAGTACGATTCTCGTGCGTGCACTCTTTCTTTGAGACGTCTACGGTTTTTAATATGTCCTCCTTCTGTCAATCAAAGCCCTAATTAAGAGTTTTTCTGCTAATTCGAGAGGAGTGATTTTTTTTTTGACTGCAGTGGAATTTTTCTCATAATTTAAAATCTCAGAACACATTTTTTTTTTCAGCACCTAATTAGCACGTTACTTATTTTTTTTCGTCTTTTCCATAACGAGATGGAAGTCTGGCACGGAGGCTGTGGACTGCTTTTCGTTATCTCAATTGTTCCAGCCTCAAGATCGTTTTATACTATCTCTTCTAAACTGCAGATTTAATGTAATATTTTATTTTGAATCCTTTTGAATCCATCTCAGTTGTTTTGCTGTGCCTTCTCTGAATATCTCAATATCCCGATTCAAACTTTGTAATGTAATCAATCATTGCATGTTTCTTTCGACAAGTAAGTGAGCATGTCAAATCCTTTTTTTAACCACCGGGACCATGTATTTGTTTTCTTTTTTCATTCAACAAACCTATCCTTTGTGCATTTCCTGGCTCCGTAACTTATCATCCGAATATACGTAATTCGATAAGGTTCACACTCTTAAACTTCCCACATACAGGACAACACTACGAAGGGTTAAAAAAAACTTTCATTCTGTTTGAAAAAGTGGGTGGAGCTAAAACAAACACAACTCCCCTGCTTTCTTTTCCACAGTAAAAATCACACAAGCATTTCTCATTTAAAACAGACGTTCACAAGAGTCTCTCTTCTTTCCTATTAATTTTTGGATCCATGATTGATCATCTATCCCTATCTAGCTCTAACTATCCCTACTTGCTTTGGCCGGCTCTATTTTTGGATCCATTCACTTTCAGGGAATTCATAGTTTTATCTAATTACCCATCCTTTATCGCCGCACGTTGGATCAGGGTCCTAATTAGTCCTGATTGTCTCCACGTCGCCCCGTGGTGGTTTCAGTTATCTTACCCAGAGCCTCGGCGGAACAAGTGATATACAAAATCGACAAAGTACCTGGCGTAAGTACAATTTAAAATTTACACAGTCCCGCGGCTTAATTTTATGTAATTCCCTAACCTCTGCGTTTCCCTACGGGGTTCGCATGATTCTCTCTCTCTCTCCGCGTTGCCGCGCGGTTTTACTTTTGCCTCGAACCCACACAGACACTGGGCCTCGAACTCAGGCAGGCTCTGGGCCTCGAACCCAGGCAGGCTCTGGGCCTCGAACCCAGGCAGGCTTACCTATTCTAACCTATCTTTCCGAGTCGCCGCTTGGTTTGCGTCACCGCGCAATTTCCCTATCTATATCCCTATTCTAACTTTGAAAGGTATTCACCAGATTGTTTTGGATCTCGTTCAGCGAGTGGCTAAACCTTCCTCAGAATTTTGAAACCGGGGGAAACTGGAGCAGTATTGAAAGTATACTCACTCCAGTGGCCACTTTTCCCTCGTCTCGTCCAAGGCTAGTCTGGCTCTTAATTCGCAAGTTTTCGGCAGTCGTCCGTTGAGAGTCCTCTTCTGACACCAAATGTTGATTTCTGGATTCTTTTCCCTCAATCTGGCTCAGTGAAATCAATGAGTCGAATACCGATCGTGCTTTAAACAAAGCAAGCTTTTATTTAAAAAGAAAATCCCGATCGGGGACCTTATCAGACAGAAGGAATGCAACTCTGATAGATCGCACTCAGTTCCTATGGACAAAGTGACGTTACATTGTAAAGGGACGACGGTTATACATTTTCGGTAAAAGATAACGAGATACAATTAGAGTGACATCCTATTTCAGCCTATCCTCTTTGATCCCTCTTTACCATTGTCCACTCATAAGCCAATCTAAGAATGGTATGATTTTACACAAAGGCCCATTATGAGTTACTAAGACCTTGAGGTTTTTCTGCAAGCTGTGGGTTTTGTTTCAATATGTGTTAGTGTTGTAACATTTTGCAGTCTCGAGTCTGAGATGTCATGAATATTCCTCCATGAATTCTTTGTTAGCTTACACTGTCCCTATACAATTCCCACGTTCTCAACTTCAATGTCTCGTTACATTTTCAATCATTCATAGAATCAAACTCTGAACAGCCTCCAATGCAAGAATATCCTTCCTTAAATGCAGAGACCAAAACTGCACGCAGTGCTCCAGGTGTGGCCTCACCAATACGCTGTACAGTTGTAGCAGGACTTCTCTGCTTTATCCCCCTTGCAATAAAGGCCAACATTCCATTTGCCTTCCTGATTATTTGCTGTACCTTCACACTAACTTTTTGTGTTTTATGCACAAAGACCCCCAGGTCTATCTGTACTGTAGCAGTTCGCAATTTTTCTCCATTTAAATTAAAATT
Organism: Pristiophorus japonicus; assembly: GCF_044704955.1. Classification (NCBI taxonomy): domain Eukaryota; kingdom Metazoa; phylum Chordata; class Chondrichthyes; family Pristiophoridae; genus Pristiophorus; species Pristiophorus japonicus. The sequence continues at coordinate 718,601 of NW_027254624.1, forward strand.
TGATTTTGTATTATTTCTGCCTCATATTTTCTCACATTATACTACTCTGCCAAATTTTTGCTCACTCATTTAGGCTGTCTATTTCTCTTACAGATTTTTTGTGTCCTCACAATTTGCTTTCCCACCCATCTTTGTATCATCAGCAAACTTGGCTACATTACACTCGGTCCCTTCTTCCAAGTCATTAATATAGATTGTAAATAGTTGAGGACCCAGCACCGATCCCTGTGGCACCCCACGAGTCACCATTTGCCAACCGTAAATTGACCCATTTATCCCGAATTTTTGTTTTCTGTTAGTTAACCAATCCTCTATCCACGCTAATATACTGCCCCCAACTCAATGAGATTTTATCTTGTGCAGTACCCTCTTATGTGGCACCTTATCAAATGCCTTCTGGAAATACAAATACACCACATCCACTGGGTCCCCCTTATCCATCCTGCTCATTACATCCTCAAAGAACTCCAGCAAATTATCAAAAATGATTTCCCTTTCATAAAGCCATACTGACTCTGCTTGATTGTATCATGCTTTGCTAAATGTCCCACGACTGCTTCCTTAACAATGAATTCCAGCATTTTCCCAAAGACAGATGTTAGGCTAACTGGTCTATACTTTCCTGCTTTTTGTCTGCCTCCTTTTTTAAATAGAGGCATTACATTTTCAGTTTTCCAATCTGCTGGCACCGCCCCAGAATCCAGGGAATTTTGGTAGATTGCACACAATGTATCCACGTTCTCTCCAGCCATTTCTCTTAAGACCCTAGGAAGTAAGCGATCTGGTCCAGATGACTTGTACACCTATAGTCCCATTATTTTACCGAGTAATACTTCATTTGTGATAGTGATTTTATTAAGTTCCTCCCTCCCTCTCGATAGCCGCTTGATTATCCACTTCGGTATTACTCTCAGTGACCGAGTGTTTTACTCTAACTAAACTGATCTCGGACGTTTCTGTCAGATATTAACTCCTGCACGGTCCTAGCAAGCAGTCCCACTCCCTTGTCCCTTCGATGTTTCTGCATGATTGCTTTGTGAAGACGGGCTCAGGGAGAGAAACATCCTGCACGGAATGATCCAAAATTGAGCATCTCCAATGGACAAGGCTGCCAGCTTTAATCAGTCTCTGTCCTTTCCCCCCAGACCCAGTTCCTTTGCTCAGATTCTGATACAAGTAAATTGGGAAAAGTGCACTTTGATTTTTATAGGCTGAAATATTGCAGAGAGCTGCGCATGCGCGATTCATCCCCGCCCCCTGTGTCATTCCCAGTGAGCAGCATAGCACATGCACCCTCCCCTCCCCCAGCCCTGCCTGTGATAGCCATTCACTCAGTGAGTGGAAGAAGATGGTTTAAAACAGCCAGGAATGGTAACACCGCGACCCCGGTGTAAGGCAGCGAGCAGCAGCCTCCTTACAGCAGCACAGCGCTTTGGGAGCGTGTCCGCAGATGGGTTCAGAGATCGGCATTGAGTCCGGGGGGGAGTCGGGGGCTGTGTGTAAGAGGCAGAGTGGACCAAGAACCAGTGTCAGAGCGTGGTGTGAGTGGGGGAAGGGAGAGGCCATTCTCGGGCTGTGTGTGGACAGTGTAATGTAACAGAGAAAGTAAACTACCTCGCTCTTTCAAATCATTGCTGCATTCTTTCCCCAAATCAGTAGTGAATGTTCCTGATTCAGTTCCAATCTCACTGTGTCTGTTGTTCTTGGACAGTGAGCAGTGGAAACACAGCCTGACAGTGAGGATGTGGGGAGTTTCACAAAGTGCATCTATTGCAGGCACCAGGAGAGGAGTGTGGGAGAAGATATTTTAAAGACGGGTTACATTGTTTCGGTGAGCTGAGTTCTCCAGAACCGTGTTGCTGATGATCGAGAGATACATTGTCACTCCCTCAGATACATCATATTCTCCCCGCATCCATATCTTAGAACTAATAATGTTCTCGTATTATTATTCTCAGAACAAAATTCTTCAACCAGCCTGAACAAATGTGAGCTTTCCTCCACCCAGAATACAAGGAACAGTGCAGGCAGCTCCTTCTCACACTCAGTAAGTAGATTATCACTCACAGAGCACAGACACACAGAACTGGCCTCAATCCTATTGTCACAGGCAGCAGAAGCTGTCAGTCCCACAGTGAACCGAAGTGGCAGAGTTACATTGTGAATCTTACAGCCACATGGAGCAGTAGAATCAGATGCTGTTTCACCATTGATACAGATCACACTGACAGGTACATGAAACACCCACACTTGCCAGAAACTGGCAGGTACAGTGTTAAACATAAAACCACGTAGACTATAGATACAAATTAAAGGCAGACTAACATACCAGAAACTTAGACACACAGCTTAAACACCCACAGACATAACAAAACCTGTCCGGTACAGAATAATACACACACTCGCATATCAGAGGCTGAGAGATACAGTATAAAACGCACACTCACACATCAGAGACTGACATATTAAAATCCATATTCCCATAACATAAATTGACAGATACAATGAAATGCAAGACTCACTTCCCAGTAATTGACAGGTACAGGGTAAAGACCTCTCTTCCATACCAGAAATTGACAGGTACAAAGGAAAGCCCACTCTCACTCAAGCAGAAACTGGCAGGTATAGAGTAAGGCCCACAATCACATATCAGAACTTGATGGGTACAAAATAAAACCCAAGCTCCCATAACAGAAATGGAGATACAGAGAAAAGCCCATACTCACATACCAGAGATAGATAGATACAGAGTAAAACTCAGACTCATTTACCAAAGACCGACAGATTCAGCATAAAACTCACCTCCATAACACAAATTGACAGTTAGAAAGTGAAACAAATACGCGATCAGGAATTGGTGGTACACAGTAAAACAATACTAATATACTGGAGAATGACGGATATGGAGTAGAGCTCACATTCACGTAACAGAGATGGACAGATACAGCACAAAGCACACACTCACACATCCCAGGAATGGAAAGTACAGAGAGAAACCCACAGGCAATTACCAGAAATTGACAGGTGCAGGATAAAACCCACACTCTCAGATGAAAAACTGACACAGAGTAAAACCATCATTCACATACCAGAGATCCACACTCCCATACCAGACACACACATATTAATTCTATATTTGCCTGTCAGTGGATCAGAAAGTGAACGTGTCAGTGTCCATCCAACACTCACCTGTCAATCAGAATCTGTCACATAGTGTCAGAGAATGTCAGAGTCAGTATCTAACCAACACTCACCTGTCACATAGTGTCAGAGAATGTCAGAGTCAGTATCTATCCAACACTCACCTGTTACAATATCTCAAAGAATGACAGAGGCAGTATCTATCCAATACTCACCTGTCACACAGTGTCAGAGAATGAGAGAGGTAGTATCGATCCAACACTCACCTGTCACATAGTTTCAGAGAATGAGAGTGGCAGCATCGATCCAACACTCACCTGTCACATAGTGTCAGAGAATGAGAGAGGCAGTATCTATCCAAAACTCACCTGTCACATAGTGTCAGAGAATGAGAGAGGCAGTATCATCCAACACTCACCTGTCACATAGTGTCAGAGAATGAGAGAGGCAGTATCTCTCCAACACTCACCTGTCACATAGCATCAGAGAATGAGAGAGGCAGTATCGATCCAACACTCACCTGTCACATTATCAGAAAATGAGAGAGGCAGTATCTATCCAACACTCACCTGTCACAAAATGTCAGAGAATGAGCGAGGCAGTATCTATCCAACACTCACCTGTCACATAATTTCAGAGAATGAGAGAGGCAGGATCTATCCAACACTTAGCTGTCACATAGTGTCAGAGAATGAGAGAGGCATATCTATCCAACATTCACCTGTCACATAGTGTCAGAGAATGAGAGAGGCAGTATCTATCCCAAACTGACCTGTCACATAGTATCAGAGAATGACAGAGGGAGTATCTATCCAACACTCATCTGTTACATAATGTCAGAGAATGAGAGAGGCCGTATCTATCCAACACTCACCTGTCACAAAGTGTCAGAGAATGAGAGAGGCAGTGTCTATCCAACACTGAACTGTCATATATTGTCAGAGAATGAGAGAGGCAGTATCTATCCAAAGCTCACCTGTCACATAGTGTCAGAAAATGAGAAAGGAAGTATCTATCCAACATTCACCTGTCACATAGTTGCAGAGAATGAGAGAGGCAGTATCTATCCGACACTCACCTGTCACATAGTGTCAGAGAATGAGAAAGGCATTATCTATCCAAAATGCACCTGTCACATATTGTCAGAAAATGAGAGAGGCAGTATCTATCCAACACTCACCTGTCACATAGTTTCAGAGAATGAGAGAGGAAGTACCTATCAAATACTCACCAGTCACATAGTGTCAGAGAATGAGAGAGGCAGTATCTATCCAAAACTCACCTGTCACATAATGTCAGAGAAAGAGAGATGCAGTATCTATCCAACACTCACCTGTCACATGGTTTCAGAGAATGAGAGAGGCAGTATCTATCCAACACTCACCTGTCACATGGTGTCAGAGAATGTGAGAGGCAGTATCGATCCAACACTCACCTGTCGCATAGTGTCAGAGAATGAGAGATGCAGTATCTATCCAACACTCACCTGTCACCTAGTGTCAGAGAATGAGAGAGGCAGTATCTATCCAACACTTATATGTCACATAGTGTCAGAGAATGTGAGAGGCAGTATCTATCCAGCACTGACCTGTCACATAGTGTCAGAGAATGAGAGAGGCAGTATCTATCCAACACTGACCTGTCACATAATATCAGAGAATGAGAGAGGCAGTATCTATTCAACACTCACCTGTCACACAGTATCAGAGAATGAGAGAGGCAGCATCTATCCAACACTCACCAATCACCTAGTGTCAGAGAATGAGAGAGGTAGTATCTATCGAACACTCAACTGTCACAGTGTCAGAGAATGTGAGAGGCAGTATCTATCCAAAACTCACTTCTAAGAAAGTGTCAGAAAATGAGAGAGGCTGTATCTATACAACACTGACCTGTCACATAATATCAGAGATCGAGAGAGGCAGTATCTATCCAATACTCACCTGTCACATGCTGTCAAAGAATGAGAGAGGTAGTAACTATCCAAAACTCACCTGTCACATAGTGTCAGAGAATGAGAGAGGCAGTATCTATCCAAAACTCACCTGTCACACAGTTTCAGGCAGTATATTCCAACACTCACCTGTCAAATAGTGTCAAAGAATGAGTGATGCTGTATCATTTCAACCCTCACTTGTAACATAGTGTCAGAGAGTGAGAGAGGCAGTATATATCCAATACTCACCTGTAACATAGTATCAGAGAATGAGAGGCAGTATCTATCCAAAACTCACCTGTCGCACTGTGTCAGAGAATGACAGAGGCAGTATCTATCCAGCACTGACCTGTCACATAGTGTCAGAGAATGTGAGAGGCAGTATCTATTCAACACTCACCAGTCACATAGTGTCAGAGAATGAGAGAGGCAGTATCTATCCAACACTCACCTGTCACATAATATCAGAGAATGAGAGAGGTAGTATCGATTCAACACTCACCTCTCACATAGTGTCAGAGAATGAGAGAAGCAGCATCTATCCAACACTCATCAGTCACATAGTGTCAGAGAATGAGAGAGGCAGTATCGATCCAACACTCACCTGTCAAAAAGTGTCAGAAAATGAGAGAGGCTGTATCTATCCGACACTCACCTTTCACATAGTGTCAGAGAACGTGAGACGCAGTATCTATCCAACACTCACCTGTCACATAATATCAGAGAATGAGAGAGGCAGTATCTATCCAACACTCACCTGTCACATAATATCAGAGAATGAGAGAGGCAGTATCTATTCAACACTCACCTGTCACACAGTATCAGAGAATGAGAGAGGCAGCATCTATCCAACACTCACCAATCACCTAGTGTCAGAGAATGAGAGAGGCAGTATCTATCGAACACTCAACTGTCACAGTGTCAGAGAATGTGAGAGGCAGTATCTATCCAAAACTCACTTCTAAGAAAGTGTCAGAAAATGAGAGAGGCTGTATCTATACAACACTGACCTGTCACATAATATCAGAGATCGAGAGAGGCAGTATCTATCCAATACTCACCTGTCACATAGTGTCAGAGAATGAGAGAGGCAGTATCTACACAACACTCACCTGTCACATTGTGTCAGAGAATGAGAGAGGCAGTATCTATCCAAAACTTACCTGTCACATACTGTGAGACAACGACAGATGCAGTATCTATCCAACACTCACCTGTCACATAATAGAAACATAGAAACATAAAAAAATAGGTGCAGGAGCATGCCATTCAGCCCTTCCAGCCCGCACCACCATTCACCGAGTTCATGGCTGAACATGAAACTTCAGTACCCCCTTCCTGCTTTCTCGCCATACCCCTTGATTCCCCGAATATATTTAGTGAATTGGCCTCAACTACTTTCTGTGGTAGAGAATTCCACAGGTTCACTACTCTCTGGGTGAAGAAGTTTCTCCTCATTTCGGTCCTAAATGGCTTACCCCTTATCCTCAGACTGTGACCCCTGGTTCTGGACTTCCCCAACATTGGGAACATTATTCCTGCATCTAACCTGTCTAAACCCGTCAGAATTTTAAACGTTTCTATGAGATCCCCTCTCATTCTTCTGATCTCCAGTGAATACAAGCCCAGTTGATCCAGTCGTTCTTGATAATTCAGTCCCACCATCCCGGGAATCAGTCTGGTGAATCTTCGTTGCACTCCCTCAATAGCAAGAATATCCTTCCTCAAGTTAGGAGATCAAAACTGTACACAATACTCCAGGTGTGGCCTCACCAAGGCCCTGTACAACTGTAGCAACACTTTGCTGCCCCTGTACTCAAATCCCCTCGCTATGAAGGCCAACACGCCATTTGCTTTCTTAACCGCCTGCTGTACCTGCATGCCAACCTTCAATGACTGATGTACCATGACACCCAGGTCTCGTTGCACGTTCCCTTTTCCTAATCTCTCACCATTCAGGTCTGTCTCTCTGTTTTTACCACCGAAGTGGATAACCTCACATTTATCCACATTATACTTCATCTGCCATGCATTTGCCCACTCACCTAACCTATCCAAGTCACTCTGCAGCCTCATAGCATCCTGCTCGCAGCTCACACTGCCACCCAACTTAGTATCATCCGCAAATTTGGAGATACTACATTTAATCCCCTCGTCTAAATCATTAATGTACAATGTAAACAGCTGGGTCCCCAGCATAGAACCTTGCGGTACCCCACTAGTCACTGCCTGCCATTCAGAAAAGTACCCATTTACTCCAACTCTTTGCTTCCTGTGTGTCAACCAGTTCTCAATCCACATCAGCACACTACTCCCAATCCAATGTGCTTTTACTTTGCACATTAATCTCTTGTGTGGGGCATTGTCGAAAGCCTTCTGAAAGTCCAAATATACCACATCAACTGGTTCTCCTTTGTCCATTTTACTGGAAACATCCTCAAAAAATTCCAGAAGATTTGTCAAGCATGATTTCCCTTTCACAAATCCATGCTGACTTGGACATATCATGTCACCATTTTCCAAATGCGCTGCTATGACATCCTTAATAATTGATTCCATCATTTTACCCACTACTGATGTCAGGCTGAATGGTCTATAATTCCCTGTTTTCTCTCTCCCTCCTTTTTTAAAAAAGTGGTGTTATATTGGCTACCCTCCACTCGATAGGAACTGATCCAGATTCAATGGAATGTTGGAAAATGACTGTCAATGCATCCGCTATTTCCAAGGCCACCTCCTTAATACTCTGGGATGCAGTCCATCAGGCCCTGGGGATTTATCGACCTTCAATCCCATCAATTTCCCCAACACAATTTCCCGACTAATAAAGATTTCCCTCAGTTCCTCCTCCTTACGAGACCCTCTGACCCCTTTTATATCCGGAAGGTTGTTTGTTTCCTCCTTATTGAATACCGAACCAAAGTACTTGTTCAATTGGTTTGCCATTTCTTTGTTCCCCGTTATGACTTCCCCTGATTCTGTCTGCAGGGGACCTACGTTTGTCTTTACTAACCTTTTTCTCTTTATATACCTATAGAAACTTTTGCAATCCGCCTTAATGTTCCCTGCAAGCTTCTTCTCGTATCCATTTTCCCTGCCTTAATCAAACCCTTTGTCCTCCTCTGCTGAGTTCTAAATTTCTCCCAGTCCCCGGGTTCGCTGCTATTTCTGGCCAATTTGTATGCCACTTCCTTGGCTTTAATACTGTCCCTGATTTCCCTAGATAGCCACGGTTGAGCCACCTTCCCTTTTTTATTTTTACGCCATTGTTGTAATTCATCCATGCGGTCTCTAAATGTCTGCCATTGCCCATCCACAGTCAACCCCTTAAGTCTCATTCGCCAATCTATCCTAGCCAATTCACGCCTCATACCTTCAAAGTTGCCCTTCTTTAAGTTCTGGACCATGGTGTCTGAATTAACTGTTTCATTCTCCATCCTAATGTCAGAGAATGAGAGAGGCAGTATATTCCAACACTCACCTGTCAAATAGTGTCAAAGAATGAGTGATGCTGTATCATTTCAACCCTCACTTGCCACATAGTGTCGGAGAGTGAGAGAGGCAGTATATATCCAATACTCACCTGTCACATAGTGTCAGAAAATGAGAAAGGAAGTATCTATCCAACATTCACCTGTCACATAGTTGCAGAGAATGAGAGAGGCAGTATCTATCCGACACTGAACTGTCATATATTGTCAGAGAATGAGAGAGGCAGTATCTATCCAAAGCTCACCTGTCACATAGTGTCAGAAAATGAGAAAGGAAGTATCTATCCAACATTCACCTGTCACATAGTTGCAGAGAATGAGAGAGGCAGTATCTATCCGACACTCACCTGTCACATAGTGTCAGAGAATGAGAAAGGCATTATCTATCCAAAATGCACCTGTCACATATTGTCAGAAAATGAGAGAGGCAGTATCTATCCAACACTCACCTGTCACATAGTTTCAGAGAATGAGAGAGGAAGTACCTATCAAATACTCACCAGTCACATAGTGTCAGAGAATGAGAGAGGCAGTATCTATCCAAAACTCACCTGTCACATAATGTCAGAGAAAGAGAGATGCAGTATCTATCCAACACTCACCTGTCACATGGTTTCAGAGAATGAGAGAGGCAGTATCTATCCAACACTCACCTGTCACATGGTGTCAGAGAATGTGAGAGGCAGTATCGATCCAACACTCACCTGTCGCATAGTGTCAGAGAATGAGAGATGCAGTATCTATCCAACACTCACCTGTCACCTACTGTCAGAGAATGAGAGAGGCAGTATCTATCCAACACTTATATGTCACATAGTGTCAGAGAATGTGAGAGGCAGTATCTATCCAGCACTGACCTGTCACATAGTGTCAGAGAATGAGAGAGGCAGTATCTATCCAACACTGACCTGTCACATAATATCAGAGAATGAGAGAGGCAGTATCTATTCAACACTCACCTGTCACACAGTATCAGAGAATGAGAGAGGCAGCATCTATCCAACACTCACCAATCACCTAGTGTCAGAGAATGAGAGAGGTAGTATCTATCGAACACTCAACTGTCACAGTGTCAGAGAATGTGAGAGGCAGTATCTATCCAAAACTCACTTCTAAGAAAGTGTCAGAAAATGAGAGAGGCTGTATCTATACAACACTGACCTGTCACATAATATCAGAGATCGAGAGAGGCAGTATCTATCCAATACTCACCTGTCACATGCTGTCAAAGAATGAGAGAGGTAGTAACTATCCAAAACTCACCTGTCACATAGTGTCAGAGAATGAGAGAGGCAGTATCTATCCAAAACTCACCTGTCACACAGTTTCAGGCAGTATATTCCAACACTCACCTGTCAAATAGTGTCAAAGAATGAGTGATGCTGTATCATTTCAACCCTCACTTGTAACATAGTGTCAGAGAGTGAGAGAGGCAGTATATATCCAATACTCACCTGTAACATAGTATCAGAGAATGAGAGGCAGTATCTATCCAAAACTCACCTGTCGCACTGTGTCAGAGAATGACAGAGGCAGTATCTATCCAGCACTGACCTGTCACATAGTGTCAGAGAATGTGAGAGGCAGTATCTATTCAACACTCACCAGTCACATAGTGTCAGAGAATGAGAGAGGCAGTATCTATCCAACACTCACCTGTCACATAATATCAGAGAATGAGAGAGGTAGTATCGATTCAACACTCACCTCTCACATAGTGTCAGAGAATGAGAGAAGCAGCATCTATCCAACACTCATCAGTCACATAGTGTCAGAGAATGAGAGAGGCAGTATCGATCCAACACTCACCTGTCAAAAAGTGTCAGAAAATGAGAGAGGCTGTATCTATCCGACACTCACCTTTCACATAGTGTCAGAGAACGTGAGACGCAGTATCTATCCAACACTCACCTGTCACATAATATCAGAGAATGAGAGAGGCAGTATTTATCCAACACTCACCTGTCACATAATATCAGAGAATGAGAGAGGCAGTATCTATTCAACACTCACCTGTCACACAGTATCAGAGAATGAGAGAGGCAGCATCTATCCAACACTCACCAATCACCTAGTGTCAGAGAATGAGAGAGGCAGTATCTATCGAACACTCAACTGTCACAGTGTCAGAGAATGTGAGAGGCAGTATCTATCCAAAACTCACTTCTAAGAAAGTGTCAGAAAATGAGAGAGGCTGTATCTATACAACACTGACCTGTCACATAATATCAGAGATCGAGAGAGGCAGTATCTATCCAATACTCACCTGTCACATAGTGTCAGAGAATGAGAGAGGCAGTATCTACACAACACTCACCTGTCACATTGTGTCAGAGAATGAGAGAGGCAGTATCTATCCAAAACTTACCTGTCACATACTGTGAGACAACGACAGATGCAGTATCTATCCAACACTCACCTGTCACATAATAGAAACATAGAAACATAAAAAAATAGGTGCAGGAGCATGCCATTCAGCCCTTCCAGCCCGCACCACCATTCACCGAGTTCATGGCTGAACATGAAACTTCAGTACCCCCTTCCCGCTTTCTCGCCATACCCCTTGATTCCCCGAATATATTTAGTGAATTGGCCTCAACTACTTTCTGTGGTAGAGAATTCCACAGGTTCACTACTCTCTGGGTGAAGAAGTTTCTCCTCATTTCGGTCCTAAATGGCTTACCCCTTATCCTCAGACTGTGACCCCTGGTTCTGGACTTCCCCAACATTGGGAACATTATTCCTGCATCTAACCTGTCTAAACCCGTCAGAATTTTAAACGTTTCTATGAGATCCCCTCTCATTCTTCTGATCTCCAGTGAATACAAGCCCAGTTGATCCAGTCGTTCTTGATAATTCAGTCCCACCATCCCGGGAATCAGTCTGGTGAATCTTCGTTGCACTCCCTCAATAGCAAGAATATCCTTCCTCAAGTTAGGAGATCAAAACTGTACACAATACTCCAGGTGTGGCCTCACCAAGGCCCTGTACAACTGTAGCAACACTTTGCTGCCCCTGTACTCAAATCCCCTCGCTATGAAGGCCAACACGCCATTTGCTTTCTTAACCGCCTGCTGTACCTGCATGCCAACCTTCAATGACTGATGTACCATGACACCCAGGTCTCGTTGCACGTTCCCTTTTCCTAATCTCTCACCATTCAGGTCTGTCTCTCTGTTTTTACCACCGAAGTGGATAACCTCACATTTATCCACATTATACTTCATCTGCCATGCATTTGCCCACTCACCTAACCTATCCAAGTCACTCTGCAGCCTCATAGCATCCTGCTCGCAGCTCACACTGCCACCCAACTTAGTATCATCCGCAAATTTGGAGATACTACATTTAATCCCCTCGTCTAAATCATTAATGTACAATGTAAACAGCTGGGTCCCCAGCATAGAACCTTGCGGTACCCCACTAGTCACTGCCTGCCATTCAGAAAAGTACCCATTTACTCCAACTCTTTGCTTCCTGTGTGTCAACCAGTTCTCAATCCACATCAGCACACTACTCCCAATCCAATGTGCTTTTACTTTGCACATTAATCTCTTGTGTGGGGCATTGTCGAAAGCCTTCTGAAAGTCCAAATATACCACATCAACTGGTTCTCCTTTGTCCATTTTACTGGAAACATCCTCAAAAAATTCCAGAAGATTTGTCAAGCATGATTTCCCTTTCACAAATCCATGCTGACTTGGACATATCATGTCACCATTTTCCAAATGCGCTGCTATGACATCCTTAATAATTGATTCCATCATTTTACCCACTACTGATGTCAGGCTGAATGGTCTATAATTCCCTGTTTTCTCTCTCCCTCCTTTTTTAAAAAAGTGGTGTTATATTGGCTACCCTCCACTCGATAGGAACTGATCCAGATTCAATGGAATGTTGGAAAATGACTGTCAATGCATCCGCTATTTCCAAGGCCACCTCCTTAATACTCTGGGATGCAGTCCATCAGGCCCTGGGGATTTATCGACCTTCAATCCCATCAATTTCCCCAACACAATTTCCCGACTAATAAAGATTTCCCTCAGTTCCTCCTCCTTACGAGACCCTCTGACCCCTTTTATATCCGGAAGGTTGTTTGTTTCCTCCTTATTGAATACCGAACCAAAGTACTTGTTCAATTGGTTTGCCATTTCTTTGTTCCCCGTTATGACTTCCCCTGATTCTGTCTGCAGGGGACCTACGTTTGTCTTTACTAACCTTTTTCTCTTTATATACCTATAGAAACTTTTGCAATCCGCCTTAATGTTCCCTGCAAGCTTCTTCTCGTATCCATTTTCCCTGCCTTAATCAAACCCTTTGTCCTCCTCTGCTGAGTTCTAAATTTCTCCCAGTCCCCGGGTTCGCTGCTATTTCTGGCCAATTTGTATGCCACTTCCTTGGCTTTAATACTGTCCCTGATTTCCCTAGATAGCCACGGTTGAGCCACCTTCCCTTTTTTATTTTTACGCCATTGTTGTAATTCATCCATGCGGTCTCTAAATGTCTGCCATTGCCCATCCACAGTCAACCCCTTAAGTCTCATTCGCCAATCTATCCTAGCCAATTCACGCCTCATACCTTCAAAGTTGCCCTTCTTTAAGTTCTGGACCATGGTGTCTGAATTAACTGTTTCATTCTCCATCCTAATGTCAGAGAATGAGAGAGGCAGTATATTCCAACACTCACCTGTCAAATAGTGTCAAAGAATGAGTGATGCTGTATCATTTCAACCCTCACTTGCCACATAGTGTCGGAGAGTGAGAGAGGCAGTATATATCCAATACTCACCTGTAACATAGTATCAGAGAATGAGAGAGGCAGTATCTATCCAAAACTCACCTGTCGCACTGTGTCAGAGAATGAGAGAGGCAGTATCTATCCAACACTCACCTGTCACATAATATCAGAGAATGAGAGAGGCAGTATCGATTCAACACTCACCTCTCACATAGTGTCAGAGAATGAGAGAGGCAGCATCTATCCAACACTCACCAGTCACATAGTGTCAGAGAATGAGAGGCAGTATCGATCCAACACTCACCTGTCAAAAAGTGTCAGAAAATGAGAGAGGCTGAATCTATCCGACACTCACCTGTCACATCGTGGCAGAAAATGAGCGAGGCAGCATGTATGCAACACTCACCTGTCACTTAGTGTCAGAGAATGAGAGAAGCAGTATCTATCCAACACTCACATGTCACATAGTGGCAGAGAATAAGAGAGGCAGCATTTATCCAACATTCACCTGTCAAATAGTGTCAGAAAATGAGCGAGGCAAAATCTATTCAACACTCACCTGTCACTTAGTTTCAGAGAATGAGAGAAGCAGTATCTATCCAACACTCACATGTCACATAGTGTCAGAGAATAAGAGAGGCAGTATCGATCCAACACTCACCTGTTACATAGTGTCAGAGAATGAGAGATAAAGTATCTATCCAACACTCACAGGTCACATAATTTCAGAGAATGACAGAGGCAGTATCTATCCGACACTTATCTGTCACAAACTGTCACAGAAAGAGAGAGGCAGTATCTATCCAGCAATGACGTGTCATATAGTGTCAGAGAATGAGAGAGGTAGTATATATCCTACACTCAATTGTCACATAGTATTAGAGAATGGGAGAGGTAGTATCTTTCTAACACTCACCTGTCACATCGTATCAGAGATTGAGAGAGGCAGCACCTTTCCAACACTCACCTTTCACATAGTGTCAGAGAATCAGAGAGGCAGTATCTATCCTATGTGAACAAATATATCCGGCTCTGATAACAATATCAGAGAATGAGAGGTACATTGTCTATCCCACTTTTGGAAGTCAATGCTGCAATGACACACAATACCAGAAAGTGACAGTGGCAGTGTCTTGCCTATATTCTCTCTCAATCCCACACTGACACACTTTATCAGAGAGTGAGTGGCAATGTCTGTCCTATACACACTTGTCAATCCTACACTGACACACTGTACCAGAGCATGAGTGGCAAGGTCTGTCCTTTCCACACCTGTCAATCCTAGACTGACATACTGAACCAGAGAGTGAGTGTCAGTGTCTGTCCTTTCCACACCTGTCAATCCTAGACTGACATACTGAACCAGAGAGTGAGTGTCAGTGTCTGTCCTATACACACTTGTCAATCCCACACTGACACACTGTACCAGAGAGTGAGTGTCAGTGTCTGTCCTATACACACCTGTCAATCACACACTGACACACAGTACCAGAGAGTGAGTGGCAGTGTCTGTCCTATACACACCTGTCAATCACACACTGACACACAGTACCAGAGAGTGAGTGGCAGTGTCTGTCCTATACACACCTGTCAATCCTACACTGACACACAGCACCAGAGAGTGAGTGGCAGTGTCTGTCCTATACACACCTGTCAATCCTACACTGACACACAGTACCAGAGAGTGAGTGACAGTGTCTGTCCTATACACACCTGTCAATCCTACATTGACACACAGTACCAGAGAGTGAGTGGCAGTGTCTGTCCTATACACACCTGTCGATCACACACTGACATACTGTACCAGAGAGTGAGTGGCAGTGTCTGTCCTATACACACCTGTCGATCACACACTGACATACTGTACCAGAGAGTGAGTGACAATGTCTGTCCTATACACACCTGTCAATCCTACACTGACACACAGTACCAGAGAGTGAGTGTCAGTGTCTGTCCTACACACACCTGTCGATCACACACTGACATACTGTACCAGAGAGTGAGTGACAATGTCTGTCCTATACACACCTGTCAATCCTACACTGACACACAGTACCAGAGAGTGAGTGACAATGTCTGTCCTATACACACCTGTCAATCCTACACTGAAACACAGTACCAGAGAGTGAGTGTCAGTGTCTGTCCTATACACACCTGTCAATCCTACACTGACACACAGTACCAGAGAGTGAGTGGCAGGATCTGTCCTTTCCACACCTGTCAATCCTAGACTGACACACAGTACCAGAGAGTAAGTGTCAGTGTCTGTCCTATACACACTTGTCAATCCTACACTGACACACAGTACCAGAGAGTGAGTGACAATGTCTGTCCTATACACACCTGTCAATCCTAGACTGACACACAGTACCAGAGAGTGAGTGGCAGTGTCTGTCCTATAAACACCTGTCAATCCCACACTGACATACTGTACCAGAGAGTGAGTGGCAGTGTCTGTCATATACACACCTGTCAATCACACACTGACATACTGTACCAGAGAGTGAGTGTCAGTGTCTGTGCTATACACACCTGTCAATCACACACTGACACACTGTACCAGAGAGTGAGTGTCAGTGTCTGTCCTATACACACCTGTCAATCACACACTGACACACTGTACCAGACAGTGAGTGACAATGTCTGTCCTATACACACCTGTCAATCCTACACTGACACACAGTACCAGAGAGTGAGTGCCAGTGTCTTTCCTATACACACCTGTCAATCACACACTGACACACAGTACCAGAGAGTGAGTGACAATGTCTGTCCTATACACACCTGTCAATCACACACTGACACACTGTACCAGAGAGTGAGTGGCAGTGTCTGTCCTATACACACCTGTCAATCACACACTGACACACTGTACCAGAGAGTGAGTGTCAGTGTCTGTCCTATACACACCTGTCAATCACACACTGACACACAGTACCAGAGAGTGAGTGACAATGTCTGTCCTATACACACCTGTCAATCACACACTGACACACTGTACCAGAGAGTGAGTGACAATGTCTGTCCTATACACACCTGTCAATCCCACACTGACACACAGTACCAGAGAGTGAGTGTCAGTGTCTGTCCTATACACACCTGTCAATCCCACACTGACACACTGTACCAGAGAGTGAGTGGCAGTGTCTGTCGTATACACACCTGTCAATCACACACTGACACACAGTACCAGAGAGTGAGTGGCAGTGTCTGTCCTATACACACCTGTCAATCCTACACTGAAACACAGTACCAGAGAGTGAGTGTCAGTGTCTGTCCTATACACACCTGTCAATCCTACACTGACACACAGTACCAGAGAGTGAGTGGCAGGATCTGTCCTTTCCACACCTGTCAATCCTAGACTGACACACAGTACCAGAGAGTAAGTGTCAGTGTCTGTCCTATACACACTTGTCAATCCTACACTGACACACAGTACCAGAGAGTGAGTGACAATGTCTGTCCTATACACACCTGTCAATCCTAGACTGACACACAGTACCAGAGAGTGAGTGGCAGTGTCTGTCCTATACACACCTGTCAATCCCACACTGACATACTGTACCAGAGAGTGAGTGGCAGTGTCTGTCCTATACACACCTGTCAATCACACACTGACATACTGTACCAGAGAGTGAGTGTCAGTGTCTGTCCTATACACACCTGTCAATCACACACTGACACACTGTACCAGAGAGTGAGTGTCAGTGTCTGTCCTATACACACCTGTCAATCACACACTGACACACTGTACCAGAGAGTGAGTGACAATGTCTGTCCTATACACACCTGTCAATCCCACACTGAAACACAGTACCATAGAGTGAGTGCCAGTGTCTTTCCTATACACACCTGTCAATCACACACTGACACACAGTACCAGAGAGTGAGTGACAATGTCTGTCCTATACACACCTATCAATCACACACTGACACACTGTACCAGAGAGTGAGTGGCAGTGTCTGTCCTATACACACCTGTCAATCACACACTGACACACTGTACCAGAGAGTGAGTGTCAGTGTCTGTCCTATACACACCTGTCAATCACACACTGACACACAGTACCAGAGAGTGAGTGACAATGTCTGTCCGATACACACCTGTCAATCACACACTGACACACTGTACCAGAGAGTGAGTGACAATGTCTGTCCTATACACACCTGTCAATCCCACACTGACACACAGTACCAGAGAGTGAGTGTCAGTGTCTGTCCTATACACACCTGTCAATCCCACACTGACACACTGTACCAGAGAGTGAGTGGCAGTGTCTGTCGTATACACACCTGTCAATCACACACTGACACACAGTACCAGAGAGTGAGTGGCAGTGTCTGTCCTATACACACCTGTCAATCACACACTGACACACAGTACCAGAGAGTGAGTGACAATGTCTGTCCTATACACACCTGTCAATCCTACACTGACACACAGTACCAGAGAGTGAGTGTCAGTGTCTGTCCTATTCACACCTGTCAATCCTACACTGACACACAGTACCAGAGAGTGAGTGACAGTGTCTGTCCTATACACACCTGTCAATCCTAGACTGACATACTGAAGCAGAGAGTGAGTGTCAGTGTCTGTCCTATACACACCTGTCAATCCCACACTGACACACTGTACCAGAGAGTGAGTGTCAGTGTCTGTCCTATACACACCTGTCAATCCCACACTGACACACTGTACCAGAGAGTGAGTGTCAGTGTCTGTCCTATACACACCTGTCAATCCCACACTGGCACACTGTACCAGAGAGTGAGTGTCAGGATCTGTCGTTTCCACACCTGTCAATCCTAGACTGACATACTGTACCAGAGAGTGAGTGACAATGTATGTCCTATACACACTTGTCAATCACACACTGACACACTGTACCAGAGAGTGAGTGACAGTGTCTGTCCTATACACACTTGTCAATCACACACTGACACACTGTACCAGAGAGTGAGTGACAGTGTCTGTCCTATACACACCTGTCAATCACACACTGACACACTGTTCCACAAAGTGACTGATAAAGTGTCTCATCTTTTCTCATGAAGCAATGTAAAGCTATCCAATTGGACCAACGAGTGACAGAAACAATACCAGCCAGAGTCAGAACCTTCAGTGTAGGAGAGGGTGGGGAGCCAGTGAGTGTAGAACTGAACCCAGCCAGTGATGGTGATGATAATTCGGAACATAGGACAAGCTGCCTTCAGACGTGTGATGTGTTGGAATTTCAGGACAGGGATGGTGAAGAGAGTATGGGGAGGGGATTTGCAGCTTTGTAGGAACAAGAGAGAAAAGAACGTTCCATAGAATCTAGAAATGCCTGTTCTGAATTTCTGTCCTGTACTTTCAGTGATGATTTTTGTAAACTCCTTTTGCAGGGTATCAGAAGGGGAGGATTAGTAGACGGGAAACAGAAACCAAACATCACGTCAAGGTCTAACAGAACCACTCGATTCCTCAGGACCTGAATATCATCGGCCTTTGAATGTGGAAGGAGAAATGGTTGTCTGTTCTGTCTGGGAACAGATTTCAAACATCAGTGTGACTGGAAAAGCAACAAGACACACATACCCGAGTGAGAGTATTTCATTGCACTGACTGTGGAAAGAGCTTTAACCAGTTACACAGCCTGAAAAAACATCGCAGCATTGACAGCAGGGAGAACCTGTACACGTGTTCTGTGTGTGGACAAGGCTTCAAGTGATCGTCCAACCTGGAGAGACACAAGGACTCCCAAAGCATGGAGAAACCGTGGGAATGTGGGGACTGTGGGAAGGGATTCAATTACCCGTCTGAGCTGGAAGTTGTTCGACACAGTCACACTGGGGTGAGGCCGTTCACCTGCTCTGAGTGTGGGAAGGGATTCACTGCATCATCCAACCTGCTGACACACAAGCGAGTTAACACTGGGGAGAGGCCGTTCACCAGCTCCAAATGTGGGAAGGGATTCACTACATCATCCCAGCTGCTGACACACCAGCGAGGTCACACTGGAGAAAGGCCATACACCTGCGCCGCGTGTGGGAAGGGATTTACTCGATCATTCGACGTGCTGCCACACCAGCGAGTTCACACTGGGGAGAGGCCGTTCAACTGCTCCGAGAATTGGAGGGGATTAACTACATCATCCGACCTGCGGACACACCAGCGAGTTCACACTGGGGAGAGGCCGTTCAACTGCTCCGAGAATTGGAGGGGATTCACTACATCATCCGACCTGCAAAAACACCAGCGAGTTCACACTGGGGAGAGGCCGTTCACCTGCCCTGACTGTGGGAGGGGATTCCCGACATCATCCGACCTGCGGACACACCAGCGAGTTCACACTGGAGAGAGGCTGTTCAGCTGCT
Source organism: Pristiophorus japonicus (assembly GCF_044704955.1). Lineage (NCBI taxonomy): Eukaryota > Metazoa > Chordata > Chondrichthyes > Pristiophoridae > Pristiophorus > Pristiophorus japonicus. The sequence continues at coordinate 738,266 of NW_027254624.1, forward strand.
TCGAGTGTGGGAAGGGATACACTCAGTTATCCCACCTGCTGAGACACCAGCGAGTTCACAAGTGATCTCGGGATTTGGATTCTGCTGTTGTCCCAGACTGAATCGTGCCCATTCTGACAGTTGGGCCTGCTTTCTGCTTATATGATGACCCGTATAATTATGTTCGAGTTTACTATTCGAGATATTTCACCAATTAATCAACGGGAATAGGGTCAGATAAAAAAAATAACGCTTATTGTGTTTGCATCCATACTTCATTCTTTAAAAAACATAAGAAATAGGAGAAGGAGTTGGCCATCGTCCACTTGAGCATGCTCTGCCATTTAATAAGATCATGGCTGATCTGATCTTGGGCACAGCTCCACTTCCCTGCCCGCTCCCCATAACCCTTCACTCCATTATCGCTCAAAAATCTGTCTGTCTCCAACTTAAATATATTCAATGACCCAGCCTCCACAGCTCTCTGGGGTATTGAATTCCAAACATTTATGATCCTCTGAAAAAAGAAATGTCTCCACATCTCCGTTGTAAATCGGTGACCCCTTATTCTCAAACTATGCCCCCAGTTCTAGATTTCCCCACAAGAGGAAGCACTCTCTCTGCATCTACCTTGTCGAACCCCCTCAGTATCTTATATGTTTCAATAAGATCATTTCTCATTCTTCCAAACTCTAATGAGTATAGGCCCAACCTGCTCAACATTTCTTCATAAGTCAATCCCTTCATCTCAGGAATCAAACTAGTGAAGCTTCTCTGAACTGTGTCCAATGTAAGTATATCGCGCCTTATCTAAGGTGATCAAAACTGTATACAGTACGCTAGGTGTGGTCTCACCAATACCCTGTACAGTTGTAGCAGGACTTCTCTCCTTTTATACTCTATCCCCCTTGCAATAAAGGCCAATATTCCATTTGCCTTGCTGATCACTTGCTGTACCTGCATACTGACTTTTTGTGTTTCATGCACAAGTACCCCCAGGTCTCTCTGTACTGGAGCACTTTGCAATTTTTCTCCATTTAAATTGTAATTTGCTTTTCTATTTTTTCTACCAAGGTGTATAACCTCACACTTTCCCACATTATACTCCATGTGCCAAATTTTGGCCCACTCACTTAGTCTGTCTATATTCCTTTGTAGATTGTTTGTGTCCTCCTCACAATTTGGTTTCCCACCCATCTTTGTATCATCAGCAATCATTGCTACATTACACTTGATCCCCTCATCCGAGTCATTAATATAGATTGTAAATAGGTGAGGCCCCAGCACCGATCCCTGCGGCACCTCACGAGTTACTGATTGCCAACCCAAAAATGACCCATTTATGCCAACTCTCTGTTTGCTGTTAGTTAACCAATCCTCTATCCATGTTAATATATTACCCCCAACCCAGTGAACTTTTATCTTGTCAAATGCCTTCTGAATGTCCAAATACACCACATCGACTGGTTTGCCCTTATCCACCCTGCTCGTTACATCCTCAAAGTACTCCGGCAAATTTGTGAAGTGAGAGTTCCCTTTCATAAAACCATGCTGACTCTGCTTGATTGTATTATGCTTTTCCAAATGTCCTGCTACTGCTTCCTTAATAACGGACTCCAGCATTTTCCCAACGACAGATGTTAGGATAATTTATCTATAGTTTCCTGCTTTTTGTCTGCCTCTGTTTTTAAGGGCAAAGCAGCCCACTTGATTGGCCCTGCATCCACCACATTAAACATTCACTCCCTCCTCCACAGGCGGAACATGGCTGCAGTGTGTAACATCTACAATATGCACTGCAGCAACTCACCAAGGCTTCGTTGTCAGCACCTCCCAAACCCGTGAGCCCTCCCACCTAGAAACACAAGGGCAGCAAGCGCATGGAAACAGCATCATCTGCAAGTTCCCCTCCAAGTTACTCACGATCCTGACTTGGAAATATATCGGATGTTGCTTCATAGTCGCTGGGTCAAACTCCTGGTACTCCCTCCCTATCAGCACTGCGGGAGCACCTTCAGCACATGGACTGCAGCGGTTCAAGAACACAGCTCGCCCTCAATTCTCGGGTCCGATTAGGGATGGGCAATATATACTGACCTGGAGAGTGCCACCCATATTTGAAGAACGAATAAAGAAAGGAATCTAATTTATCAGAATGCATCAGATTAAAGTGACAATTCAGCACTTTCTAGGGAGGTGATTGGCCCAGACACATTAGTAGTGAATAGTATTTAGAAAGGTCCGGAGAAAGGGGCAGGGGAAACAAAGATACAAACAGAGACACAAATATAGACACATAGACATAAGCACAGACATATCATGCACACACAAGTAGTCATCCCCTCAAACACACACAAAGCCCGTACACAGATATATATTGCACACACAGTCCGTACACAGACATATATCACACAAACAGCCCGTACACAGACATATATCACACACACAGTCTGTACACATACATATATCACACACACAGCCTGTACACAGACATATATCACAAACACAGCCTGTACACAGACATATATCACACACACAGTCTGTACACAGACATATATCACACACACAGCCAGTACACTGACATATATCACATACACAGCCCGTACACAGACATATATATCACACACAGCCTGTACACTGACATATATCACAAACACAGTCTGCACACAGACATATATCACACACACAGTCTGTACACAGACATATATCAAACACAGAGCCAGTACACTGACATATATCACATACACTGCCCGTACGCAGACATATATCACACACACAACCTGCACACTGACATATATCACACACACAGCCTGTACACAGACATATATCACACACACAGCCCGTTCAGAGACATATATCACACACACACATCCTGTACACAGGCTTATATCACACTCACAGCCCGTACACAGACATATATCACACACACACACTGTCTGTACACAGACATATATCACACACACGCAACCCGTAGACAGACATATATCACACACACAGTCTGTACAGACATATATCACACACATACAGCCTGTACACAGTCATATATCACACACACACAGCCTGTACACAGACATATATCACACACACAGTCTGTACACAGATATATATCAAACACATACAGTCTGTACACAGTCATATATCACACACACACAGCCTGTACACAGACATATATCACACACACAGTCTGTACACAGATATATATCACACACACAGCCTGTACACAGACATATATCACACACACAGCCTGTACACAGACATATATCACACACATACAGTCTGTACACAGACATATAACACACACACAGTCTTTACACATACATCTTTCACACACACACAGCATGTACACAGATATATATCACACACACACATTTGTACACAGACATATATCACATACACAGTCTGTACACAGACATATATCACACACACAATCTGTACACAGACATATATCACACACACAGCCCGTACACAGACAGAATTCACACACACAGTCTGTACACAGACATATATCACACACACAGTCTGTACACAGACATATATCACACACACAGTCTGTACACAGACATATATCACACACACAGCCCGTACACAGACAGCATTCACACACACAGTCTGTACACAGACATATATCACACACACAGCCTGTACACAGACATATTTCACACACACAGCCTGTACACAGATATATATCACACACAGAGTCTGTACACAGACATATATCACACACAGTGTCTGTACACAGACATATATCACAGACATTGTCTGTACACAGGCATATATCACGCACACAGTCTTTACACAAACATATATCACAGACACAGCCTGTACACTGACATATATCTCGCACACAGCCTGTACACATACATCTTTCACACAGACACAGCCTGTACACAGACATATATCACACACACAGTTGTACACATACATCTTTCACACAGACACAGCCTGTACACAGACATATATCAAACACACAGTCTGTACACATACATCTTTCACACACACACAGCCTGTACACAGATATATATCACACACAGAGTCTGTACACAGTCATATATCACATACAGTGTCTGTACACAGACATATATCACACACACAGTCTGTACACATACATATATCACACACACAGACTGTACACAGACATATATCACACACACAGTCTGTACACAGACATATATCACACACACAGTCTGTACACAGACATATATCACAGACACAGTCTGTACACAGACATATATCACAGACACAGTCTGTACACAGACATATATCACAGACACAGTCTGTACACAGACATATATCAAACACACAGTCTGTACACAGACATATATCACACACACAGTATGTACACAGACATATATCACACACAGTCTGTACACAGACATATATCACACACACAGTCTGTACACAGACATATATCACACACAGTCTGTACACAGACATATATCACACACAGTCTGTACACAGACATATATAACACACAGTCTGTACACAGACATATATCACAGTCTGTACACAGACATATATCACAATCTGTACACAGACATATATCACACACACAGTCTGTACACAGACATATATCACACACAGTCTGTACACAGACATATATCACACACACACAGTCTGTACACAGACATATATCACAGACACAGTCTGTACACAGACATATATCACACACACAGTCAGTACACAGACATATATCACACACACAGTCTGTACACAGACATATTTCACACGCACAGTCTGTACACAGACATATATCACACACACAGTCTGTACACAGACATATATCACAGACACAGTCTGTACACAGACATATATCACAGACACAGTCTGTACACAGACATATATCACACACACACAGTCTGTACACCGACATATATCACACACACACAGTCTGTACACCGACATATATCACACACACAGTCTGTACACAGACATATATCACACACACAGTCTGTACAAAGACATATACCACAAACACAGTCTGTACACAGATATATATCACACACACAGTCTGTACACAGACATATATCACACACACAGCCTGTACACATGCATATGTCACACACACAGTCTGTACACAGACATATATCACACACAGTCTGTACACAGACATATATCACACACACAGTCTGTACACAGACAATTATCACACACGCAATCTGTACACAGACATATACCACACACACAGTCTGTACACAGACATATATCACAGACAAAGCCTGCACACAGGCATATATCACACACACAGTCTGTACACAGACATATATCACACACACAGCCCGTACACAGACAGAATTCACACACACAGTCTGTACACAGACATATATCACACACAGAGTCTGTTCACAGACATATATCACACACAGTGTCTGTACACAGACATATATCACAGACACAGTCTGTACACAGGCATATATCACACACACAGTCTGTACACAGACATATATCACAGATAGAGCCTGTACACTGACATATAGATCGCACACAGCCTGTACACATACATCTTTCACACAGACACAGCCTGTACACAGATATATATCACACACACAGTTGTACACATACATCTTTAACACAGACACAGCCTGTACACAGATATATATCACACACACAGTTGTACACATACATCTTTCACACACACACAGCCTGTACACAGACATATATCACACACACACATTCTGTACACAGACATATATCACAGACACAGTCTGTACACAGACATATATCACAGACACAGTCTGTACACAGACATATATCACAGACACAGTCTGTACACAGACATATTTCACAGTCTGTACACAGACATATATCACACACACAGTCTGTACACAGACATATATCACACACACAGTCTGTACACAGACATATATCACACACACACAGTCTGTACACAGACATATATCACAGACACAGTCTGTACACAGACATATATCACACACACAGTCTGTACACAGACATATATCACACACACAGTCTGTACACAGACATATACCACACACACAGTCTGTACACAGACATATATCACAGACACAGTCTGTACACAGACATATACCACACACACAATCTGTACACAGACATATATCACAGACACAGTCTGTACACAGACACATATCACAGACACAGTCTGTACACAGACATATATCACAGACACAGTCTGTACACAGACATATATCAAACACACAGTCTGTACACATACATCTTTCACACACACACGGCCTGTACACAGACATATATCACACACACAGCCCGTACACAGACAGAATTCACACACACACAGTCTGTACACCGACATATATCACACACACACAGTCTGTACACCGACATATATCACACACACAGTCTGTACACAGACATATATCACACACACAGTCTGTACACAGACATATATCACAGACACAGTCTGTACACAGACATATATCACAGACACAGTCTGTACACAGACATATATCACAGACACAGTCTGTACACAGACATATATCAAAGACACATAGAAACATAGAAACATAGAAAATAGGTGCAGGAGTAGGCCATTCGGCCCTTCTAGCCTGCACCGCCATTCAATGAGTTCATGGCTGAACATTCACTTCAGTACCCCATTCCTGCTTTCTCGCCATACCCCTTGATCCCCCTAGCAGTAAGGACCTCATCTAACTCCTTTTTGAATATATTTAGTGAATTGGCCTCAACAACTTTCTGTGGTAGAGAATTCCACAGGTTCACCACTCTCTGGGTGAAGAAGTTCCTCCGCATCTCGGTCCTAAATGGCTTACCCCTTATCCTTAGACTGTGACCCCTGGTTCTGGACTTCCCCAACATTGGGAACATTCTTCCTGCATCTAACCTGTCTAACCCCGTCAGAATTTTATATGTTTCTATGAGGTCCCCTCTCATTCTTCTGAACTCCAGTGAATACAAGCCCAGTTGATCCAGTCTTTCTTGATAGGTCAGTCCCGCCATCCCGGGAATCAGTCTGGTGAACCTTCGCTGCACTCCCTCAATAGCAAGAATGTCCTTGCTCAGGTTAGGAGACCAAAACTGTACACAATACTCCAGGTGTGGCCTCACCAATGCCCTGTACAACTGTAGCAACACCTCCCTGCCCCTGTACTCAAATCCCCTTGCTATGAAGGCCAACATGCCATTTGCTTTCTTAACCGCCTGCTGCACCTGCATGCCAACCTTCAATGACTGATGTACCATGACACCCAGGTCTCTTTGCACCTCCCCTTTTCCTAATCTGTCACCATTCAGATAATAGTCTGTCTCTCTGTTTTTACCACCAAAGTGGATAACCTCACATTTATCCACATTATACTTCATCTGCCATGCATTTGCCCACTCACCTAACCTATCCAAGTCGCTCTGCAGCCTCACAGCATCCTCCTCGCAGCTCACACTGCCACCCAACTTAGTGTCATCCGCAAACTTGGAGATACTACACTCAATCCCCTCATCTAAATCATTAATGTACAGTGTAAACAGCTGGGGCCCCAGCACAGAACCCTGCGGTACCCCACTAGTCACTGCCTGCCATTCTGAAAAGTACCCATTTACTCCTACTCTTTGCTTCCTGTCTGACAACCAGTTCTCAATCCATGTCAGTACACTACCCCCAATCCCATGTGCTCTAACTTTGCACATCAATCTCTTGTGTGGGACCTTGTCGAACGCCTTCTGAAAGTCCAAATATACCACATCAACTGGTTCTCCCTTATCCACTCTACTGGAAACATCCTCAAAAAATTCCAGAAGATTTGTCAAGCATGATTTCCCTTTCACAAATCCATGCTGACTTGGACCTATCATGTCACCTCTTTCCAAATGCACTGCTATGACATCCTTAATAATTGATTCCATCATTTTACCCACTACCGATGTCAGGCTGACCGGTCTATAATTCCCTGTTTTCTCTCTCCCTCCTTTTTTAAAAAGTGGGGTTACATTGGCTACCCTCCACTCCATAGGAACTGATCCAGAGTCAATGGAATGTTGGAAAATGACTGTCAACGCATCCACTATTTCCAAGACCACCTCCTTAAGTACTCTGGGATGCAGTCCATCAGGCCCTGGGGATTTATCGGCCTTCAATCCCATCAATTTCCCCAACACAATTTCCCGGCTAATAAGGATTTCCCTCAGTTCCTCCTCCTTTCTAGACCCCCCGACCCCTTTTATAACCGGAAGGTTGTTCGTGTCCTCCTTCGTGAATACCGAACCAAAGTACTTGTTCAATTGGTCCGCCATTTCTTTGTTCCCCGTTATGACTTCCCCTGATTCTGACTGCAGGGGACCTACGTTTGTCTTTACTAACCTTTTTCTCTTTACATATCTATAGAAACTTTTGCAATCCGTCTTAATGTTCCCTGCAAGCTTCTTCTCATACTCCATTTTCCCTGCCCTAATCAAACCCTTTGTCCTCCTCTGCTGAGTTCTAAATTTCTCCCAGTCCCCAGGTTCGCTGCTATTTCTGGCCAATTTGTATGCCACTTCCTTGGCTTTAATACTATCCCTGATTTCCCTTGATAGCCACGGTTGAGCCACCTTCCCTTTTTTATTTCTATGCCAGACAGGAATGTACAATTGTTGTAGTTCATCCATGCGGTCTCTAAATGTCTGCCATTGCCCATCCACAGTCAACCCCTTAAGTATCATTCGCCAATCCATCTCAGCCAATTCACGCCTCATACCTTCAAAGTTAGCCTTCTTTAAGTTCTGGACCATGGTCTCTGAATTAACTGTTTCATTCTCCATCCTAATGCAGAATTCCACCATATTATGGTCACTCTTCCCCAAGGGGCCTCGCACAACGAGATTGCTAATTAATCCTTTCTCATTACATAACACCCAGTCTAAGATGGCCTCCCCCCTAGTTGGTTCCTCGACATATTGGTCTAAAAAACCATCCCTTATGCACTCCAGAAAATCCTCCTCCACCGTATTGCTTCCAGTTTGGTTAGCCCAATCTATGTGCATATTAAAGTCACCCATTATAACTGCTGCACCTTTATTGCACGCACCCCTAATTTCCTGTTTGATGCCCTCCCCAACATCACTACTACTGTTTGGAGGTCTGTACACAACTCCCACTAACGTTTTTTGCCCTTTGGTGTTCTGCAGCTCTACCCATATAGATTCCACATCATCCAAGCTAATGTCCTTCCTAACTATTGCCTTAATCTCCTCCTTAACCAGCAATGCTACCCCACCTCCTTTTCCTTTTATTCTATCCTTCCTGAATGTTGAATACCCCTGGATGTTGAGTTCCCAGCCCTGCTCATCCTGGAGCCACGTCTCCGTAATCCCAATCACATCATATTTGTTAACATCTATTTGCACAGTTAATTCATCCACCTTATTGCGGATACTCCTTGCATTAAGACACAGTCTGTACACAGACATATATCAAACACACAGGCTGTACACATACATCTTTCACACACACACAGCCTGTACACAGACATATATCACACACACACAGTCTGTACACAGACATATATCACAGACACAGTCTGTACACAGACATATATCACAGACACAGTCTGTACACAGACATATATCACAGTCTGTACACAGACATATATCACACACACAATCTGTACACGCATATATCACACACACAGTCTGTACACAGACATATATCACACACACACAGTCTGTACACAGACATATATCACAGACACAGTCTGTACACAGACATATATCACACACACAGTCTGTACACAGACATATATCACACACACAGTCTGTACACAGACATATTTCACACGCACAGTCTGTACACAGACATATATCACACACACTGTCTGTACACAGACATATATCACACACACAGTCTGTACACAGACATATATCACATACACAGTCTGTACACAGACATATATCACACACACACAGTCTGTACACCGACATATATCACACACACACTGTCTGTACACCGACATATCTCACACACAGAGTCTGTACACAGACATATATGACACACACAGTCTGTACACAGACATATACCACACACACAGTCTGTACACAGACATATATCACACACACAGTCTGTACACAGACATATATCACACACACACAGTCCGTACACAGACATATATCACACACACACAGCCTGTACACAGACATATATCACACACACATTCTGTACAGACATATATCACACACAGTCTGTACACAGACATATATCACACACACAGTCTGTACACAGACATATTTCACACACACAGTCTGTACACAGACATATACCACACACACAGTCTGTACACAGACATATATCACAGACACAGTCTGTACACAGACATATACCACACACACAATCTGTACACAGACATATATCACACACACAGTCTGTACACAGACATATATCACACACACAGTCTGTACACAGACATATATCACACACACAGTCTGTACACAGACATATATCCCACACACAGTCCGTACACAGACATATATCACACACACAGTCCGTACACAGACATACACCATACACACAGTCTGTGCACAGACACATATCACACACACAGTCTGTACACAGACATATATCACACACACAGTCTGTACACAGACATATATCACACACACAGTCTGTACACAGACATATATCACACACACAGTCTGTACACAGACATATATCACACAAACAGTCTGTACACAGACATATATCACACACACAGTCTGTACACAGACATATATCACACACAGTCTGTACACAGACATATATCACACACAGTCTGTACACAGACATATATCACACACACAGTCTGTACACAGACATATATCACACACACACAGTCTGTTCACAGACATATATCACACACACAGTCTGTACACAGACATATATCACACACAGTCTGTACACAGACATATATCACACACACAGTCTGTACACAGACATATATCATACACACAGTCTGTACACAGACATATATCACACACACAGTCTGTACACAGACATATATCACACACACAGTCTGTACACAGACATATATCACACACACATTCTGTACACAGACATATATCACACACACAGTCTGTACACAGACATATATCACACACACAGTCTGTACACAGACATATATCACACACACAGTCTGTACAAAGACATATATCACACACACCGTCTGTACACATACATATATCACACACACAGTCTGTACACAGACATATATCACACACACAGCCTGTACACATACATATATCACACACACAGTCTGTACACAGACATATATCACACACAGTCAGTACATAGACATATATCACACACACAGCCTGTACACAGACATATATCACACACACAGCCTGTACACAGACATATATCACACACACAGTCTGTACACAGACATATATCACACACACAGTCTGTACACAGACATATATCACACACGCAGTCTGTACACAGACATATATCACACACAGTCTGTACACAGACATATATCACACACACAGTCTGTACACAGACATATATCACACACACAGTCAGTACACAGACATATATCACACACACAGTCTGTACACAGACATATATCACACACAGTCTGTACACAGACATATATCACACACACAGTCTGTACACAGACATATGTCACACACACAGTCTGTACACAGACATATATCACACACACAGTCTGTACACAGACATATCACACACACACAGTCTGTACACAGACATATATCACACACACAGTCTGTACACAGACATATATCACACACACACAGTCTGTACACAGACATATATCACACACACAGCCTGTACACAGACATATATCACACACGCAGCCTGTACACAGACATATATCACACACACAGCCTGTACACATACATATATCACACACACAGCCTCTACACAGACATATATCACACACACAGACTGTACACAGACATATATCACACACCCAGTCAGTACACAGACATATATCACACACACAGTATGTACACAGACATATATCACACACACAGCCTGTACACAGACATATATCACACACACAGCCTGTACACAGACATATATCACACACACAGACTGTACACAGACATATATCACACACACAGACTGTACACAGACATATATCACACACACAGACTCTACACAGACATATATCACACACACAGTCTGTACACAGACATATATCACACACAGTCTGTACACCGACATATATCACACACACAGTCTGTACACAGACATATATCACACACACAGTCTGTACACAGACATATATCACACATACAGTCTGTACACAGACATATATCACACACACAGTCTGTACACAGACATATATCACACACACAGTCTGTACACAGACATATATCACACATACAGTCTGTACACAGACATATATCACACACACAGCCTGTACACAGACATATATCACACACACAGTCTGTACACAGACATATATCACACACACAGTCTGTACACAGACATATATCACACATACAGTCTGTACACAGACATATATCACACACACAGTCTGTACACAGACATATATCACAAACACAGTCTGTACACAGACATATATCACACACACAGCCTGTACACAGACATATATCACACACACAGCCTGTACACAGACATATATCACACACAGTCTGTGCACAGACATATATCACAAACACAGTCTGTACACAGACATATATCACACACACAGCCTGCACACAGACATATATCACACACACAGCCGGCTCCTGATCCCAGTTTACATGACGTCACACAGACTGGGTTGCCAGGTTACTGACGTCACACGCGCTGGGGCGGTTACCGGCAGGTTTCAAATCAGGAGCCACGTGACTGGGAGCGGCCCCGCCTCCGGCTGTAGGAGTGGGCGGGGCGATTCTGGAGCTGTGACCGGCCACGATTGGTCCAGGGAGCTGTCAATTAGCTGCTTTCACCCAATAGCAGCGACCAATGACATCAACTCCCTTACCGCGATCTGCGCATGTACTGCATCCCCGGATGATGACGGTTGGTGAAGGAAGTACAAAATGGCGGAAGGTGATGGGCGGCTAAGGGTAAATGTCCCGGGGGGAGAGGGAGGGATAGAGGGAGAGGGAGAGGGGGGAGGGGGAGGGGGAGGGGGCCGGGGCCGGACTGTGGGAGCTTTACTCTGTATCTAACCCCTGTACCTGCCCTGGGAGTGTTTGATGGACAGTCTAGAGGGAGCACCTCTATCTTTCTCAGTGCTTGCTCTACTCCCTTTACTCTGAATCTCTCTCCGCCTCTCATTTCTCTGCCTCACTGACTCTCAGCCTTTCTTTTATCTGCGTTGGTTTCCCTGCTTCACTCAGCCCACTTCTCTTTCTCCACCCCAAGCTCTGCCTATCTCGCCAAAATCAGCTCTTTGCCTCATTCTCCATCCCCCCCCCACTCCTCTATCACCACATTTCTTTCAAACCCTCACCCCAACTCCTCTTCACCCTTCTCTCCAAACCCTCCCCCAACTCCTCTTTCACACTTCTCTCCAAAAACCCCTCCCCAAACTCCTCTTTCACACTTCTCTCCAAACCCTCCCCCAACTCCTCTTTCACCCTTCTCTCCAAACCCTCACCCAACTCCTCTTTTACCCTTCTCTCCAAACCCATCCCCCAACTCCTCTTTCACCCTTCTCTCCAAACCCTCACCCCAACTCCTCTTTCACCCTTCTCTCCAAACCCCTCACCCCAACTCCTCTTTCACCCTTCTCTCCAAACCCTCACCCCAACTCCTCTTTCACCCTTCTCTCCAAACCCATCCCCCAACTCCTCTTTCACCCTTCTCTCCAAACCCCTCCCTCAACTCCTCTTTCACCCTTCTCTCCAAACCCCTCCCCCAACTCCTCTTTCACCCTTCTCTCCAAACCCATCCCCCAACTCCTCTTTCACCCTTCTCTCCAAACCCCTCACCCCAACTCCTCTTTCACCCTTCTCTCCAAACCCATCCCCCAACTCCTCTTTCACCCTTCTCTCCAAACCCTCCCCCAACTCCTCTTTCACCCTTCTCTCCAAACCTAGCTCCCCCAACTCCTCTTTCACCCTTCTCTCCAAACCCTCCCCCAACTCCTCTTTCACCCTTCTCTCCAAACCTAGCTCCCCCAACTCCTCTTTCACCCTTCTCTCCAAACCCTCCCCCAACTCCTCTTTCACCCCATTTCTTCCAAACCCCTCCCCCAACTCCTCTTTCACCCTTCTCTCCAAACCTAACTCCCCCAACTCCTCTTTCACCCTTCTCTCCAAACCCTCCCCCCAACTCCTCTTTCACCCTTCTCTCCAAACCTATCTCCCCCAACTCCTCTTTCACCCTTCTCTCCAAACCCTCACCCCAACTCCTCTTTCACCCTTCTCTCCAAACCCATCCCCCAACTCCTCTTTCACCCTTCTCTCCAAACCCTCACCCCAACTCCTCTTTCACCCTTCTCTCCAAACCCCTCCCCCAACTCCTCTTTCACCCTTCTCTCCAAACCTAGCTCCCCCAACTCCTCTTTCACCCTTCTCTCCAAACCCCTCACCCCAACTCCTCTTTCACCCTTCTCTCCAAACCCCTCCCCCAACTCCTCTTTCACCCTTCTCTCCAAACCCCTCCCCCAACTCCTCTTTCACCCTTCTCTCCAAACCCCTCCCCCAACTCCTCTTTCACCATTCTCTCCAAACCTAGCTCCCTCAACTCCTCTTTCACCCTTCTCTCCAAACCCCTCACCCCAACTCCTCTTTCACCCTTCTCTCCAAACCCCTCCCCCAACTCTTTCACCCTTCTCTCCAAACCCTCACCCAACTCCTCTTTCACCCTTCTCTCCAAACCCCTCCCCCAACTCCTCTTTCACCCTTCTCTCCAAACCTAACTCCCCCAACTCCTCTTTCACCCTTCTCTCCAAGCCCCTCACCCCAACTCCTCTTTCACCCTTCTCTCCAAACCCTCACCCCAACTCCTCTTTCACCCTTCTCTCCAAACCCTCACCCCAACTCCTCTTTCACCCTTCTCTCCAAACCCCTCCCCCAACTCCTCTTTCACCCCGACAATTTCATTTTCAACATCACTTACACAAGTCATCCACACTGGAGGTAAATCTAGGAGCGTCTGTGTGTTGGTGAGGTGATCACTGGACAATAAAGTGCAGAGACTGATGGGAGGCTGCTCATTACCCTCGGTGAGATTTAATCCCCTTACCACTGAATACTGCACACAGATGGTCACCTCGGTACCGGAATGGTCATTGTGACATCACTTTCTAAACAAGGGCACACAGGACAATGGGTCATCAATAAATGGTAAAGGGATGAAACACTCTGCAATTACATTGTAAATAATAGGAAATAAATGCTGAAAAATAACTGGCGAAGATAATAGCTTATCTCTGTGGAATTCACTAGCAAACAATAAGAATGATGTGTTTAGTTTACACACACACACACTTACACATATATATGTAGCAAAGACTTTGTGTGCACACTTTTCAGTTGTTGTACTTAAGCTGATGCAATATGTTTTATTAGGTCTTGCTGCGTCAGGATATAAAGATACCGCACGCTATTGCTCCTCCCGCTGCCTGGAGGAATGGAGCAGATAGTTAAAGGGACAGGGACTCCCTTTTCTCTGCCTAGTTATATTTAAAAGAACAGTCCAGTTTACCTCGGAGTGTCGGATGACTTCACAAGCCCTGCTCCCATTTACAGTCGCTCCCTTCTGTATTGTGCAGTGATTGTAAAGCTGTTTATTTTCAGCGACTTGAGCATTTCTATAATGTCTCAATTGTTTTTAATGATCCATTTGATTTGCTTTTCTAATTTGAAAGGATTTCAGAATTGTGCATTGCGACGACGGTTTTGTTTAAAGGTGAATTTAAATTTGTTTGAAAATATTCTTTCTAACCCTCCCCCAACCCCCAAATATTAGAACACTCTGCAATACTGTCTGGGAAGGTCCCAAGTTCGGTCCTTGATCTGGGCTGTTCGTTGTTCTCAGTCAAGTCAGCAGTTCAGTGGTTCTAATTGTCCTCACTACCACTGGGCTAAATATAAGTAAAAATTATCCAGTGCCCTTGCTCTTGATACCGATCCAGTGACATCAACTGGGAAGTGTGTGGATGTCACTTGAGGGCAGGATTGGACTCGGCTCTGATGCCTATCACAGTGGAAATTTCTATCCTGTACTTAAAGTAACAACTTTTGTAACCTCCATTTGCAGGTTATTAGAAGGGGAGGATCTGCTGCTTGGAAACTCAAATCAACCATCACGTCAAGATTTGAGGGAATCATCAGTTTCATCAGGATCACCTTATCATCAGCCTTTGGGAAAACACCAATCACAGTGGAGAGAAACAGGACACATGTTCTGTGTGAGGATGCACCTTCAACCAATCGTCTAGCCTGTGAGACTCGTGTGCCCAGCTCAATCAACACTGTGAATGTGGGGACAGTGGGAATGGATGCAGTTGCGCGTCGGGTGAAAACACATCAGGGAGAGGCCGTTTACCAGCTGAGTGTGGAAAGAGATGCAGTTGATTATCTCAACAACTGCTGTAGGCACATGCTAAGTCCTGTCACTGAAAGTGATTAACAGACTGGATTTTGTGTTCAGTGATCCCGGGCGTGTTAGCTATCCCTAACCAACCTGGACACCAAGCAAAGAGAGGCATTCTGGAAGGAGTGGGGAACTGGGATTTGTCCCTGAGAGTTACCAAAGGCATGGGAACTGAAACAATCGAGAGTTAGGAAGAAGCAAAGGCCCCAAATGGAGCAGTCGGTAACAGGACATCAATAGTCGCCTCTTAATCATAGAGATATCAAATATTGACACATTGTGTAATTTGAAATATCAAAATATTAAACTCCAGCCCAGTTTTCAGAATGATTAACATCAGCAGAAACAAATCCCAACTGACAGAACAAACATGATTCAATCAGAATGTGATTAACAGCAGTAATAACAGAAGAACCCGACCCCTGCAGGCACTTGAGAACTCGCAATTCAGATGATTGAATTAATCTCTTCCCCAACTTCCCCCGTGTGAACTCGCTGGAGTTTCAGCAGATGATGGAGTGAAACCCTACCCACACACGGAGCAGATGAACGGCCTCTTCCCGGTGTGACTGTGACAATGAATTTCTAGATCAGACGGGCAACTGAATCCCTCCCCACAGTCTCCACATTCCCACGGTTTCTCCATGGTGTGAGTGTCCTTGTGTCCCTCCAGGTTGGACGATCAGTTGAAGATTCGTCCACACACACAACACGTGTAACTTCTCTCTGCTGTGAATGGTGCGAAGTTTTATCAGGCTGTGTAACTGGTTGACGCTCTTTCTAGTGCACTGGAACAATCTCACGCGGATGTTTGTGTGTCGTGGTGCTTTCCCAGATGTTTGAAATATTTTCCCACAGAGAGAAGAGACAAACATTCCTGCTTCCACATTCAAAGGCCTAGGATCTGGAGCATTTCCACCTTTCATGGTTGGGTTCAGACCTGCACCAGCTGTGTGCAAAGTGAGAATAAATTCAATGAGATGCTGATTTTCTCTGCTGGCCACTGGGTCTTTTGTGCTGGCCCAATAGGATGAGACTGTGTTGCCCGATAGGCTGAGCCTGGGCTGGCCCAATAGGATGAGCCTGTGCTGCCCGATAGGGTGAGACAGTGCTGGCCCGATAGTGTAAAGCTGTGCTGGGCCGATCAGGTGAGCCTGTGCTGGGCCAATAGGGTGAGCCTGTGCTGGGCCAATAGGGTGAGACTGTGCTGGCCCGATAGGGTGAGCCTGGGGGCTGGGCCAATAGGGTGAGACTGTGCTGGCCCGATAGTGAGACTGTGCTGCCCGATAGTGTGAGCCTGTGCTGCCCTATAGTGTGAACCTGTGCTCGCCCGATAGGGTGAGACTGTGATGGCCCGACAGGATGAGCCTGTGCTGGTCCAATATTGCGAGACTGTGCTGGCCCGATACTGTGAATCTGTGCTGGCCCGATAGTGCGAGGCCAGGCTAGCCTAATAGGGTGAGCCTGTGCTGGCTCAATGGGGTGAGCCTGGGCTTGCCTGAGAGGCTGAGGCCGGGTTGCCCCAATAGGGTGTATCAGTGTTGGCCCAATAGGGTGCGATGTCTGCTGTATAGCGTCCACACCTCTGAGCCATACAGAGGGGTTTCATTACACAGCCCTGCAGACAATGTGCTTGCTGAAAGCTTTGAACTCAAATTGCTGGAGAAATACCATAAACGATGTCTTCACAAGATCCTGCAAATTCCCTGGGTGGACAGATGCACCAACGTTAGCGTCCTTGACCAGGCCAACATCCCCAGTATTGAAGCACTGACCACACTCGACCAGCTCCGCAGGGCGGGCCGCATTGTTCACAAGCCTGACACAAAACTCCCAAAGCAAATGCTCTCGTCGGAACTCCTACATGGCATGCGATCTTAAGGTGGGCAGAGGATGCGTTTCAAGGACACCCTCAAAGCCTGTCTGATAAAGTGTAACATCCCCACCGGTACCTGGAGCTCCTGGCAAAAGACCACTCTAAGTGGAGGAAGTGCATCCGGGAGGGCATTGAGCACCTCGAGTCTCATCGCCGAGAGCATACCGAAATATAGCACAGGCAACGGAAGGAGCGTGCAGCAAACCAGTCCCACACACCCTTTCCTTCAACCACCGTCCATCTCAACTGGGACAGAGACTGTAATTCTCGTATTGGACTGGTCAGTCACCTGAGAACTCACTTTTAAAGTTGGATTAAGATTTCGAGCGACTGACTATGATGATGATGAATATGGTGAGCTTTGGATGGCCCAATAGGTTGAGTCTGTGCTGGCTCAATAGGGTGAGCCTGTGCTGGCCCAATAGGGTGAGCATGGGTTGGCCCAATAGGGTGAGGCAGGGTTGGACCAATAGGATGAGCCCAGGCCCAGGGTCACCAGACAACAATCAGACAGCAAGGCTCTCTTTCTGGGGCCATTGACCTGGGCACAAACATGTGATCAATCAAACTGACATACACCCTGAAGCACCGCCAACACGTTGTCCCTGCACAAAGGAATACACATGCGCCGTGAGACCCGCCCTGACCAAGATGGCGGCCGCTGAGCCCGCTCCCCGCCCGGAAAACAGTTACCACCAAGAAAGTAATCAAGAAATCATCACCGAAGGGCGGCAAGGAGCGCAGAAGGTGGAGGAAGGAGAGTTACTCCATCTACATCTACAAAGTTCACCCCGACACCTGCATCTCCTCCAAGACCATGGACATCATGAACTCGGTTGTGAAGGATATTTTGGAGCGTATCGCTGGTGAGGCTTCCCGCCTGGCCCATTACAACAAGCGCCGCACCATCAGCTCCCGGGAGATCCAGACCGCCGTGCGCCTGCTGCTGCCCGGGGAACTGGCCAAGCACGCCGTGTCGGAAGGAACAAAGGTGGTGACCAAGTACACCAGCTCCAAGTAAAACTGCACGCTGTCCTGAGAGATCAAACCCAAACACAACGGCTCTTTTAAGCGCCACCCACAACCTCTCTGAAAGAGCTGCACAAACCCATCTCCCTTTAGACACAATTTACTGTCATTATTTCCTGAACAAGTGTGTGGGGACCTTTGCAGTTCCAGCTGTAGATTTAGTTTTAATTTCTCAGATAACTGATTTTACTGTCCGGTTCTTCCTTTTCCCGCCTTAAACTACAAACACGGTCCCTGGTCGCCCTTTCCCTTTTGAACAGAACCGGGGCAGTTTGAACACTCTGACCCTCTTCCCTTTTCTCAGAAGGACTCCCAGTTCTGGTCTCACTGCTGCCTGTGCGGCGGATCGATCGATAATCTATGTAATCCAACTTTGACAAAGATTGAGCTGGATTGTGTCCCGTTACAGAATAAGTGGGGAGTGATTCCCTCACATTGCAGATAATTTGAAACTGAACCCGAATTTAATCCTGATTGTAACAGCCTGGAATTTGCAAGTGAAATGTGGATTAAGACAAAGGGAAACAAGAAGTGTTTGGAAATATTTGGCTAATGGGGAAGTTACTAACAATTATTGTCGGGATTTTTGTATTTCTAAATCCTTCGAAGACTGACTGTTGAGAACAGTCATTTCCGCCCAGGTTTCTTTGGTGTGCTAAACAGGCTGCGATTGGTCATCGGAAAGGACCAATGAAATTCACCACAGAGCGACCAATCACAAGTTCTCTCCCTGCATTCCTCCAGAAGGTAAAAGGCAGATTTGGGAGGAGTTTCTCATTCTTTCCATGATAGTGTAGATTGTGGAACTGTCTCGAAGATGAAAACCCGGCGGTAAAGCTCGGGCCAAGGCCAAGTCCCGCTCCTCCCGGGCCGGACTGCAGTTCCCTGTGGGCCGTGTTCACAGGCTCCTGCGGAAGGGGAACTACGCTGAGCGTGTGGGTGCCGGAGCCCCGGTCTACATGGCTGCTGTGCTCGAGTATCTGACCGGCTGAAATCCTGGAGCTGGCCGGCAAACCGGCCCGCGACAACAAGCAGACCCGCACCATCCCAAGACACCTGCAGCTGGCCATCCGCAACGACCAGGAGCTCAACAAGCTGCTGGGAAAGGTGACCATCGCTCAGGGTGGGGTGCTGCCTCATATATAGGCTGTGCTGCTGCCCATGAAAACCAACAGTGTGTCCAAGAGCAAGTAAAGCGGACAGGATTTAATCTAATAAACCAAAGACTCTTTTCCGAGCTACCCACAGTATCAATGTAAGGGCAGGTTAATGCTCTATCGATCACAATTGTTCCAGATCTAAATTAACATTGAATCTCTGCAATTAAGCGGTTAGTTTCCTGATCAGAAATGACCCTCAGACATTGTTGGTTATAAACTGGTCACCGCCGACAGACAGTGCAACAGGTTTGCTGTTATAAAATCCTGCTGTAAGGTACCATAAATCATTTCTGGCCTGCGAGGCGGTAAACTTACCCCGATTGCGATGGCCGGGTAGGTCTGCGACTGAAAAAGGTGCAGTGCATCTTCCAAGCTCCTGAGGTAGAATTCCTGGGGATGAGGGTAGCAGCAGACGGGATCAACCGACTGTGTCCAAAACGGTAGCGATCCAGAGAGCATCCAGACCCCGTAACACGACGGAGTTGCATTTATTCCTGGGGCTCCTGAATTATTTTGGTCACTTTCTTCCCAAATTGAGCACGCTGTTAGAGCCGCTACACGTGCTCCTGCACAAAGGTCGTGAATGGTTCTGGGGTGGACAGCCAGGAAAGGGCTTCTGATTGAGCACAAAATTTGTTATGATCCAACAATATGTTAACGCTATAAGACCAATGTAAGAAACTTGCTTGAACATGCGATGCGTCGTCCTATGGGGTCAGGTGTGTGTTGCAGCATGTGAATGCCAATGGTCAGTTACAGCCGGTAGCCTATGCCTCCAGATGTCTGTCCCAGGCAGAACGGGGCTACGGGATGGTAGAAAAGTAAGTGCTTGCATGGATATATGATGTAAAACAAATGCACCAGTACCTGTTTGGCAGCAAGTTTGAGCTGGAGACAAATCACAAACCCCGAACGTCCCTTTTGGCCGACAACAAGGCCATAAATGCAAATGCATTGACCCCCATACAGAGGGGGCACTCACGTTGGCCGCCTATGACTATAGAATTCAGCACAGACCGGGCTCTGAAAACTGCACCGATGCACTCAGCAGGCTCCCACTAGCCACCACCAAGAGGCCAACCGAGCATGCTGCTGAGATGGTCATGGCTGTTGAAGTTTTCGAAAGCGAAGACTCACCTGTGACAGCCCGTCAGATCAAAATCTGGACACATAGAGACCCACTACTGTCTTTAGTCAAGAAATGTGTCCTAAATGGGGACTGGGCAGCCACGTACGGGGCATTCCCTGAGGAATTCAAACCATTTCACAGACGCAAGGATGAACTCTCGATTCTGGCAGATTGCCTACTATGGGGAAACCCTGCAGTCATGCCCCAGATGGGCAGAGACATGTTCAACAGAGAACTCCACAATGAGCACCCGGGCATTGTCACGATGAAGGCAATTGCCAGGTCACACGTATGTTGCCCAGAGATAGATGCAGACCTGGAATTTTGTGTTCACAGATGCAACACGTGTGCCCAGCTGGGCAATGCGCCCAGGGAAGTCCCCCCTTAGCCCCTGATCCTGGCCCGCCAAACCATGGTCATGTATCCATGTGGACGACGCAGGTCCTTTCATGAGAAAAATGTTTTTGGTTGTAGTAGACGCCTACTTCAAATGGATCGAGTGTGACATTCTCAATTCAAGCACATCCTCCGCCAAGGTAGAAAGTCAACGTGCAATGTTCGCTACCCATGGTCGACCGGACGGCTTGGTCAGCGACCATGGCACGTGCTTTACAAGCATTGAATTCCAGGACTTCATGGCAGGAAATAGTATCAACCATCTCAGAACGGCACCATTCAAGCCGGTCTCAAATGGTGAGGTGGAACGAGCAGTGCAGATAATCAAACAGGGAATGCTCAGAATCGAAGGGGGTTCCCTACAAAGCCGCTGATCATGCCTCCTGTTGGCCAATAGATCCCGACCACACTCGCTCACAGGGGTTCCACCCGCAGAGTTGCTAATGAAAAGGACACTCAAAACCAGGTTATCCATTATACACCCCACCATGAAATAAATTGTTGAGAGCAGGCGCCAGTCACAATGTAACTACCATGACGGGAATGCGAGGGCGCGATGTATTGATGTCAATGACTCTGCCTTTGTCCTCAACTACGCTGCAGGGTTTAAATAACTCACAGGCACTGTGATTGCCCAAAGTGGGGAATAGGATTCTGATAGTTAAACTTACCAATGGACAAATCTGCCGCAAACACTTGGATTAAACAAAAAGGGGGTTCAGCAACCACATTGAAGAAGCAGAGGAAGAACACGATATAGAATTCACTCCTCCATGTGACCGAACTTCGGAATCAAGCGGAGGAGAGCCCAGTCACTGTGGGCAGTCCGGACAGGCCTGAAGCACCGTAAACAGCAGACACTCAGGCCAACGCCCAACAACTGGAGCCCCAACTCAGGCGCTCTACAAGGGAGCGTAAACCACCAGAGAGGCTTAACCTGTGATCCAAATAAGACTTTGGGGAGAGGTGATGTCATGTATTCAACTGTCATTGTAACCCATGTAAAACTGACCTAAGTTGTACACCGTGAGAACATTGACCACAAGGGGGTGAACTTGTGGGAGACACTCCTAACCTGGACTTTGAGGTATAAAATGGGAAGCTCCACCCACCTTCATCACTTCAGTGCTGGCTAATAAATGTTACTGGTCACAGAGTGACCTTCTCTCAAGTATGGGCCTCGTGTGCATTTATAATCTGTAGTAAGGACATATTAGACAGAGTGATCAAACTGCCCCGGTTCTGGTCTCTGCAAGAACTCCCATTCTGGATTGTTATACTGCGGGGAGTGTCGGGTTAATAAACGGACTATCGCAACAGGAATTGAAAAATAAATTTGATAAGTACTTGCGGGAGAGAATGTGTGACTGAAATCTGAGTCTCAGCCTCTAAACATGCTTTTAATTCGGCAGGCGGTGTAAATGAACAGGTATGAGAGTGAAGCTGCTTATCTGAGAATTCAAAACTAAATTTACAGCTGGAACTCCAAAGGTTCACACATTTGTTCAGGAATTAATTACTGATTTAAGTTTAAAGGGAGATGGGTTTGTGCAGCTCTTTCAGAGAGGTTGTGGGTGGCTCTTAAAAGAGCCATTGTGTTTGGGTTTGATCTCTCAGGACAGTGTGCAGTTTTACTTGGAGCTGGTGTACTTGGGCACCGCCTTTGTCCCTTCCGACACGGCGTGCTTGGCCAGTTCCCCGGGCAGCAGCAGGCGCACGGCGGTCTGGATCTCCCGGGAGCTATTGGTGCGGCGCTTGTTGTAATGGGCCAGGCGGGAAGCCTCACCAGTGATGCGCTCCAAAATATCGTTCACAACCGAGTTCATGATGCCCATGGCCTTGGAGGAGATGCCAGTGTCAGGGTGAACCTGATTCATCACTTTGTAGCTGTAAATGTGGTAACTCTCTGTGCTCGACTTTCTGCGCGTCTTGCCGCTCTTTGGTGCTGTTTTAGTGACTGTTTTCTTGGCGCCTTTCTTGGCAGTAACTAACATGAACATAAGAACATAAGATTTAGGAACAAGAATAGGCCATCTATCCATTCGAGCCTGCTCCACCATTGAACAATATCATGGCTGATCTGGCCGTGGACTCAGCTCCACTTACCCCCCGCTCCTCGTAACCCTTAATTTCCTAATTGGTTAAAAATCTTTCTACCTGTGACTTGAATACATTCAATGAGCTAGCCTCAACTGCTTCCTTGGGCAGAGAATTCCATAGATTCACAACCCTCTGGGAGAAGAAATTCCTTCTCAACTCGGTTTTAAATTGGCTCCCCCGTATTTTGAGGCTGTGCCCCCTAGTTCTTGTCTCCCCGACCAGTGGAAACAACCTCCCTGCTACTATCTTGTCTATCCCTTTCATTATTTTAAATGTTTATATAAGATCACCTCTCATCCTTCTGAACTCCAACGAGTAAAGCTGTTTCCCCCGGTGGTGGGAGCGTGCTCAGCGGCCGACATATTGGTCAGGGCGGTCTCACGGCGCATGCACGGTCCTTTGTGCAGGGAGAAAAGGTGGGCGAGGCTTCAGATTGGTCACATGTTTATGTCCAGCTCAGTGGGCCCTGAAAGGGCGCCTTGTTGTCTGATAGTTGTCTGGTGACCCTGCGCCAGCGCGCCTCACCCTATTGGGTCAGACCAGTCCAAGCTAAGCCTATTGGGCCAGTCCAGGCTCACCCTAATGGGCCAACACAGTCTCCCCTCCTTGGGTCAGCCCGGGCTCACACTATAGTGAAGACCGGGCTCACCCTATTGGGTCACCCAGGCACATCCTATTGGGCCAGCCCGGGTTTACCCGATAGGGCCAGCACAAAAGGCCCAGTGATCAGCAGAGAAAATCAGCAGTTCATTTATTTTATTCTCACTTTGCGTACTTACCCAACCATGTAAACTGGAAATGATGAATACCATCTGCCTTTGAATGTGGAAGGAGAAACATTTTTCAGTTCTGTCTGTGGGAAAATATTTCAAACATCAGTGTGACTGGAAAAGCAGCGATACACACATACCCTATCCGAGTGAGAATGTTCCAGTGTACTGACTGTGGAAAGAGCTTCAACCAGTTACACAGCCTGAAAAACATCGCACCATTCACAGTGGGTGAAACTACACGTGTTCTGTGTGTGGACCAAACTTCAACTGATCGTCCAACCTGGAGAGACACAAGGACACCTGCTCCATGAAGAAATCATGGAAATGTGGATACTGTGGGAAGGGATTCAGTTCCCAGTCAGATCTAGAAATCCGTCATCACAGTCACACTGGGGAGAGACCATTCACCTGCTCTTTGTGTGGCCAAGGTTTCACTCACTCATCTGATCTGCTGAAACTCCAGCGAGTTCACACTGGGGAAGTGTGGGAAGGGATTTACACAGTCATTTGAATTGCGAGTTCGCAACTTACTGCAGAGTTTGGGTTCTACTGTTAGTACTGCTGTTAATCACATCCTGACTGAATCGTGTTCATTCTGTGAGTTGGGAATTGTTTCTGCTGATGTTAATCACCCATAAAACTGGGCTGGAGTTTAATATTTTGATATTTCAAATAACACAGTGTGTCTATACTTGATGTCTCCATGATAAGAGGCGACAAATTGATGTCCTGTTACTGACTGCTTCATTTTGCGCCTTTACTTCTTTCTAACTCTAGATTGTTTCAGTTCTCAGACCTTTGGTTACTCTCAGGACAAGTCCCAGTTCCCCATACCGTCCAGAGTGCCTTGATGTCCAGGGTAGGGATAGCTAACACGCCCGTGATCACTAAACACAAAATCCAGTCTGTTAATCACTTACACATACTGGAATTTTCGTGTGTCCACAGCATCTCTCTCACCTTCAATGTGTGAATAGAGTATCACACCTGCAAAGCTGGTTTCAATTTAAATTTGAATCATTTCAGTAAAAGTATTTAAAAAATATATCTACAAGTAAACCGATCACATCAGCTAATTGGCAAAGGTTTACAGTCAACTAGATGAACAAGTAAAAACATCATGGCCCAATAACGCAACTCCATATTCACAGGAGAAAGTCTGTTATCTAATTCCTCGAATGTCAGTTGGTGAGATAAGAGACTGAATCTCTTTCCACACTCAGCTGGTAAACGGTCTCTCCCTGATGTGTATCCACCAAACGCACATCTGCATCGATTCCCACTGTCCCAACATTTGCAGTGTTCAGTCAGCTGGGCACACAATCTTTCAAATCTTGACGTGATGTTTGGTTTGAGTTTCCAAGCTGCAGATCGTCCCATTCTAATACCCTGCAAATGTAAGTTACAAACGTTGTTACTTTAAGTACAGGATAGAAATTCAGAACAGACAAGTCTTGATTCTATAGGAGATTATTTCCCCTCCTGTCCCTCCAAAGCTGTAAATTCCTTTTTCTAGACACTCTCCATCCATGCTTAATCTCTAAAATCAACTGCGAGTTACTTTCTCCAGGAAGTGCTAAATATGGCTGGGTGCAATTCCACA
Organism: Pristiophorus japonicus; assembly: GCF_044704955.1. NCBI lineage: Eukaryota > Metazoa > Chordata > Chondrichthyes > Pristiophoridae > Pristiophorus > Pristiophorus japonicus. The sequence continues at coordinate 764,791 of NW_027254624.1, forward strand.
GAAACCTGTTAACCTCTGGTGCCTCATCATCAGTCGACTCAGTGAGTGTCAGCAGGATTTTAACCGTGGTCGGCATCAGAGAAGAGTCCAATCCTACCCTCAAAGACATCCATACACTTCACAATTGATGTCAGTGGATCAGTATCAAGAGCAATTGCAGTGGCTAATTTTTACTCATATTTAGCCCAGTGGTACTGAGGACAATTATAACCCCTGAACTGCTGCCTTGGCTGAGATCAACTCACAGCCCTGATCAAGGACGGAAATTGGCACCTTCCCAGTCAGTATTGCAGAGTCTTCTAAAATTTGGGGTGGGGGTGAGGGAGGTTTAGAAAGATTATTTTGAAACAAATTTTGCTCCACTTTTAAACAAAACCTTCGTTAAACTTCACAAATCTGAAATGACCACCAATGCGTCCACTATTTCTCGGGCCACTTCTTTAACTACTCTGGGATGCAAATTATCAGGCCCTGGGGATTTATTGGACTACAGTCCCTTCAATTTCCCAAACACCATTTCCTGACTAATAAGTATTTCCCTCAGTTCCTCCTTCCCGCTAGACCCTCAGTCCCCTAGTATTTTCGGGAGGTTATTTGTATATTCCTTAGTGAAGACAGAACCAAAGTATTTGTTCAATTGGTCTGCCATTTCTTTGTTCTCCATGACGAGTTCACCTGATTCTGACTGCAAGGGGCCTACATTAGACTTCAGATATCTTTTTCTCTTCACATATCGATAGAAGCTTTTGCAGTCAGATTTTTATGTTCCCTGCAAGCTTACTCTCATATTCTATTTTCCTCCTCCTAATTACACCCTTAGTCCTCCTCTGCTGAATTTTAAATTTCTCCCAGTCCTCAAGTTTGCTGCTTTTTCTGGCCAATTTATATGCCTCTTCCTTGAATTTAACACTGTCCCTAACTTCCCTTGTTAGCTACGGTTGAGCCACCTTTCCTGTTTTATTTTTCCGTCAGACTGGGATGTACAATAGTTGTAATTCCTCCATGAGATCGTTAAATGTCTGCCATTGCCTATCCACCGTCAACCCTTTAAGTAACATTCGCCAGTTTATCCCAGCCAAACCACGTCTCATACCATCGAAATTTACTTTAAGTTCAGGACCCTAGTCTCTGAGTTAACTGTGTCGCTCTCCAGCTTAATGAAGAATTCTACCATATTATGGTCACTCTTCCCCAAGGGGCCACGCACGACCAGATTGCTAATTAATCCTCTCTCGTTACACAAGACCCAGTCGGATGGCCTGCTCTCTAGTTGGTTCCTCGACATATTGGTCTCGAAAACCATCGCTTATACACTCCAGGAAATCCTCCTCCACAATATTGCTTCCAGTTTGGTTAGCCCAATCAATATCGAGGTAAAAGTTACCCATGTTAACTGCTGTACCCTTATTGCATGCATCCCTAATTTCCTGTTTGGTGCCATCCCCAACCTCTCTACTACTGTTTGGTGGTCTGTACACAACCCCAACTAACGTTTTCTGCCCTTTGGTGTTTCGCAGCTCTACACATATAGATTCCACATCATCCCAGCTAATGTCCTTCCTTACTATTGCATTAACCTTCTCTTTAACCATTAACACTACGCCACCTCTTTTTCCTTTCTGGCTATCCTTCCCGAATATTGAATACCCCTGGATGTTATGTTCCCAGCTTTGGTTACTCTGGAGCCATGTCTCAGTAATCCTAATTACATCATATCCGTTAACAGCTATATGTGCAGTTAATTCGTCCACTTTATTACGAATGCTTCTCGCTTTGAGACTCAGAGCTTTCAGACTTGTTTTTTTAACACTCTGTCCTTTTAGAATTATGTTGTAATGTGGCCCTTTTTGATGCAGAATGAAACCCACAGGCAATTACCAGAAATTGACAGGTACAGGATAAAATCTATGCTTTCGTGTCAGAAACTAACATAGAGTAAAACGCTCAGCCACATCTCCGAGATGGACAGATTAGAGTAAAATCCACACTCCCATACCAGACACCCACTATGTAAGAAAATAAAAACTTAAGAAATAGGAGCAGGAGTAGGCCATACGGCCCCTCGAGCCTGTTCCACCATTTAATACGATCATGGCTGATGTGATCATGGACTCAATTCCACTTCCCTGCCCGCTCCCCATAACCCCTGATTCCCTTATCGGTTAAGACACTGCCTATCTCTGTCTTAAATATATTCAATGTCCCAGCTTCCACAGCTCTCTGAGGCAGCGAATTCCACAGATTTACAACCCTCAGAGAAGAAATTCCTCCTCATCTTAATTTTAAATGGGGGGCCCTTATTCTAAGATTATGCCCCCATTTCTAGTCTCCACTATCAGTGAAAACATCCTCTCTGCTACCACCTTGTCAAGCCCCCCATAATCTTATACATTTCAAAAATCATGTCTCATTCATTCTTCTGAATTCAATGAGTAGAGGCCCAACCCCCTCAACCTTTTCTCATAAGTCAACCCCTCATATCTGGAATCAACTGACCGAACCTTCTCTCATCTTCCTCCAAAGCAAGTATATCCTTTCATAAATATGGAAACCAAAACTGCACGCATTATTCCAGGTGTGGCCTCACCAATAACGGCTGTAACTGTAGCAAGACCTCCCTGCTTTTATACTCCAACCCCTTTGCAATAAAGGCCAAGATTGCATTGGCCTTCCTGATCACTTGCTACACCTGCATACTAACCCCTTGTGTTTCATGCACAAGTACCCCCAGGTCCCGCTCCACTGCAGCACTTTTCAATCTTTCTCCATTTAAATAATAACTTGCTCTTTGATTTTTTTTCTACCAGAGTGCATGATCTCTCACTTTCCAACATTATACTGCATCTGCCAAATTTTTGCCCACTCACTTAGCCCATCTGTTTCCTCTTGCAGATTATGTGTGTCCTCCTCACACATTGCTTTTCCTCCCATCTTTGTATTGCCAGCAAACTTGACTACGTTACAGTCTGTCCCTTCTTCCAAGTCGTTAATATTGATTGTAAATAGTTGGGGTCCCAGCACTGATCCCTGCGGCAACCCACTAGTTACTGATTGCCAACCCGAGAATGAACCATTTACCCCAACTCTCTGTTTTCTGTTAGTTAGCCAATCTCTATCCATTCTAATATATTACCCCCAGCCCCGTGAAATTTTATCTTGTGCAGTAACCTTTTATGTGGCACTTTGTCAAATGCCTTCTGGGTGTCCAAATACACCACACCCACTTTATCCACCCTGTTCATTACATGCTCAAAGAATTCCAGCAAATTTGTCAAACATGACTTCCCCTTCATAAATCCATGCTGACTCTGCCTGACCGAATTTTGCTTTTCCAAATGTCGTGCTAATGCTTCTTTGAGAATGAGCTCTTCAACATTTTCATAACCACAGATGTTAGGTTAACTGGTCTATAGTTTCCTGCTTTTTGTCTGCCTCCTTTTTAACCGAGTGTGGCTCTCATTCCCCGGGCAACACCGAGTGTGGCTCTCAGTCCCCGGGCAACACCAAGTGTGGCTCTCAGTCCCCGGGCAACACCGAGTGTGGCTCTCAGTCCCCGGGCAACACCGAGTGTGGCTCTCAGTTCCCGGGCAACACCGAGTGTGGCTCTCAGACCCCGGGCAACACCGAGTGTGGCTCTCAGTCCCCGGGCAACACCGAGTGTGGCTCTCAGTCCCTGGGCAACACCAAGTGCGGCTCTCGGGCCATGAGTCAGAGCCACTGGGCCCAGCACCAGCAACCCCCGGTGTTAGCACCTCCCCCACACCAGGAAAACAACAACTTGCAGGCCCAGCAATTCCCAGCCGCTCTGTCTCAATGTGGGCGCTGGATGTGTAAGTTACTCCCTGGCCTCCTGTGTGGATCTGTTTCTTGCATCAGTTTGAGCTGGATGGAGAGAGGGGAGAAGCTGCTGGGTTTCACCCCCAGTACTTCTGGGCCCAGTGGGACCAACAATTTCCCATGTGGGCCTGTCGTGAGAGGTGGGTTCACTTCCCTGAAGGACTGTACTGACCCAGATGTGTTTTTACAACAATCCCGCAGCTTTCATGGTCACATTTTTCTAGTGCTGGCCCAACAAATGACCAGATTCATTGAACTCAATTTCACAACCTGCCTTTGTGTTTTTGTGGGTTCTCTCCCACACTCCCTATTTCCTGTTTGAAATTCACTTTACAGGCTGTTAAAAGGGGAGGATTTGTAGACTGGAAGCTCAAACCAAACATCACCTCAAGATCTGACAGTCACTCGATATATCGGGACTGGAATATCATCAGCTTTTGACCATGGAAGCAGAAGGCACCGTTCACAGTGGGGAGAAACGGTACACGTGCTCTGTATGTGGACAAGGCTTCAGTCAATCATCCAAACTGGAGAGACACAAGTACAGTCACACTGGGGAGAAACTGTGTAAATGTGGGGATTGTGGGAAACGTTTCAACTACCCGTCCCAGCTGGAAACACATCGGCGAGTTCACACTGGGGAGAGGCCGTTCACTTGCTCCAACTGTGGGAAGGGATTCATTCAGTCATCAGACCTGCTGACACACCAGCGAGTTCACACTGGGGATAGACCGTTCACCTGCTCTGAGTGTGGGAAGGGATTCACTGCATCATCCGACCTGCTGAGACACCAGCGAGTTCACACTGGGGAGAGACCGTTCACCTGCTCTGAGTGTGGGAAGGGATTCACTGCATCATCCGACCTGCTGAGACACCAGCGAGTTCACACTGGGGAGAGACCGTTCACCTGCTCTGAGTGTGGGAAGGGATTCACTGCATCATCCGACCTGCTGACACACCAGCGAGTTCACACTGGGGAGAGGCCGTTCACCTGCTCCGACTGTGGGAAGGGATTCACTGCATCATCCAACCTGCTGAGACACCAGGGAGTTCACACTGGGGAGAGGCCATTTACCTGCTCTGAGTGTGCGAAGGGATTCTCTCTGTCAGGCAACCTGCTGAGACACCAGCGAGTTCACAAGTGACTGCAAGGGTTGGATTCTGTTGTTAATCGCATCCTGGACTGCATTGTCTTCATTTTGATAGTTGGGGTTTATAACTCCTGGTAAGCTGATGTTAATAACTCCTGTAACTGGACTGAAGTTTAATATTTGGAATACAGACACATAAATTAGTGTTGCTTCCAACACATTGCTGTGGATTTTTATCTTTCCGACCTGAGAATTTAGCATCACCTGACTGGAGCTGAGAAAGGACAATCTGTGGGGAGGATCTTACACGGGGAAATTTAGCCTGGACTCAGTCCTTCAGGGCCACACTGAGATTACCTCATTATTCTGAACTCCAATGTGTATAGGCCCAACCTACTCAACCTATCGTCATAAGTTAACCCCCTCATCTCCGGAATCAACTCTGGAATCTGCAGCAGATATGAACAAGGACATGAGGCTTATTAAAATACACATATTTCATTACAGACAAGGTTACACTGAGTGAAATGTTCAGTTAGAACATGAGAATATACTAAATAGGAGCTGGAGTAGGCCATTTGGCCCCTCGGGCTTGCTCCACCTTACAATAAGATCATGGCTGATGTGATCATGTACTCAGTTCCACATCCCTGCCCACTCCCATAACCCTTTACTCCCTTATCGCTCAAAAATCTGTCTATTTCCGCCTCAAATATATTCAAAGACCCAGCCTCCACAGCTCTCCTGGGCAGAGAATTCCATGGATTTACAACCCTCAGAGAAGAAATTCCTCATCTCAGTTTTAATTGGGTGGCCCCTTATTCTAAGACTATGTCCCCTAGTTTAAGTTTCCCGTATAAGTGGAAATATCCTCTCTGCATCCACCTTGTCAAGCCACCTCATTATCTTATGTTTCGATAAAATCATCTCTCATTCTTCTGAACTCCAATGTGTTTAGGCCCAACTTACTCAAGCTGTGTTCTTAAGTAAATCCCCTCATCTCCGAATCAACCGAGTTAACCTTCTCTGAACTGCCTCCAATGCAGGTATATCCTTTCTTAAATACGGAGACCAAAATACGGAGTCCATTACAGGCAAAATGCCGAGCAAACCAGCAGTACAGTGACACCTTAACAGTGTCTCATTGGCCTACAGGCTTTTCCTCAATAGATTTGCTGAGTGGATATAAACTTAAACCAGGTTTACAGGCGTGATGCTCTATTCACATATTGAAGGTAGAAGAGATGCTGTGGGGTCCATGCTAAGTCCAGTAGCTGAAAGTGATTAACAGACTGGGTTTTGTGTTTACTGATCCCAGGCGTGTTACCAATACCAGCAAAATCGAAGCCCATGGAATAACAGGGACAGTAGCAGCATGGATATGAAAGTGGCTAAGTGACACACACACAGTAGTGGTGAACGGTTGTTTTTCAGACTTGAGGAAGTGGTGTTCCCAGGGGTCGGTATTGGGGCCACTGCTTTTTTTTAATCTATATTAATGACCTAGACTTGGGTGTACAGGGCACAATTTCCAAATCGACAGCTCACACAAAACTTGGAAGTACAGTGAACAGTGAGGAGGATTGTGATAGACTTCAGAAAGACATAGACAGGCTGGTGGAATGGACAGACATGTGGCAGATGAAACCTAACGGAGAAAAGTTTAAAAGTGATACATTTTGGGAGGAAGAAAGAGGAGAGGAAATATAAACTAAAGGGTAAAATTGCAAAAGGGGTGCATGAACAGAGAGACCCAGGAGTATATGTACACCAATCACTGAAGGTGGCAGCACAGGTTGAGAAAGTGGTTACAAAGACTTATGGGATCCTCGGCTTCATGAATAGAGGTATAGAGTACAGAAGTGTGGATATTATGATGAACCTGCATAAAACTCTTGTTCGGCCTCAACTGGAGTATTGTGTCCAATTCTGAGTCATCGTCATCATAGGCAGTCCCTCGGATCGAGGAAGACATGTTTCCACTCTAAAAATGAGTCCTTAGGTGGCTGAACAGTCCAATACAGAAGCCACAGTCCCCATCACAGGTGGGACAGATAGTCGTTTAGGGAAGGGGTGGATGGGACAGGTTTGCCGCACGTTCTTTCTGATGCCTGCGGTTGATTTCTGCATCGAGGTGGATGCTCTTCCTCCACTTAGGGCGGTCTTTAGCCAGTGACTCCCAGGTGTCAGTGGGAAGATGTTGCACTTTATCAGGGAGGCTTTGCGGGTGTCCTTGTAACGTTTCCTCTGCCACACCTTTGGCTCGTTTGCTGTGATGGAGTTCTGAGTAGAGTGTTTGCTTTGGGAGTCTCATGCCTAGCATGTGAAAAATGTGGCCTGCACAGCAGAGCTGATCAAATGTGTTCCGTGCTTCAATGCTGGGGATGTTGGCGTGGCCGACGACGTTGGTGTGTCTGTCCTTCCAGGGAATTTGTAGGATCTTGCAGAGACATCGTTGGTGGTCTTTCTCCAGCAACTTGAGGTGTCTACTTTACATAGTCCATGTCTCTGAGGGTGGGTATTACTGCAGCCCTGTAGACCATGAGCTTTCTGGTAGATTTGGCGGCGTGGTCTTCAAACACTCTTTTCCTCAAGAGGCCGAAGGCAGCACTGGAGGCGGTGTTGAATCTTGTCATCAATGTCTGCTCTTGTTGATAAGAGGTTCCCCAGGTATGGAAAATGGTCCACGTTGTCCAGGGCCGCGCCATGGATCTTGATGACTGCGAGGCAGGGTGTGGGTGGAGTGGGGAGTGCTATTTGGCGAGGACAGGCTGGTGGAGGACCTCGGTCTTACAGATGTTTAGTGTAAAGTCCATGCTTTCGTACGCCTCAGTAAATACATCGACTATGACTTGGAGGTCAGCCTCATATGTTCGCAGACGCAAGTATTGTCCGTGTATGGTAGCTCAACGACAGAGATTGGGGAGTTTTTTGACCTGGCCTGCAGACGACGAAGGATGAATAGGTTCCCACTGGTTCTGTAGTTTAGTTCCATTCCAGCGGGAAGCTTGTTGACTGAACTGGAGCAATTCTAGCTTCCGCATTTCAGTAAGTATGCGATGGCCTTCTGAGAGCGTGCAGAAAAGATTTACGAGAATGATTCCGGGGATGAGGGAATTCAGTTACGTGGATAGTCTGGAGAAGTTGGGGTTGTTCTCAGAACAGAGAAGATTGAGAGGAGATTTGACAGAGGTGTTCAAAATCATGAGGGGGTCAGGTCAGAGTAGATATAGAGAGATTAGCTGAATCTCTTGCAGATAGCCGGCATGGGCTCGACGGGCCAAATGGCCTCCTTCCATATTGTAACCAGTCTCTGATTCTGTGATGATGAAAAATGTGTTGCCCAGGATGCTCCATCTCCCGGGCACTGGGACCCAGTTGGGAACTGAAATTTTGAAGCCCCGCCCACTCTCTATTCCTGAACCAAGATGGCCGCGCATGTGCCCTGATCACGCCATGTGCAAGATGGCGGCCCGTGACCCTGCTCCCCCAGGCCTGTCACCACGGGGCCTGTGGGATCTAATTCGGGGCCTGAGATTTATTCTGCATCGAAGCCATGCTGTACATGCCCTGGGATTGTTTGATGAGATAGTGTAGAGGGAGCTTTACTCTGAATCTAATTATTGCTGTACCTTCTCTGGTAGTGTTCGACAGGACAGTGTAGATGAAGCGTTTTAATACATACGAAAAATGACGGACAGGTAAAGACCATCTGGTCCATCAAGCCTGTCCCACACAATTGCGATATATCACAGCATATACATTCCACTCCACCCGAGTCCATGTGATCAACTGGGAGAGGCAAAAATACAGATTTTTAAAAAACCTAGACAATTTGGGGAAATAAAATCTGGGAAATTCCTCACCAACCCATCTAAGCGATGGAAACTAGTCCAGGAGATCACTCTGGCCATTCTACTCCCTGCAGTACCTATCTTCTCTAAGTGTTAATCTCCGCCGCAGGCAGAAACAAATCAAGCTTTTACTTGAAGGAATTCAGTGAGTCTGCATCCACCACATGAGAGGGCAGCTTGTTCCAGAGGTCTACTGTTCTCTGGGAAAAGAACCACCTCCTGATGTCTAACCTAGATCTATCCTTATACAACTGTAATTTTGTCCCTGGTCCTGTCTAACCTACTTAATTGAAATAAACGGTCAGCTGGAACACACTCTTTCACTTTCATTATCTTATAAACCTCAATCATATCGCCCTAAGTCTACGCTGCTCTCAGATAAAGAGTCCCAACTCTTTAAACCTATCTTGATAATTAAGATGCTTTAGACTTGGAATTAATCGAGTGGCCCTTTCCAGAACCTCAATATCACCCACCATGTGAGGAGACCCAAACTGGACACAACATTCCAAGTGTGGCCTGACTAAGGTCTTGCAGAAGGACAAAACACTACTCCTCGTCTTATTCTCAATTGTCCTATGGATACACCCCAACACCCTACTTGCTCTAACTGTCGCTTCACTGCGTTGCTCGTGTACCTTCAAGGATGTATTCACTAGAATGTCTAAATCTCTTTCTATCTCCACTATCTTTAATGCCTTTCCCTGGTGTGTGTATGAATGTTGAGCATTTGCCCTGCCCACATACATAACACTGAACTTATCGAAGTTATACATCATTTTCCAGTCATGAGGCCAGTCTCCCAATACTTCAAGATCTGCCTGAATCAGACGAGCCACTTCTACAGTTCGAGCACTCACACAGATCTTGGTATCATTTCAAATTTGTGCCCCTAACACCAAAACCCAGATCATTAATAAAAATAGTAAAAAGCAACAGTCCCAACACTGATCGCTGCGGGACACCACTGGTGACCGGTCTCCAAACAGATCCAAATCCATCTATAACTGCTCTTTACCTACATCCTGCCAGACAGTTCTGTATCCAGCTCAATATATTTCACTAATACCGGAGGCTCCGATCTCATAGAGAAGGCTCTTGTGCGGTAACTTATCAAAATGTTTTTAGAAATCTAAGTAGACAATGTCTACTGGGCTTCCCTCATCCACCAACTTTGTAACTTCTTCAAAAAATACAATTCGAGTTGTGAGACAAGAACTCTTTTTTATGAAGCCATGTTGGATTTCCCTAATAGGTCCTTCCCCTTCCAAGTATTCATATATTGCATCCCTTATGATTCTTTCCAGCATCTTACCTATTACTAATATTAAACTGATGGGCCTATAGTTACCAGGTCTGCCTTTTCACATTGTTTTAAAATGGGGACTACTTTAGCCTCCTTCCCATCTGTAGGAACCATGCCAGAGTGCAGTGAGCTATTAAACATACAGGACAGGGGCTCGCACAGCACATGTCACATCTCCCGGAGGACCCTCACACAGCACATGTCCCAGCTCCCGGAGGACCCTCACACAGCACATGTCCGAACTCCCGGAGGACCCTCACACAGCACATGTCCCATCTCCCGGAGGACCCTCACACAGCACATGTCCCATCTCCCAGAGGGGCTCACATAGCAGATGTCCCATCTCCCGGAGGGGCTCACACAGCACATGTCCCATCTCCCGGAGGGGCTCACACAGCACATGTCCCATCTCCCGAGGGGCTCACACAGCACATGTCCCATCTCCCGGAGGGGCTCACACAGCACATGTCCCATCTCCCGGAGGACCCTCACACAGCACATGCCCCATCTCCCGGAGGGGCTCACACAGCACATGTCCCATTTCCCGGAGGACCCTCACACAGCACATGTCCCATTTCCCGGAGGACCCTCACACAGCACATGTCCCATTTCCCGGAGGACCCTCACACAGCACATGTCCCATCTCCCGGAGGATCCTCACACAGCACATGTCCCATCTCCTGAAGGACCCTCACACAGCACATGTCCCATCTCCCGGAGGGGCTCACACTTCACATGTCCCATCTCCTGAAGGACCCTCACACAGCACATGTCCCATCTCCCGGAGGGGCTCACACTGCACATGTCCCATCTCCCGGAGGACCCTCACACAGCACATGTCCCATCTCCCGGAGGGGCTCACACAGCACATGTCCCATCTCCCGGAGGGGCTCACACAGCACATGTCCCATCTCCCAGAGGGGCTCACACAGCACATGTCCCATCTCCCGGAGGGGCTCACACAGCACATGTCCCATCTCCCGGAGGACCCTCACACAGCACATGCCCCATCTCCCGGAGGGGCTCACACAGCACATGTCCCATTTCCCGGAGGACCCTCACACAGCACATGTCCCATTTCCCGGAGGACCCTCACACAGCACATGTCCCATTTCCCGGAGGACCCTCACACAGCACATGTCCCATCTCCCGGAGGATCCTCACACAGCACATGTCCCATCTCCTGAAGGACCCTCACACAGCACATGTCCCATCTCCCAGAGGGGCTCACACTGCACATGTCCCATCTCCTGATGGACCCTCACACAGCACATGTCCCATCTCCCGGAGGGGCTCACACTGCACATGTCCCATCTCCCGGAGGACCCTCACACAGCACATGTCCCATCTCCCGGAGGGGCTCACACAGCGCATGTCCCATCTCCCGGAGGACCCTCACACAGCACATGTCCCATCTCCCGGATGACCCTCACACAGCATATGTCCCATCTTCTGAAGGACCCTCACACAGCACATGTCCCATTACCCGGAGGGGCTCACAAAGCACATGTCCCATCTCCCGGAGGGGCTCACACAGCACATGTCCCATCTCCCGGAGGATCCTCGGGTGGCTGCTCTATATATTTTGAAGTTTTTAATTTTTTCTTAAACAATATTCATATCTATGTTAATGTTACTGAGAAAAACTAGTATTATTAAATCTAATATTTGACCATGATCTTCAAGGGTGAAGATTGATGCAAGATACTCACTAATATTCCCGCCATACTCAGTGAGTACTTTGTAACCTGTCCTTGAACACACTTCAGTGGCCCAATACAGTCTTTAATAGTTCTCTGACACTTTACATAAATAAAAAAGTCTCTTCCCATGACTGCCACAGTTGCCGACAATTTTTTTTTCAAAACAACCTTTTTGCTGATCGAATAGCAGCTTCCGTTTTCTTTAGTTCTTTGTATTCAACACTATTTATTTCAGTGTTACATTTCTTTAATTTATAGAGACATTTCTGTTTACTTGTTATTTGTCTTTGCACAGAGCCAGTCAGCCACCTTGGCTTTTTCTTACCACATTTCCATCTTTAGATTTTGGCTACGTTAGTTTTCCACATTTCAATTCTGGAATACGTTCCATTTATATTCAACATCGGTCACATCACCACCAAGTCGGGTTGGCCAATTTACCTGTTGCAAGTCCTCTGCCATTTTGGAGACGTTTGCCCTTCTGAAATGCGGTGCGAGTTGCAGGTTCTCAGTCACTTTGGTTCTTCTGGCCAATTGGGACCCGACAATGTGATCACTGTTGCCCAGATGTTCCCCCAAATGGAGGCCTGATAGGAGGTCAGGCTCACTGCTAAACAGCACATCCAATATATAATTTTCCAAGTTCCTTCATTAACATGTTGATTCAGGAAACATTCCTGTATATTTTCAATAAATAAGAACATAAGAAATAGGAGCAGGAGTAGGCCATAAGGCCCCTTGATCCTGCTCCGCCGATCAATAAGATCATGGCTGATCCGATCATGGGCTCAGCTCCACTTCCCTGCCCGCTCCCCATAACCGCTTATCCCCTTAACGGTTAAATACATTTAAGACAGAAATAGACAGTTTCTTAATGTCCCAACTTCCACAGCTCTCTGAGGCAATGAATTCCACAGATTCACAACCCTTTGAGAGCAGAAATTTCTCGTCTTCTCAGTTCTAAATGGGCGGGCCCTTATTCTAAGATCAAGCAATCTAGTTATAGTCTCCCCCATCAGTGGAAACATCCTCTCTGCAACTACCTTGTCAAGCCCTGTCATAATCTTATATGTTTCTGTAAGATCACCTCTCATTCATAGTAACATAGAAAATCGGTGCACGAGTAGGCCATTCGGCCCTTCGAGCCTGCACCACCCTTCAATCAGATCATGGCTGATCACTCCCTCAGTACCCCTTTCCTGCTTTCTCTCCATACGCCTTGGTCTCTTTAGTCGTAAGGGCCATATTTAACTCCCTCTTGAATATATCCAATGAACTGGCATCAACAACTCTCTGCGGCAGGGAATTCCACAGGTTAACAACTCACTGAGTGAAAAAGTTTCTCCTCATCTCAGTCCTAAATGGCCTACCCCTTATCCTAAGACTGTGTCCCCTGGTTCTGGACTTCCCCAACATTGTGAACATTCTATCCGCATCTATCCTGTCACGTCAGAATATTATATGTTTCTATGAGATCCCCACTCATCTTTCTAAATTCCAATGTATAAAGGCCCAGGTGATCCAATGTCTCCTCATATGTCAGTCCTGCCATCCCGGCAAGCAGTCTGGTGAATCTTCGCTGCACTCCCGCAATAGCAAGAACACCCTTCCTCAGATTAGGAGACCAAATCTGAACACAATATTCCAGTTGAGACCTCACCAAGGGCCTGTATAACTGCAGTAAGACATCCCTGCTCCTATACTCAAATCCCCTAGCTATGAAGGCCAACATATCATTTGCCTTCTTCATCGCCTGCTGAACCTGCATGCCAACTTTCAATGACTGATGAATCATGACACCCAGGTCTCGTTGCACCTCCACTTTTCCTAATCTGTCATCATTCAGATAATATTCTGTCTTCGCGATTTTGCCCCCAAAATGGATAACCTCATATACCATTATACTGCATCTGCCATGCATTTGCCCACTCACCTAACCTGTCCAAGTCAACCTGCAGTCTTTTAGCGTCCCTCTTACCGCTCACGCTGCCACCCACTTTAGTGTCATCTGCAAACTTGGAGATATTACACTCAATTCCTGAATCTAAATCATTAATGTATATTGTAAAGAGCTGGTGTCCCAGCACTGAGCCCTGCGGCACTCCACTGGTCACTGCCTGCCATTTAGAAAAGGACCCGTTTATCCCGACTCTCTGCTTCCGGTCTGCCAACCAGTTCTCTATCCACGTCAGTATATTACACCCAATACCATGTGCTTTGATTTTGCACACCAATCTCTTGTCTGGGGCCTTGTCAAAAGCCTTTTTAAAATCCAAATACATGACTTCCACTGGTTCTCCTTGTCCACTCTACTAGTTACATCCTCAAAAAATTGCAGAAGATTTGTCAAGCATGATTTCCCTTTCATAAATCCATGCTGACTTGGACTGATCCTGTCACTGCGTTCCAAATGCGCTGCTATTTAATCTTTAATAATTGATTCCAACAATTGCCCCACTACTGATGTCAGGCTAACCCGTCTATAATTACCCACTTTCCCTCTCCCTCCCTTTTTAAAAAGTGGTGTTACATTAGCTGCCCTCCAGTCCATAGGAACTGATCCAGAGTCGATAGACTGTTGGAAAATGATCACCAATGCATCTACTATTTCTAGGGACACTTCCTTAAATACTCTGGGATATAGACTATCAGGCCCTAGGGATTTATCGGACTTCAATCCCATCAATTTCCCTAACACAATGTCCAACCCAATATGGATATCCTTCAGTTCCTCCTTCTCACGAGGCACTCTGTCCACTAGTACTTCCAGAAGGGTATTTGTGTCTTCCTTCGTGAAGACAGAACTGAAGTATTTGTTCAATTGGTTTGCCATTTCTTTGTTCCCCATCATAAATTCACCTGAATCCGACTGCAAGTGACCTACGTTTGTCTTCACTAATCTTTTTATCTTCACATATCTCTCTAAGCTTTTGCAGTCAGTTTTTAATGTTCCCGGCAAGCTCAATTTCCCCCCCCCCCCCCTTAATTATACCCTTTGTCCTCCTCTGCTGAATTCTAATGTTCTCCCAGTCCTCAGGTTTGCTGCTTTTTCTGGCCAATTTATATGCCGCTTCCTTGGATTTAACACTATCGTTAATTTCCTTTGTTAGCCACGGTTGAGCCACCTTACCCGTTTTATTTTTACTCCAGACAGGGATGTACAATTGCTGGAGTTCATCCATGTGATCTTTAAATGTTTACCATTGCTTATCCACCGTCAACCCTTTCAGTAGTCTATTTGAACCAATTCACGGATCAAACCATCGAAGTTACCTTTCCTTAAGTTCGGGACCTTAGTTTCTGAATTAAGTGTGTCACTCTCCATCATAATAAAGAATTCTACCATATTATGGTCACTCTTCCCCAAGGGGCCTCGCACAACAAGATTGTTAATTAGTCCCTTCTCATTACATATCACCCAGTCTAGGATGGCCAGCTCCCTAGTTGGTTCTTCAACATATTGGTCTCGAAAACCATTCCTAATATACTCCAGGAAATCCTCCTCCACCGCATTGCTACCAGTTTGGTTAGCCCAATCTATATTTAGATTAATGTCGCCCATGATAACTGCTGTACCTTTATTGCATGCATCCCTAATTTCTTGTTTGATGCTGTCCCCAACCTCACTACTATTGTTTGGCGGTCTGTACACAACTACCTCTAGTGTTTTCTGCCTTTTGGTATTCCGTAGCTCCAACCATACCGATTCCACATCATCGAAGCAAATGTCCTTTCTTACTGTTGCTTTAATTTCCTCTTTATCTAACAATGCCGCCCTGCCTCCTTTTCCTTTCTGTCTACCCTTCCTAAATGTTGAACACCCCTGGGTGTTGAGTTCCCAGCCTTGGTCACCCTGGAGCCATGTCTCCGTGATGCCAATTACATCATACCAGTTAATTGCTATCTGCGCAGTTAATTCGTCCAACTTATTCCGAATACTCTGCGCATTGAGGCACAGAGCTTTCAGGCTTGTCTTTCTAACACACTTTGCCCCTTTAGAATGTTGCTGTAATGTGACCCTTTTTGCCTTCAGTTTCTCTGCCCTCCACTTTTACTTTTCTTCTTTCTATCTATCTTTTGCTTCTGCCCCCATTCTACTTCTCTCTGTCTCCCTGCATAGGTTCCCATCCCCCTGCCATATTAGTTGAACTCCTTCCCAACAGCACGAGCAAACACTTCTCTTTTAACATTGGTTTCAGCCCTGCCCAGGTGCAAACCGTCCAGTTTGCACTGGTCCCACCTCCTCCAGAACCGGTTCCAATGTCCCAGGAATTTGATTCCCTCCCTTTTGTACCACTCCTCAAGCCACGTATTCATCTGAGCTATCCTGAGATTCCTACTCTGACTAGCAAGTGGCACTGGTAGCAAACCTGAGATTACTACTTTTCAGGGAGCATTATTCTGTATTTAACCCATGTTGTCCCTGTACTGGGAGTGTTTGATGGGACAGTGTAGAGGGAGCTTTATTCTGTATCTAACCCATGTTGTACCTGTACTGGGAGTGTTTGATGGGTTATTGAAGAGGGAGCCTTACTATTTATGTAACCCATGTGGTAGGTGTCCCGAGATTATTTAATGGGGCATTGTAGAGGGAGCTTCACTCAGCATGTAACCTCTGCTGTATGTGTTTGGGAATGTTTGATGGGACAGTATAACGGGAGCTTTACTCTGCACCTAACCCGTGCTGTACCTGCCCTGGGAGTGTTTGATGGGACAGTGTAGAGGGAGCTTGACTCTGTATCCAACCCGAGCTGTATTTGCCCCTGAGTGTGTTTAGTGGGACAGTGCAGAAGTAGCTTTGCTCTATATCCAACGTGTGATGTACCTGCCTGAGTGTTTGATGGGGCGGTATAGAGGGAGCTTTACTCTGTATCTAACCCAGGCTGCAACTATCCTGGGGTTGTTTGGTTTGACAGCATTGAATGAGCTTTACCCTATATCTAACGCGTGCTGTACCTGCCTGGGAGTGTTTGATGGGACACTGTAGAGAGAGCTTAACTCTGTATCGAACACGTGCTGTACTTGCCCTGGGTGTGTTTAATGGGACACTGTAGAGGGAACTTTACTCCGTATCCAACAGGTGCTGCACCTGCCCTGAGATTGTTTGATGGGACATTGTAGAGGGAGCTTTATTCTCTACCTAACCCGTGCTGTAGCTGTCCTGGGAATGTTTGATGGGAAAGTTTAGAGGGAACTTTACTCTGTATCTAACCCGTGCTGTACCTGCCCTGGGAGTGTTTGATGGGCCAGTGAAGAGGAGCTTTACTCTGTATCTAACCCGTGCTGTACCGGCCGTGGGACTGTTGGATGGTACAGTTCAGAGGGAGCTTAACTGTGTATCTAATCCGTGTGTTCCTGTCCTGGGAATGTTTGACAGGACAGTTTAGAGCGAGCTTTACTCTGTATGTGAAACGTGCTGTACCTACCCTGGGAGTGATTGATGGGCAGTGCAGTGGAAGCTTTGCTCTGCATCTAACCCGTGCTGTATCTGCCCTGGGGGTGATTGTTGCGATAATGTAGAGGGAACTATACTCTGTATCTAACCCATGTTGTACCTGTACTGGGAGTATTCGCTGGGACAGTGTCAAGGGAGTCTAACTATGCACGGAACCCTTGCGGTAGGTGCCCTAGGATTGTTTGATGGGCCAGCGACGAGGGAGCTTTACTCTGTATTTAACCAGTGCTATACCTGGTCTGGGAGTGATTCATCGTAAAGTGTAGACAGAGCTCTGTACCAAACCCGAGCACTTCCTGCCATGTGAGTGTTTGATGGGACAGTGTAGAGGGAGCTTTACTCTATATCTAACCCCTGCTGTACCTGCCCTGGGAGTGTTTGATGGGACAGTATAGAGCGAGCTTTACCATGTATGTAACCTGTGCTGTACATGCCTGGGGGTGTTTGATGAGACAGTGTAGAGGGAACTTTACTCTGTATCTACCCCTGACTGTACCTGTACCTGGAATTGGACTGTGTAGAGGGAGCTTCACTCTGTATCTAACCCCGTGCTATATTTGCCCCTGGGAGTGATTGATGAAACTGTGCAGAAGGAGCTTTACTCTGTATCTAACCCAGGCTGCAACTACCCTGTGGTTGGTTGGTTTGACAGCATTGAGTGAGCTTTACCCTATATCTAACCCGTGCTGTACCTGCCCTGGGGTTGTTTGATGCAACAGTGCAGAGGGAGCTTTACTCCGCATTTAACCAATGTTGCACCTGTCCTCGGAATGTTTGATGGGACAGCGTAGAAGGTGCTTTACTCTATATCTAACCCGTGCTGTTCCTGTGCTGAGCGTATCTAATGGCCTACTGTCGACAGAGCTATCTGTATATGACTCGTGCCGTATCTGCCCTGGGAGTGTTTGATCGGACAGTTTAGAGGGAGCTTTAATCTGTATGTAACCCGTGCTGTACCTGCCCTGGGAGTGTTTGATGGGACAGTGTAGAGGGAGCTTTACTCTGTATCTTACGCGTGCTGTACCTGCTCTGGTAGTGTTTGATGGGACAGTGTAGAGGGAGCTTTTCTCTGTATCTAACCCGTGCTGTACCTGCTCTGGTAGTGTTTGATGGGACAGTGCAGAGGGAGCTAGTCTCCGTAGCTAACCCGTGCTGTACCTGCTCTGGGAATGTTTGATGGGACAGCGTAGAGTGAGCTTTACTCCGCATATAACCCGTGCTGTACCTGCTCTGGGAGTGTTTGATGAGACAGTGCAGAGGGAGCTTTACTCCATATATAACCTGTGATGTACCTGCTCTGGGAGTGGTGATGTGAACCGAGCTGTGTCCATTCTCATTCTTGTTGAAGATGTTGGACCTTCTCCCCTGTTTGGACCTTCAGCCATGGCGATGACAGGCGTTCCCAGGTTGTGATGCTCTGTAATAAATATAATATTAATAGGAGGGTTAGAGGGAAATATTAAAATGGGAAGGAGGACATTGCCTTGTTAAACATGATACTCAGTCCCTCCTCCCCCACCAGTACAACAGCGGTTTGCTCTGGGATCGAGCATTTCCCGAGTGTTACGATGATCTCTCCACATCAGGTGTGACACAGACAGCTGCCCAGTAAATCCAGCGAGTCCCACTGATCTCCACAACCCAGTTCCAGACGGGCTCCCGTTGGCCGAGACTCCGCACTGGGAGCGACCATTGGTGAGATTTACTCACGGTGCAGGCCCAAACTATTATTGCCGAGGTAGGGAATATTCAGCAGGGAAATGTGGAGCGGGTGATCATTGATGAATTAAATGATCCTTCACTCAGTTTTACATAGTCTGGCATAAGAACATAAGAAATGGGAGGAGTAGGCCATCTGGCCCCTCATGCCTGCTCCGCCATTTAATGGCGGTATTGTATTATTTTTATTCACAGATGTGTGTTTAATATTTTTGAGTTGGGATATTAATTTATGGCATTTTATGACTATTATATCTATCCACATACTCAACATATAGCTGGGTGTAATTCCTCTGGTCTCTATGGGCAGTGATATTGTCCGTGTGTTCAGGGAGATGTGAACTGGTTGCTGCTTCTATTTGAATATATTGACCATATCTCATGGTGTCAGCACCTGACTAATGAACTCCACTGGGCAGGCCACATTGTTCACATGCCTGACACAAGACTCCCAAAGCAAGCGCTCTGCTCGTAACTCCTTCACGGCAAACGAGCCCAAGGTGGACGGAGGAAACGTTTCAAGGACACCCTCAAAGTGTCCTTGATGAAATGCAACCTCACCACCGACACCTGGGAGGTCCCTGGCCAAAGACCTCCCTAAGTGGAGGAAGTGCATCTGGGAGGGCGTTGAGCACCTCGAGTCTCGTTGCTAAGAGCATGCAGAAATCCAGCTCAGGTAGCGGAATGAGCCTGCGGCAAACCAGTCTCACCCACCCCTTCCATCAACCACTGTCTGTCCCACCTGTGACAGAGATTGTGTTTCTCGTATTGGACTCACTTTTAGAGTGGAAGCAAGTTTTCCTCGATTCTGACGGACTGCCTGCGATGATGAAGAATGAGCACTTTAGGAGGTGAGGACATTTCCCACTGTCCCACTGATAACATAATGTAGAATGAATTGTGTACCTTCACAGTCAGGGGATATATAACATTGATTTGTCTCATTATCTTTAGGTGTTTTACAATCTCAAAACACCATAAATATATCATTGATAGAGTTGGCTGATGTTTTACAATCACAATTCTCCACTTGTGCGTGTGCAGACACACGCTCATGCACGTTAACTCTCAGCATCCTTTCCTTTCCCCACTGTGGAAATGCAAGCGATTCTGTCTCGGATCAGGAATTTCTCCAAACAGTTGTTGAAGTTATTCTCTGGCATTAATTTGTGAGGAGTTAGGAAATGAGCAACAGGGTTTTGGATGAGTGCAAGTTTACGGAGGGTGTAAGAAGGGAGGCCGGCCAGGAGAATGATGGGATATTCAAGTCTAGAGGTAGCAAAGGCAGAGATAAGCTTTTCAGCAATGGATGGTTCACCTGCTGTTGTTCCTCAGTCTGCAACCCCTGTTCACTTCGAGCTGCAGACCTTTTTCTATCACTCCATCATTTACCCGAGATCTAATTATGCGAGGCAGAAAATTACATAAATATTGATAAAGTGACTTGGATTGGGACTCCCGATGACCTTTTTCCCCAGTCCATTACCAGGACCAGTGTGTATCTGAGACAATGGGACTCTCTCTGACCATTCCCCCCAGTCTATCCCCATGACCAGTGTGTATCTGAGTCAATGGGACTCTCTCTGACCTTTCCCCCCAGTCTATCCCCAGGACCAGTGTTTATCTGAGTCAACAGGACTCTCTGATCTTTTCCCCCAATCCCCCAGGACCAGTGGGTACCTGAGTCAATGGGACTCTCTCTGAACTTTCTTCGCAGTCTATCCCCAGGACCAGTGTGTATCTGAGTCAACAGGACTCTCTCTGACCTTTCTCCCTAGTCTATCCCTAGGACCAGTGTGTATCTGAGTCAATGGGACTCTCTCTGACCTTTCTTCGCAGTCCATCCCCAGGACCAGTGTGTATCTGAGTCAATGGGACTCTCTCTGACCTTTCTCCCCAGTCTATCCCCAGGACCATTGTGTATCTGAGTCAATGGGACTAACTCTGACCTTTCTCCCTAGACGCCCAGGACCAGTGTGTATCTGAGTCAATAGGACTCTCTCTGACCTTTTTCCTCAGTCTATCCCCAGGACCAGTGTGTATCTGAGTCAACAGGACTCTCTGACATATCTCCCCAGTCTATCCCCAGGACCAGTGTGTATCTGAGTAAATGGGACTCTCTCTGACCTTTCTCCCCAGATTATATCCAGGACCAGTGTGTATCTGAGACAATGGGACTCTCTCTGACCTTTCTCCCCAGTCCCCCAGGACCAGTGTGTATCTGAGTCAATGGGACTCTCTCTGACCTTTCTCCCCAGTCTATCCCCAGGACCAGTGTGTATCTGAGTCAATGGGACACTCTCTGACCTTTCTCCCCAGTCTATCCCCAGTACCAGTGTGTATCTGAGTCAATGGGACTCTCTCTGACCTTTCTCCCCAGTCTATCCCCAGGACCAGAGTGTATCTGAGTCAATGGGACTCTCTCTGACAGTTCTCCCCAGTCTATCCCCAGGACCAGTGTGTATCTGAGTCAATGGGACTCTCTCTGACATTTCTCCCCAGTCCCCCAGGACCAGTGTGTATCTGAGTCAATGGGACTCTCTCTGACCTTTCTCCCAGTCTATCCCCAGAACCAGTGTTTATCTGATTCAATGGGACTCTCTCTGAACTTTCTCCCCAGTCTATCCCCAGTACCAGTGTGTATCTGAGTCAATGGGAGACTCTCTCTGACAGTTCTCCCCAGTCTATCCCCAGGACCAGTGTGTATCTGAGTCAATGGGACTCTCTCTGACATTTCTCCCCAGTCTATCCCCAGTACCAGTGTGTATCTGAGTCAATGGGAGACTCTCTGACATTTCTCCCCAGTCTATCCCCAGTATCAGTGTGTATCTGAGTCAATGGGACTCTCTCTGACATTTCTCCCCAGTCTATTCCCAGTACCAGTGTGTATCTGAGTCAATGGGACTCTCTGACCTTTCTCCCCAGTCTATCCCCAGGACCAGTGTTTATCTGAGTCAATGGGACCCTCTCTGACCTTTCTCCCCAGTCTATCCCCAGGAGCAGTGTTTATCTGATTCAATGGGACTCTCTGACCTTTCTCCACAGTCTATCCCCAGGACCAGTGTTTATCTGAGTCAATGGGACTCTCTCTGACATTTCTCCCCAGTCCCCCAGGACCAGTGTGTATCTGAGTCAATAGGACTCTCTCTGATCTCTCTCCCCAGTCTATCCCCAGGACCAGTGTTTATCTGAGTCAATGGGACACTCTCTGACCTTTCTCCCCAGTCTATCCCTAGGACCAGTGTTTATCTGAGTCAATGGGACTCTCTCTGACCTTTCTCCCCAGTGTATCCCCAGGACCAGTGTGTATCTGAGTCAATGGGACTCTCTCTCACCTTTCTCCCCAGACCCCCAGGACCAGTGTTTATCTGAGTCAATGGGACTCTCTCTCACCTTTCTCCCCAGACCCCCAGGACCAGTGTTTATCTGAGTCAATGGGACACTCTCTGGCCTTTCTCCCCAGTCTATCCCCAGAACCAATGTTTACCTGAGTAAATGGGACTCTCTCTGACATTTCTCCCCAGTCCCCCAGGACCAGTGTGTATCTGAGTCAATGGGACTCTCTCTGAACTTTCTCCCCAGTCTATCCCCAGAACCAGTGTGTATCTGAGTCAATGGGACACTCTCTGACCTTTCTCCCCAGTCTATCCCCAGTACCAGTGTGTATCTGAGTCAATGGGACTCTCTCTGACCTTTCTCCCCAGTCTATCCCCAGGACCAGAGTGTATCTGAGTCAATGGGACTCTCTCTGACAGTTCTCCCCAGTCTATCCCCAGGACCAGTGTGTGTCTGAGTCAATGGGACTCTCTCTGACATTTCTCCCCAATCTATCCCCAGTACCAGTGTGTATCTGAGTCAATGGGAGACTCTCTGACATTTCTCCCCAGTCTATCCCCAGTATCAGTGTGTATCTGAGTCAATGGGACTCTCTCTGACATTTCTCCCCAGTCTATTCCCAGTACCAGTGTGTATCTGAGTCAATGGGACTCTCTGACCTTTCTCCCCAGTCTATCCCCAGGACCAGTGTTTATCTGAGTCAATGGGACTCTCTCTGACCTTTCTCCCCAGTCTATCCCCAGGACCAGTGTTTATCTGATTCAATGGGACTCTCTGACCTTTCTCCACAGTCTATCCCCAGGACCAGTGTTTATCTGAGTCAATGGGACTCTCTCTGACATTTCTCCCCAGTCCCCCAGGACCAGTGTGTATCTGAGTCAATAGGACTCTCTCTGATCTCTCTACCCAGTCTATCCCCAGGACCAGTGTTTATCTGAGTCAATGGGACACTCTCTGACCTTTCTCCCCAGTCTATCCCCAGGACCAGAGTGTATCTGAGTAAATGGGACTCTCTCTGACAGTTCTCACCAGTCTATCCCCAGGACCAGTGTGTATCTGAGTCAATGGGACTCTCTCTGATATTTCTCCCCAGTCTATCCCCAGTACCAATGTGTATCTGAGTCAATGGGAGACTCTCTGACATTTCTCCCCAGTCTATCCCCAGTACCAGTGTGTATCTGAGTCAATGGGACTCTCTCTGACATTTCTCCCCAGTCTATTCCCAGTACCAGTGTGTATCTGAGTCAATGGGACTCTCTCTGACCTTTCTCCCCAGTCTATCCCCAGGACCAGAGTGTATCTGAGTCAATGGGACTCTCTCTGACAGTTCTCCCCAGTCTATCCCCAGGACCAGTGTGTATCTGAGTCAATGGGACTCTCTCTGACATTTCTCCCCAATCTATCCCCAGTACCAGTGTGTATCTGAGTCAATGGGAGACTCTCTGACATTTCTCCCCAGTCTATCCCCAGTATCAGTGTGTATCTGAGTCAATGGGACTCTCTCTGACATTTCTCCCCAGTCTATTCCCAGTACCAGTGTGTATCTGAGTCAATGGGACTCTCTGACCTTTCTCCCCAGTCTATCCCCAGGACCAGTGTTTATCTGAGTCAATGGGACTCTCTCTGACCTTTCTCCCCAGTCTATCCCCAGGACCAGTGTTTATCTGATTCAATGGGACTCTCTGACCTTTCTCCACAGTCTATCCCCAGGACCAGTGTTTATCTGAGTCAATGGGACTCTCTCTGACATTTCTCCCCAGTCCCCCAGGACCAGTGTGTATCTGAGTCAATAGGACTCTCTCTGATCTCTCTACCCAGTCTATCCCCAGGACCAGTGTTTATCTGAGTCAATGGGACACTCTCTGACCTTTCTCCCCAGTCTATCCCCAGGACCAGAGTGTATCTGAGTAAATGGGACTCTCTCTGACAGTTCTCACCAGTCTATCCCCAGGACCAGTGTGTATCTGAGTCAATGGGACTCTCTCTGATATTTCTCCCCAGTCTATCCCCAGTACCAATGTGTATCTGAGTCAATGGGAGACTCTCTGACATTTCTCCCCAGTCTATCCCCAGTACCAGTGTGTATCTGAGTCAATGGGACTCTCTCTGACATTTCTCCCCAGTCTATTCCCAGTACCAGTGTGTATCTGAGTCAATGGGACTCTCTCTGACATTTCTCCCCAGTCTATCCCCAGGACCAGTGTGTATCTGAATCAATGGGACTCTCTCTGACCTTTCTCCCCAGTCTATCCCCAGGACCAGTGTTTATCTGATTCAATGGGACTCTCTGACCTTTCTCCACAGTCTATCCCCAGGACCAGTGTTTATCTGAGTCAATGGGACTCTCTCTGACATTTCTCCCCAGTCCCCCAGGACCAGTGTGTATCTGAGTCAATGGGACTCTCTCTGACCTCTCTCCCCAGTCTATCCCCAGGACCAGTGTTTATCTGAGTCAATGGGACACTCTCTGACCTTTCTCCCCAGTCTATCCCCAGGACCAGTGTTTATCTGAGTCAATGGGACTCTCTCTGACCTTTCTCCCCAGTCTATCCCCAGGACCAGTGTGTATCTGAGTCAATGGGACTCTCTCTCACCTTTCTCTCCAGACCCCCAGGACCAGTGTTTATCTGAGTCAATGGGACTCTCTCTCACCTTTCTCCCCAGACCCCCAGGACCAGTGTTTATCTGAGTCAATGGGACTCTCTCTGGCATTTCTCCCCAGTCTATCCCCAGAACCAGTGTTTATCTGAGTCAATGGGACTCTCTCTCACCTTTCTTCCCAGACCCCCAGGACCAGTGTTTATCTGAGTCAATGGGACTCTCTGACTTTTCTCCCCAGTCTATCCCCAGGACCAGTGTGTTTCTGAGTCAATGGGACTCTCTCCGACCTTTCTCCCCACAACCCCAGGACCAGTGTTTATCTGAGTCAATGGGACTCTCTGACCTTTCTCCTCAGTCTATCCCCAAGACCAGTGTGTATCTGAGTCAATGGGACTCTCTCTGACCTTTTTCCCCAGTCTATCCTCAGGACCATTGTGTATCTGAGTCAATGGGACACTCTCTGACCTTTCTCCCCAGTCTATCCCCAGGACCAGTGTGTATCTGAGTCAATGGGACACTCTATGACCTTTCTCCCAAGTCTATCCCCAGGAGCAGTGTGTATCTGAGTCAATGGGACTCTCTCTGACATTTCTCCCCAGTCTATCCCAAGGCCCAGTGTGTATCTGAGTCAATAGGACTCTCTCTGACCTTTCTCCCCAGACCCCCAGGACCAGTATTTATCTGAGTCAATGGGACTCTCTCTGAACTTTCTCCCCAGACCCCGAGGACCAGTGTGTATCTGAGTCAATATGACACTCTCTGACCTTTCTCCCCAGTCTATCCCCAGGACCAGTGTGTATCTGAGTCAATGGGACTCTCTGACCTTTCTCCCCAGTTTATCCCCAGGACCAGTGTGTATCTGAGTCAATGGGACACTCTCTGACCTTTCTCCCCAGTCTATCCCCAGGACCAGTGTGTACCTGAGTCAATGGGACTCTCTCTGACATTTCTCCCCAGTCTATCCCCAGGACCAGTGTGTACCTGAGTCAATGGGACTCTCTCTGACCTTTCTCCCCAGACTTTCCCCAGGACCAGTGTGTATCTGAGTCAATGGGACACTCTCTGACATTTCTCCCCAGTCTATCCCCAGGACCAGTGTTTATCTGAGTCAATGGGACTCTCTCTGACCTTTCTCCCCAGTCTATCCCCAGGACCATTGTTTATCTGAGTCAATGGGACTCCCTCTGACATTTCTCCCCATTCTATCCCCAGGACCAGTGTGTATCTGAGTCAATCGGACTCTTTCTGACATTTCACCCCAGTCTATCCCCAGGACCAGGGTGTATCTGAGTCAATGGGACACTCTCTGACCTTTCTCCCCAGTCTATCCCCAGGACCAGTGTGTATCTGAGTCAATGGGACACTCTCTGACCTTTCTCCCCAGTCTATCCCCAGGACCAGTGTGTATCTGAGTCAATGGGACTCTCTGACCATTCTCCCCAGTCTATCCCCAGGACCAGTGTGCATCTGAATCAATGGGACACTCTCTGACCTTGCTCCCCAGTCTATCCCCAGGACCAGTGTTTATCTGAGTCAATGGTACTCTCTGACCTTTCTCCCCAGTCTATCCCCAGGATCAGTGTGTATCTGAGTCAATGGGACTCTCTGAACTTTCTCCCCAGTCTATCCCCAGGACCAGTGTGCATCTGAATCAATGGGACACTCTCTGAGCTTTCTCCCCAGTCTATCCCCAGGACCCGTGTTTATCTGAGTCAATGGTACTCTCTGACCTTTATCCCCAGTCTATCCCCAGGACCAGTGTGTATCTGAGTCAATGGGACTCTCTCTGACCTTTCTCCCCAGTGTATCCCCAGGACCAGTGTTTATCTGCGTCAATGGGACTCTCTCTGACCTTTCTCCCCAGTCTATCCCCAGGACCAGTATTTATCTGAGTCAATGGGACACTCTCTGACCTTTCTCCCTAGTCTATCCCCAGGAGCAGTGTTTATCTGAGTCAATGGGACACTCTGACCTTTCTCCCCAGTCTATCCCCAGGACCAGTGTGTATCTGAGTCAAAGGGACTCTCTCTCACCTTTCTCCCCAGTCTATCCCCAGGACCAGTGTATATCTGAGTCAAAGGGCCTCTCTCTGACCTTTCTCCCCAGTCTATCCACATGACCAGTGTGTATCTGAGTCAATGGGACACTCTCTGTCCTTTCTCCCCAGTCGATCCCCAGGACCAGTGTGTATCCGAGTCAATGGGACACTCTCTGACCTTTCTCCCAAGTCTATCCGCAGGACCAGTGTGTATCTGAGTCAATGGGATTCTCTCTGATCTTTCTCCCCAGTCTATCCCCAGGACCAGTGTGTATCTGAGTCAATGGGACTCTCTGACCTTTCTCCACAGTCTATCCCCAGGACCAGTGTGTATCTGAGTCAATGGGACTCTCTGACCTTTCTCCCCAGTGTATCCCCAGGACCAGTGTGTATCTGAGTCAATGGGACTCTCTCTGACTTTTCTCCCCAGTATACTTCCAGGACCAGTTTGTATCTGAGTCAATGGGGCTCTCTCTGACCTTTCTCCCCATTCTATCCCCAGGACCAGTGTGTATCTGAGTCAATGGGACACTCTCTGACCTTTCACCCCAGTCTATCCCCAGGACCAGTGTGTATCTGAGTCAATGGGACTCTCTCTGACCTTTCTCCCCAATCCCCCAGGACCAGTGTTTATCTGAGTCAATGGGACACTCTCTGATCTTTCTCCCCAGTCTATCCCCTGGACCAGTGTTTATCTGAGTCAATGGGACTCTTTCTGACATTTCACCCCGGTCCATCCCCAGGACCAGGGTGTATCTGAGTCAATGGGACAATCTCTGACCTTTCTCCCCAGTCTATCCCCAGGACCAGTGTGTATCTGAGTCAATGGGACTCTCTCTGACCTTTCTCCCCAGTCTATCCCCAGGACCATTGTGTATCTGAGTCAATGGGACTCACTTTGAACTTTCTCCCAAGTCCCCCAGGACCAGTGTGTATCTGAGTCAATAGGACTCTCTCTGACCTTTTTCCTCAGTCTATCCCCAGGACCAGTGTATATCTGAGTCAACATGACTCTCTGACCTTTCTCCCCAGTCTATCCCCAGGACCAGTGTGTATCTGAGTCAATGGGATTCTCTCTGACCTTTCTCCCCAGTCTATCCCCAGGACCAGTGTGTATCTGAGTCAATGGGACACTCTCTGACCTTTCTCCCCAGTCTATCCCCAGTACCAGTGTGTATCTGAGTCAATGGGACTCTCTCTGACCTTTCTCCCCAGTCTATCCCCAGGTCCAGTGTATCTGAGTCAATGGGACTCTCTCTGACAGTTCTCCCCAGTCTATCCCCAGGGCCAGTGTGTATCTGAGTCAATGGAACTCTCTCTGACATTTCTCCCCAGTCTATCCCCAGTACCAGTGTGTATCTGAGTCAATGGGACTCTCTCTGATCTTTCTCCCCAGTCTATCCCCAGGACCAGAGTGTATCTGAGTCAATGGGACTCTCTCTGACAGTTCTCCCCAGTCTATCCCCAGGACCAG
Organism: Pristiophorus japonicus; assembly: GCF_044704955.1. Lineage (NCBI taxonomy): Eukaryota > Metazoa > Chordata > Chondrichthyes > Pristiophoridae > Pristiophorus > Pristiophorus japonicus. Next base: position 793,205 of record NW_027254624.1, read on the forward strand.
TGTGTATCTGAGTCAATGGGACACTTTCTGACCTTTCTCCCCAGTCTATCCCCAGGACCAGTGTTTATCTGAGTCAATGGGTTTCTCTCTGACCTTTCTCCCCAGTCTATCCCCAGGACCAGTGTGTATCTGAGTCAATCGGACTCTCTCTGAACTTTCTCCCCAGTCTATCCCCAGGACCAGTGTGTATCTGAGTCAATGGGACTCTCTGACCTTTCTCCCCAGTCTATCCCCAGGACCAGTCTGTATGTGAGTCAATGGGACACTCACTGACCTTTCTCCCCAGTCTATCCCCAGGACCAGTGTGTATCTGAGTCAATGGGACTCTCTGACCTTTCTCCCCAGTCTATCCCCAGGACCAGTGTTTATCTGAGTCAATGGTACTCTCTGACCTTTCTCCCCAGTCTATCCCCAGGACCAGTGTGTATCTGAGTCAATGGGACACTCTCTGACGTTTCTCCCCAGTCTATCCCCAGGACCAGTGTGCATCTGAGTCAATGGGACTCTCTGAACTTTCTCCCCAGTCTATCCCCAGGACCAGTGTGTATCTGAGTCAAAGGGACTCTCTCTGACCTTTCTCCCCAGTCTATCCCCAGGACCAGTGTGTATCTGAGTCAAAGGGACTCTCTCTGACCTTTCTCCCCAGTCTATCCCCAGGACCAGTGTGTATCTGAGTCAATGGGACACTCTCTGACCTTTCTCCCCTTCGATCCCCAGGACCAGTGTGTATCCGAGTCAATGGGACACTCTCTGACCTTTCTCCCCAGTCTATCCCCAGGACCAGTGTGTATCTGAGTCAATGGGATTCTCTCTGATCTTTCTCCCCAGTCTATCCCCAGGACCAGTGTGTATCTGAGTCAATGGGACTCTCTGACCTTTCTCCACAGTCTATCCCCAGGACCAGTGTGTATCTGAGTCAATGGGACTCTCTGACCTTTCTCCACATTCTATCCCCAGGACCAGTGTGCATCTGAGTCAATGGGACTCTCTCTGACTTTTCTCCCCAGTCTACCTCCAGGACCAGTTCGTATCTGAGTCAATGGGGTTCTCTCTGACCTTTCTCCCCATTCTATCCCCAGGAACAGTGTGTATCTGAGTCAATGGGACACTCTCTGACCTTTCTCCCCAGTCTATCCCCAGGACCAGTGTGTATCTGAGTCAATGGGACTCTCTCTGACCTTTCTCCCCAATCCCCCAGGACCAGTGTTTATCTGAGTCAATGGGACTCTCTCTGATCTTTCTCCCCAGTCTAACCCAAGGAGCAGCGTGTATCTGAGTCAAAGGAACTCTCTCTGACTTTTCTCCCCAGTCTATCCACAGGACCAGTATTTATCTGAGTCAATGGGACACTCTCTGACCTTTCTCCCCAGTCTATCCCCAGGACCATTGTGTATCTGAGTCAATGGGACTCACTCTGACCTTTCTCCCAAGACCCCCAGGACCAGTGTGTATCTGAATCAATAGGACTCTCTCTGACCTTTCTCCCCAGTCTATCCCCAGGACCAGTGTGTATCTGAGTCAATAGGACTCTTTCTGACATTTCACCCCAGTCCATCCCCAGGACCAGGGTGTATCTGAGTCAATGGGACTCTCTCTGACAGTTCTCCCCAGTCTATCCCCAGGACCAGTGTGTATCTGAGTCAATGGGACACTTTCTGATCCTTCTCCCCAGTCTATCCCCAGGACCAGTGTTTATCTGAGTCAATGGGACTCTCTCTGACATTTCTCCCCAGTCTATCCCCAGGACCAGTGTGTATCCGAGTCAATGGGACTCTCTCTGAACTTTCTCCCCAGTCTATCCCCAGGACCAGTGTGTATCTGAGTCAATGGGACTCTCTGACCTTTCTCCCCAGTCTATCCCCAGGTCCAGTCTGCATGTGAGTCAATGGGACACACTCTGACCTTTCTCCCCAGTCTATCCCCAGGACCAGTGTGTATCTGAGTCAATGGGACTCTCTGACCTTTCTCCTCAGTCTATCCCCAGGACCAGTGTTTATCTGAGTCAATGGTACTCTCTGACCTTTTTCCCAAGTCTATCCCCAGGACCAGTGTGTATCTGAGTCAATGGGACACTCTCTGACCTTTCTCCCCAGTCTATCCCCAGGACCAGTGTCCATCTGAGTCAATGGGACTCTCTGAACTTTCTCCCCAGTCTATCCCCAGGACCAGTGTGCATCTGAATCAATGGGACACTCTCTGACCTTTCTCCCCAGTCTATCCCCAGGACCAGTGTTTATCTGAGTCAATGGTACTTTCTGACCTTTCTCCCCAGTCTATCCCCAGGACCAGTGTGTATCTGAGACAATGGGACTCTCTCTGACCTTTCTCCCCAGTCTATCCCCAGGACCAGTGTTTATCTGAGTCAATGGGACTCTCACTGACCTTTCTCCCCAGTCTATCCCCAGGACCAGTGTTTATCTGAGTCAATGGGACACTCTCTGACCTTTCTCCCCAGTCTATCCCCAGGACCAGTGTTTATCTGAGTCAATGGGACACTCCGACCTTTCTCCCCAGTCTATCCCCAGGACCAGTGTGTATCTGAGTCAAAGGGACTCTCTCTGACCTTTCTCCCCAGTCTATCCCCAGGACCAGTGTGTATCTGAGTCAAAGGGACTCTCTCTGACCTTTCTCCCCAGTCTATCCCCAGGACCAGTGTGTATCTGAGTCAATGGGACACTCTCTGACCTTTCTCCCCAGTCGATTCCCAGGACCAGTGTGTATCCGAGTCAATGGGACACTCTCTGACCTTTCTCCCCAGTCTATCCACAGGACCAGTGTGTATCTGAGTCAATGGGATTCTCTCTGATCTTTCTCCCCAGTCTATCCCCAGGACCAGTGTGTATCTGAGTCAATGGGACTCTCTGACCTTTCTCCACAGTCTATCCCCAGGACCAGTGTGTATCTGAGTCAATGGGACTCTCTGACCTTTCTCCACATTCTATCCCCAGGACCAGTGTGCATCTGAGTCAATGGGACTCTCTCTGACTTTTCTCCCCAATCTACCTCCAGGACCAGATTGTATCTGAGTCAATGGAGTTCTCTCTGACCTTTCTCCCCAGTCTATCCCCAGGACCAGTGTGTATCTGAGTCAATGGGACTCTCTCTGACCTTTCTCCCCAATCCCCCAGGACCAGTGTTTATCTGAGTCAATGGGACTCTCTCTGATCTTTCTCCCCAGTCTAACCCAAGGAGCAGCGTGTATCTGAGTCAAAGGAACTCTCTCTGACCTTTCTCCCCAATCTATCCACAGGACCAGTATTTATCTGAGTCAATGGGACACTCTCTGATCATTCTCCCCAGTCTATCCCCTGGACCAGTGTTTGTCTGAGTCAATGGCACTCTTTCTGACATTTCACCCCAGTCCATCCCCAGGACCAGGGTGTATCTGAGTCAATGGGACACTCTCTGACCTTTCTCCCCAGTCTATCCCCAGGACCATTGTGTATCTGAGTCAATGGGACTCACTCTGACCTTTCTCCCAAGACCCCCAGGACCAGTGTGTATCTGAATCAATAGGACTCTCTCTGACCTTTCTCCCCAGTCTATCCCCAGGACCAGTGTGTATCTGAGAAAATGGGACTCTCTCTGAACTTTCTCCCCAGTCCCCCAGGACCAGTGTTTATCTGAGTCAATGGGACTCTCTCTGACCTATCTCCCCAGTCTATCCCCAGGACCAGTGTGTATCTGAGTCAATGGGACACTCTCTGACCTTTCTCCCCAGTCTATCCCTAGTACCAGTGTGTATCTGATTCAATGGGACTCTCTCTGACCTTTCTCCCCAGTCTATCCCCAGTACCAGTGTGTATCTGAGTCAATGGGACTCTCTCTGACAGTTCTCCCCAGTCTATTCCCAGTACCAGTGTGTATCTGAGTCAATGGGACTCTCTCTGATATTTCTCCCCAGTCTATCCCCAGTACCAGTGTGTATCTGAGTCAATGGGACTGTCTCTGCCATTTCTCCCCATTCCCCCAGGACCAGTGTGTATCTGAGTCAATAGGACTCTCTCTGACCTCTCTCCCCAGTCTATCCCCAGGACCAGTGTTTATCTGAGTCAATGGGACACTCTCTGACCTTTCTCCCCAGTCTATCCCCAGGACCAGTGTTTATCTGAGTCAATGGGACTCTCTCTGACCTTTCACCTCAGTCTATCCCCAGGACCAGTGTGTAGCTGAGTAAATGGGACTCTCTCTCACCTTTCTCCACAGACCCCCAGGACCAGTGTTTATCTGAGTCAATGGGACTCTCTCTCAACTTTCTCCCCAGACCCCCAGGACCACTGTTTATCTGAGTCAATGGGACTCTCTCTGGCCTTTCTCCCCAGTCTATCCACAGGACCAGTGTTTATCTGAGTCAATGGGACTCTCTCTCACCTTTCTCCACAGACCCCCAGGACCAGTGTTTATCTGAGTCAATGGGACTCTCTGACCTTTCTCTCCAGTCTATCCCCAGGACCAGTGTGTATCTGAGTCAATGGGACTCTCTCTGAGCTTTTTCCCCAGTCTATCCTCAGGACCAGAGTGTATCTGAGACAATGGGACACTCTCTGACCTTTCTCCCAAGGCTATCCCCAGGACCAGTGTGTATCTGAGTCAATGGGACTCTCTCTGAACTTTCTCCCCAGACCCCGAGGACCAGTGTGTATCTGAGTCAATATGACACTCTCTGAACTTTCTCCCCAGTCTATCCCCAGGACCAGTGTGCATCTGAGTCAATGGGACTCTCTGACCTTTCTCCCCAGTTTATCCCCAGGACCAGTGTGTATCTGAGTCAATGGGACACTCTCTGACCTTTCTCCCCAGTCTATCCCCAGGACCAGTGTGTACCTGAGTCAATGGGACTCTCTCTGACATTTCTCCCCTGTCTATCCCCAGGACCAGTGAGTACCTGAGTCAATGGGACTCTCAATGACCTTTCTCCCCAGTCTTTCCCCAGGACCAGTGTGTGTCTGAGTCAATGGGTCACTCTCTGACATTTCTCCCCAGTCTATCCCCAGGACCAGTGTGTATCTGAGTCAATGGGACACTCTCTGACCTTTCTCCCCAGTCTGTCCCCAGGACCATTGTTTATCTGAGTCAATGGGACTCCCTCTGACCTTTCTCCCCATTCTATCCCCAGGACCAGTGTGTATCTGAGTCAATGGGACTCTTTCTGACATTTCACCCCAGTCCGTCCCCAGGACCAGGGTGTATCTGAGTCAATGGGACTCTCTCTGACATTTCTCCCCAGTCTATCCCCAGTACCAGTGTATATTTGAGTCAATGGGACACTCTCTGACATTTCTCCCCAGTCTAACCCCAGTACCAGTGTGTATCTGAGTCAATGGGACACTCTCTGACATTTCTCCCCAGTCTATCCCCAGGACCAGTGTGTATCTGAGTCAATGGGACTGTCTCTGACATTTCTCCCCAGTCCCCCAGGACCAGTGTGTATCTGAGTCAATAGCACTCTCTCTGACCTCTCTCCCCAGTCTATCCTCAGGACCAGTGTTTATCTGAGTCAATGGGACACTATCTGACCTTTCTCCCCAGTCTACCCCCAGGACCAGTGTTCATCTGAGTCAATGGGACTCTCTCTGACCTTTCTCCCCAGTCTATCCCCAGGACCAGTGTGTATCTGAGTCAATGGGACTCTCTCTCACCTTTCTCCCCAGACCCCCAGGAGCAGTGTTTATCTGAGTCAATGGGACTCTCTCTCACCTTTCTCCCTAGACCCCCAGGACCAGTGTTTATCTGAGTCAATGGGACTCTCTCTGGCCTTTCTCCCCAGTCTATCCCCAGGACCAGTGTTTATCTGAGTCAATGGGACACTCTCTGACCTTTCTCCCCAGTCCCCCAGTACCAGTGTGTATCTGAGTCAATGGGACTCTCTGACCTTTATCCCCAGTCTATCCCCAGGACCAGTGTGCATCTGAGTCAATGGGACACTCTCTGATCTTTCTCCCCAGTCTATCCCCAGGACCAGTGTGTATCTGAGTCAATGGGACTCTCTGACCTTTCTCCCCAGTCTATCCCCAGGACCAGTGTGCATCTGAATCAATGGGACACTCTCTGACCTTTCTCCCCAGTCTATCCGCAGGACCAGTATTTATCTGAGTCAATGGTACTCTCTGACCTTTCTCCCCAGTCTATCCCCAGGACCAGTGTGTATCTGAGTCAATGGGACACTCTCTGACCTTTCTCCCCAGTCTATCCCCAGGACCAGTGTGTATCTGAGTCAATGGTACTCTCTGACCTTTCTCCCCAGTCTATCCCCAGGACCAGTGTGTATCTGAGTCAATGGGACTCTCTCTGACCTTTCTCCGCAGTCTATCCCCAGGACCTGTGTTTATCTGAGTCAATGGGACTCTCTCTGACCTTTCTCCCCAGTCTATCCCCAGGACCAGTGTTTATCTGAGTCAATGGGACTCTCTCTGACCTTTCTCCCCGGTCCATCCCCAGGACCAGGGTGTATCTGAGTCAATGGGACACTCTCTGACCTTTCTCCCCAGTCTATCCCCAGGACCAGTGTGTATCTGAGGCAATGGGACTCTCTCTGACCTTTCTCCCCAGTCTATCCCCAGGACCATTGTGTATCTGAGTCAATGGGACTCACTTTGAACTTTCTCCCAAGTCCCCCAGGACCAGTGTGTATCTGAGTCAATAGGACTCTCTCTGACCTTTTTCCTCAGTCTATCCCCAGGACCAGTGTATATCTGAGTCAACAGGACTCTCTGACATTTCTCCCCAGTCTATCCCCAGGACCAGTGTGTATCTGAGTCAATGGGACTCTCTCTGACCTTTCTCCACAGTCTACCTCCAGGACCAGTTTGTATCTGAGTCAATGGGGTTCTCTCTGACCTTTCTCCCCATTCTATCCCCAGGACCAGTGTGTATCTGAATCAATAGGACTCTCTCTGACCTTTCTCCCCAGTCTATCCCCAGGACCATTGTGTATCTGAGTCAATGGGACTCACTTTGAACTTTCTCCCAAGTCCCCCAGGACCAGTGTGTATCTGAGTCAATAGGACTCTCTCTGACCTTTTTCCTCAGTCTATCCCCAGGACCAGTGTATATCTGAGTCAACAGGACTCTCTGACATTTCTCCCCAGTCTATCCCCAGGACCAGTGTGTATCTGAGTCAATGGGACTCTCTCTGACCTTTCTCCACAGTCTATCCCCAGGACCAGTGTGTATCTGAGTCAATGGGACACTCTCTGACCTTTCTCCCCAGTCTATCCCCAGTACCAGTGTGTATCTGAGTCAATGGGACTCTCTCTGACCTTTCTCCCCAGTCTATCCCCAGGTCCAGAGTGTATTTGAGTCAATGGGACTCTCTCTGACAGTTCTCCCCAGTCTATCCCCAGGGCCAGTGTGTATCTGAGTCAATGGGACTCTCTCTGACATTTCTCCCCAGTCTATCCCCAGTACCAGTGTGTATCTGAGTCAATGGGACACTCTCTGACATTTCTCCCCAGTCTATCCCCAGGACCAGTGTGTATCTGAGTCAATGGGACTCTCTGACATTTCTCCCCAGTCTATCCCCAGGACCAGTGTTTATCTGAGTCAATGGGACTCTCTCTGACCTTTCTCCCCAGTCTATCCGCAGGACCAGTGTTTATCTGATTCAATGGGACTCTCTGACCTTTCTCCCCAGTCCCCCAGGACCAGTGTGTATCTGATTCAATGGGACTCTCTCTGACCTTTCTCCCCAGTCTATCCCCAGGATCAGTGTGTATCTGAGTCAATGGGACACTCTCTGACCTTTCTCCCCAGTCTATCCCCAGTACCAGTGTGTATCTGAGTCAATGGGACTCTCTCTGATCTTTCTCCCCAGTCTATCCCCAGGACCAGAGTGTATCTGAGTCAATGGGACTCTCTCTGACAGTTCTCCCCAGTCTATCCCCAGGACTAGTGTTTATCTGATTCAATGGGACTCTCTGACCTTTCTCCCCAGTCTATCCCCAGGACCAGTGTTTATCTGAGTCAATGGGACTCTCTCTGACCTTTCTCCCCAGTCTATCCCCAGGACCAGTGTGTATCTGAGTCAATGGGACTCTCTCTGAACTTTCTCCCCAGTCTATCCCCAGGACCAGTGTGTATCTGAGTCAATGGGACTCTCTGACCTTTCTCCCCAGTCTATCCCCAGGACCAGTCTGTATGTGAGTCAATGGGACACTCTCTGACCTTTCTCCCCAGTCTATCCCCAGGACCAGTGTGTATCTGAGTCAATGGGACTCTCTGACCTTTCTCCCCAGTCTATCCCCAGGACCAGTGTTTATCTGAGTCAATGGTACTCTCTGACCTTTCTCCCCAGTCTATCCCCAGGACCAGTGTGTATCTGAGTCAATGGGACACTCTCTGACCTTTCTCCCCAGTCTATCCCCAGGACCAGTGTGCATCTGAGTCAATGGGACTCTCTGAACTTTCTCCCCTGTCTATCCCCAGGACCAGTGTGTATCTGAGTCAAAGGGACTCTCTCTGACCTTTCTCCCCAGTCTATCCCCAGGACCAGTGTGTATCTGAGTCAAAGGGACTCTCTCTGACCTTTCTCCCCAGTCTATCCCCAGGACCAGTGTGTATCTGAGTCAATGGGACTCTCTCTGACCTTTCTCCCCAATCCCCCAGGACCAGTGTTTATCTGAGTCAATGGGACTCTCTCTGATCTTTCTCCCCAGTCTAACCCAAGGAGCAGCGTGTATCTGAGTCAAAGGAACTCTCTCTGACCTTTCTCCCCAGTCTATCCACTGGACCAGTATTTATCTGAGTCAATGGGACACTCTCTGATCTTTCTCCCCAGTCTATCCCCTGGACCAGTGTTTGTCTGAGTCAATGGGACTCTTTCTGACATTTCACCCCAGTCCATCCCCAGGACCATGGTGTATCTGAGTCAATGGGACACTCTCTGACCTTTCTCCCCAGTCTATCCCCAGGACCATTGTGTATCTGAGTCAATGGGACTCACTCTGACCTTTCTCCCCAGTCTATCCCCAGGACCAGTGTGTATCTGAATCAATAGGACTCTCTCTGACCTTTCTCCCCAGTCTATCCCCAGGACCAGTGTGTATCTGAGTCAATGGGACTCTTTCTGACATTTAACCCCAGTCCATCCCCAGGACCAGGGTGTATCTGAGTCAATGGGACTCTCTCTGACAGTTCTCCCCAGTCTATCCCCAGGACCAGTGTGTATCTGAGTCAATGGGACACTTTCTGACCTTTCTCCCCAGTCTGTCCCCAGGACCAGTGTTTATCTGAGTCAATGGGACTCTCTCTGACCTTTCTCCCCAGTCTATCCCCAGGACCAGTGTGTATCTGAGTCAATGGGACTCTCTCTGAACTTTCTCCCCAGTCTATCCCCAGGACCAGTGTGTATCTGAGTCAATGGGACTCTCTGACCTTTCTCCCCAGTCTATCCCCAGGACCAGTCTGTATGTGAGTCAATGGGACACACTCTGACCTTTCTCCCCAGTCTATCCCCAGGACCAGTGTGTATCTGAGTCAATGGGACTCTCTGACCTTTCTCCCCAGTCTATCCCCAGGACCAGTGTGTATCTGAGTCAATGGGACACTCTCTGACCTTTCTCCCCAGTCTATCCCCAGGACCAGTGTGCATCTGAGTCAATGGGACTCTCTGAACTTTCTCCCCAGTCTATCCCCAGGACCAATGTGCATCTGAATCAATGGGACACTCTCTGACCTTTCTCCCCAGTCTATCCCCAGGACCAGTGTTTATCTGAGTCAATGGTACTCTCTGACCTTTCTCCCCAGTCTATCCCCAGGACCAGTGTGTATCTGAGACAATGGGATTCTCTCTGACATTTCTCCCCAGTCTATCCCCAGGACCAGTGTTTATCTGAGTCAATGGGACTCTCACTGACCTTTCTCCCCAGTCTATCCCCAGGACCAGTGTTTATCTGAGTCAATGGGACAATCTCTGACCTTTCTCCCCAGTCTATCCCCAGGACCAGTGTTTATCTGAGTCAATGGGACATTCTGACCTTTCTCCCCAGTCTATCCCCAGGACCAGTGTGTATCTGAGTCCAAGGGACTCTCTCTGACCTTTCTCCCCAGTCTATCCCCAGGACCAGTGTGTATCTGAGTCAAAGGGACTCTCTCTGACCTTTCTCCCCAGTCTATCCCCAGGACCAGTGTGTATCTGAGTCAATGGGACACTCTCTGACCTTTCTCCCCAGTCGATTCCCAGGACCAGTGTGTATCCGAGTCAATGGGACACTCTCTGACCTTTCTCCCCAGTCTATCCACAGGACCAGTGTGTATCTGAGTCAATGGGATTCTCTCTGATCTTTCTCCCCAGTCTTTCCCCAGGACCAGTGTGTATCTGAGTCAATGGGACTCTCTGACCTTTCTCCACAGTCTATCCCCAGGACCAGTGTGTATCTGAGTCAATGGGACTCTCTGACCTTTCTCCACATTCTATCCCCAGGACCAGTGTGCATCTGAGTCAATGGGACTCTCTCTGACTTTTCTCCCCAGTCTACCTCCAGGACCAGTTTGTATCTGAGTCAATGGGGTTCTCTCTGACCTTTCTCCCCATTCTATCCCCAGGACCAGTGTGTATCTGAGTCAATGGGACACTCTCTGACCTTTCTCCCCAGTCTATCCCCAGGACCAGTGTGTATCTGAGTCAATGGGACTCTCTCTGACCTTTCTCCCCAATCCCCCAGGACCAGTGTTTATCTGAGTCAATGGGACTCTCTCTGATCTTTCTCCCCAGTCTAACCCAAGGAGCAGCGTGTATCTGAGTCAAAGGAACTCTCTCTGACCTTTCTCCCCAGTCTATCCACAGGACCAGTATTTATCTGAGTCAATGGGACACTCTCTGATCTTTCTCCCCAGTCTATCCCCTGGACCAGTGTTTGTCTGAATCAATGGGACTCTTTCTGACATTTCACCCCAGTCCATCCCCAGGACCAGGGTGTATCTGAGTCAATGGGACACTCTCTGACCTTTCTCCCCAGTCTATCCCCAGGACCATTGTGTATCTGAGTCAATGGGACTCACTCTGACCTTTCTCCCAAGACCCCCAGGACCAGTGTGTATCTGAATCAATAGGACTCTCTCTGACCTTTCTCCCCAGTCTATCCCCAGGACCAGTGTGTATCTGAGAAAATGGGACTCTCTCTGAACTTTCTCCCCAGTCCCCCAGGACCAGTGTTTATCTGAGTCAATGGTACTCTCTCTGACCTATCTCCACAGTCTATCTCCAGGACCAGTGTGTATCTGAGTCAATGGGACACTCTCTGACCTTTCTCCCCAGTCTATCCCCAGTACCAGTGTGTATCTGAGTCAATGGGACTCTCTCTGACCTTTCTCCCCAGTCTATCCCCAGGACCAGAGTGTATTTGAGTCAATGGGACTCTCTCTGACAGTTCTCCCCAGTCTATCCCCAGTACCAGTGTGTATCTGAGTCAATGGGACTCTCTCTGACAGTTCTCCCCAGTCTATTCCCAGTACCAGTGTGTATCTGAGTCAATGGGACTCTCTCTGACATTTCTCCTCAGTCTAACCCCAGTACCAGTGTGTATCTGAGTCAATGGGACTGTCTCTGCCATTTCTCCCCATTCCCCCAGGACCAGTGTGTATCTGAGTCAATAGGACTCTCTCTGACCTCTCTCCCCAGTCTATCCCCAGGACCAGTGTTTATCCGAGTCAATGGGACACTCTCTGACCTTTCTCCCCAGTCTATCCCCAGGACCAGTGTTTATCTGAGTCAATGGGACTCTCTCTGACCTTTCTTCTCAGTCTATCCCCAGGACCAGTGTGTAGCTGAGTAAATGGGACTCTCTCTCACCTTTCTCCCCAGACCCCCAGGACCAGTGTTTATCTGAGTCAATGGGACTCTCTCTCAACTTTCTCCCCAGACCCCCAGGACCAGTGTTTATCTGAGTCAATGGGACTCTCTCTGGCCTTTCTCCCCAGTCTATCCACAGGACCAGTGTTTATCTGAGTCAATGGGACTCTCTCTCACCTTTCTCCACAGACCCCCAGGACCAGTGTTTATCTGAGTCAATGGGACTCTCTGACCTTTCTCTCCAGTCTATCCCCAGGACCAGTGTGTATCGGAGTCAATGGGACTCTCTCTGAGCTTTTTCCCCAGTCTATCCTCAGGACCAGTGTGTATCTGAGACAATGGGACACTCTCTGACCTTTCTCCCAAGTCTATCCCCAGGACCAGTGTGTATCTGAGTCAATGGGACTCTCTCTGAACTTTCTCCCCAGACCCCGAGGACCAGTGTCTATCTGAGTCAATATGACACTCTCTGAACTTTCTCCCCAGTCTATCCCCAGGACCAGTGTGTATCTGAGTCAATGGGACTCTCTGACCTTTCTCCCCAGTTTATCCCCAGGACCAGTGTGTATCTGAGTCAATGGGACACTCTCTGACCTTTCTCCCCAGTCTATCCCCAGGACCAGTGTGTACCTGAGTCAATTGGACTCTCTCTGACATTTCTCCCCTGTCTATCCCCAGGACCAGTGAGTACCTGAGTCAATGGGACTCTCAATGACCTTTCTCCCCAGTCTTTCCCCAGGACCAGTGTGTATCTGAGTCAATGGGTCACTCTCTGACATTTCTCCCCAGTCTATCCCCAGGACCAGTGTTTATCTGAGTCAATGGGACTCTCTCTGACCTTTCTCCCCAGTCTGTCCCCAGGACCATTGTTTATCTGAGTCAATGGGACTCCCTCTGACCTTTCTCCCCATTCTATCCCCAGGACCAGTGTGTATCTGAGTCAATGGGACACTCTCTCACCTTTCTCCCCAGACCCCCAGGACCAATGTTTATCTGAGTCAATGGGACTCTCTCTGGCCTTTCTCCCCAGTCTATCCCCAGGACCAGTGTTTATCTGAGTCAATGGGACACTCTCTGACCTTTCTCCCCAGTCCCCCAGTACCAGTGTGTATCTGAGTCAATGGGACTCTCTGACCTTTCTCCCCAGTCTATCCCCAGGACCAGTGTGTATCTGAGTCAATGGGACACTCTCTGACATTTCTCCCCAGTCTATCCCCAGTACCAGTGTGTATCTGAGTCAATGGGACACTCTCTGACATTTCTCCCCAGTCTATCCCCAGGACCAGTGTGTATCTGAGTCAATGGGACTGTCTCTGACATTTCTCCCCAGTCCCCCAGGACCAGTGTGTATCTGAGTCAATAGCACTCTCTCTGACCTCTCTCCCCAGTCTATCCCCAGGACCAGTGTTTATCTGAGTCAATGGGACACTATCTGACCTTTCTCCCCAGTCTATCCCCAGGACCAGTGTTCATCTGAGTCAATGGGACTCTCTCTGACCTTTCTCCCCAGTCTATCCCCAGGACCAGTGTGTATCTGAGTCAATAGGACTCTCTCTCACCTTTCTCCCCAGACCCCCAGGAGCAGTGTTTATCTGAGTCAATGGGACTCTCTCTCACCTTTCTCCCCAGACCCCCAGGACCAATGTTTATCTGAGTCAATGGGACTCTCTCTGGCCTTTCTCCCCAGTCTATCCCCAGGACCAGTGTTTATCTGAGTCAATGGGACACTCTCTGACCTTTCTCCCCAGTCCCCCAGTACCAGTGTGTATCTGAGTCAATGGGACTCTCTGACCTTTCTCCCAAGTCTATCCCCAGGACCAGTGTGCATCTGAGTCAATGGGACACTCTCTGACCTTTCTCCCCAGTCTATCCCCAGGACCAGTGTGTATCTGAGTCAATGGGACTCTCTGACCTTTCTCCCCAGTCTATCCCCAGGACCAGTGTGCATCTGAATCAATGGGACACTCTCTGACCTTTCTCCCCAGTCTATCCCCAGGACCAGTGTTTATCTGAGTCAATGGTACTCTCTGACCTTTCTCCCCAGTCTATCCCCAGGACCAGTGTGTATCTGAGTCAATGGGACACTCTCTGACCTTTCTCCCCAGTCTATCCCCAGGACCAGTGTGTATCTGAGTCAATGGTACTCTCTGACTTTTCTCCCCAGTCTATCCCCAGGACCAGTGTGTATCTGAGTCAATGGGACTCTCTCTGACCTTTCCCCGCAGTCTATCCCCAGGACCTGTGTTTATCTGAGTCAATGGGACTCTCTCTGACCTTTCTCCCCAGTCTATCCCCAGAAACAGTGTTTATCTGAGTCAATGGGACTCTCTCTGACCTTTCTCCCCAGTCTATCCCCAGGACCAGTGTGTATCTGAGTCAATGGGACACTCTCTGACCTTTCTCCCCAGTCTATCCCCAGTACCAGTGTGTATCTGAGTCAATGGGACTCTCTCTGACCTTTCTCCCCAGTCTATCCCCAGGACCAGAGTGTATCTGAGTCAATGGGACTCTCTCTGACAGTTCTCCCCAGTCTATCCCCAGTACCAGTGTGTATCTGAGTCAATGGGACTCTCTCTGACAGTTCTCCCCAGTCTATTCCCAGTACCAGTGTGTATCTGAGTCAATGGGACTCTCTCTGACATTTCTCCCCAGTCTATCCCCAGTACCAGTGTGTATCTGAGTCAATGGGACTGTCTCTGCCATTTCTCCCCATTCCCCCAGGACCAGTGTGTATCTGAGTCAATAGGACTCTCTCTGACCTCTCTCCCCAGTCAATCCCCAGGACCAGTGTTTATCTGAGTCAATGGGACACTCTCTGACCTTTCTCCCCAGTCTATCCCCAGGACCAGTGTGTAGCTGAGTCAATGGGACTCTCTCTCACCTTTCTCCCCAGACCCCCAGGACCAGTGTTTATCTGAGTCAATGGGACTCTCTCTCACCTTTCTCCCCAGACCCCCAGGACCAGTGTTTATCTGAGTCAATGGGACTCTCTGACCTTTCTCCCCAGTCTATCCCCAGGACCAGTGTGTATCTGAGTCAATGGGACTCTCTCCGATCTTTCTCCCCACACCCCCAGGACCAGTGTTTATCTGAGTCAATGGGACACTCTGACCTTTCTCCCCAGTCTATCCCCAGGACCAGTGTGTATCTGAGTCAATGGGACTCTCTCTGAGCTTTTTCCCCAGTCTATCCTCAGGACCAGTGTGTATCTGAGACAATGGGACACTCTCTGACCTTTCTCCCAAGTCTATCCCCAGGACCAGTGTGTATCTGAGTCAATGGGACTCTCTCTGAACTTTCTCCCCAGACCCCGAGGACCAGTGTGTATCTGAGTCAATATGACACTCTCTGACCTTTCTCCCCAGTCTATCCCCAGGACCAGTGTGTATCTGAGTCAATGAGACTCTCTGACCTTTCTCCCCAGTTTATCCCCAGGACCAGTGTGTATCTGAGTCAATGGGACACTCTCTGACCTTTCTCCCCAGTCTATCCCCAGGACCAGTGTGCACCTGAGTCAATGGGACTCTCTCTGACATTTCTCCCCAGTCTATCCCCAGGACCAGTGTGTACCTGAGTCAATGGGACTCTCAATGACCTTTCTCCCCATTCTATCCCCAGGACCAGTGTGTATCTGAGTCAATGGGACTCTTTCTGACATTTCACCCCAGTCCATCCCCAGGACCAGGGTGTATCTGAGTCAATGCGATTCTCTGACCTTTCTCCCCAGTCTATCCCCAGGACCAGTGTTTATCTGAGTCAATGGAACTCTCTCTGACCTTTCTCCCAAGTCTATCCCCAGGACCAGTGTTTAACTGATGCAATGGGACTCTCTGACCTTTATCCCCAGTCCCCCAGGACCAGTGTGTATCTGAGTCAATGGGACACTCTCTGACCTTTCTCCACCGTCTATCCCCAGTACCAGTGTGTATCTGAGTCAATGGGACTCTCTCTGACCTTTCTTCCCAGTCTATCCCCAGGACCAGAGTGTATCTGAGTCAATGGGACTCTCTCTGACAGTGCTCCCCAGTCTATCCCCAGGACCAGTGTGTATCTGAGTCAATGGGACTCTCTCTGACATTTCTCCCCAGTCGATCCCCAGTACCAGTGTATATCAGAGTCAATGGGACACTCTCTGACATTTCTCCCCAGTCTATCCCCAGTACCAGTGTGTATCTGAGTCAATGGGACTCTCTCTGACATTTCTCCCCAGTCTATCCCCAGTACCAGTGTGTATCTGAGTCAATGCGACTGTCTCTGACATTTCTCCCCAGTCCCCCAGGACCAGTGTGTCTCTGTGTCAATAGGACTCTCTCTGACCTCTCTCCCCAGTCTCTCCCCAGGACCAGTGTTTATCTGAGTCAATGGGACACTCTCTGACCTTTCTCCCCAGTCTATCCCCAGGACCAGTGTTTATCTGAGTCAATGGGACTCTCTCTGACCTTTCTCCCCAGTCTATCCCCAGGACCAGTGTGTATCTGAGTCAATGGGACTCTCTCTCACCTTTCTCCCCAGACCCCCAGGACCAGTGTTTATCTGAGTCAATGGGACTCTCTCTCACCTTTCTCCCCAGACCCCCAGGACCAGTGTTTATCTGAGTCAATGGGACTCTCTCTGGCCTTTCTCCCCAGTCTACCCCCAGGACCAGTGTTTATCTGAGTCAATGGGACACTCTCTGACCTTTCTCCCCAGTCTATCCCCAGGAACAGTGTGTATCTGAGTCAATGGGACTCTCTGACCTTTGTCCCCAGTCTATCCCCAGGGCCAGTGTGCATCTGAGTCAATGGGACACTCTCTGACCTTTCTCCCCAGTCTATCCCCAGGACCAGTGTGTATCTGAGTCAATGGGACTCTCTGACCTTTCTCCCCAGTCTATCCCCAGGACCAGTGTGCATCTGAATCAATGGGACACTCTCTGACCTTTCTCCCCAGTCTATCCCCAGGACCAGTGTTTATCTGAGTCAATGGTACTCTCTGACCTTTCTCCCCAGTCTATCCCCAGGACCAGTGTGTATCTGAGTCAATGGGACACTCTCTGACCTTTCTCCCCAGTCTATCCCCAGGACCAGTGTGTATCTGAGTCAATGGGACTCTCGGAAATTTCTCCCCAGTCTATCCCTAGGACCAGTGTGCATCTGAATCAATGGGACACTCTCTGACCTTTCTCCCCAGTCTATCCCCAGGACCAGTGTTTATCTGAGTCAATGGTACTCTCTGACCTTTCTCCCCAGTCTATCCCCAGGACCAGTGTGTATCTGAGTCAATGGGCCTCTCTCTGACCTTTCTCCGCAGTCTATCCCCAGGACTTGTGTTTATCTGAGTCAATGGGACTCACTCTGACCTTTCTCCCCAGTCTATCCCCAGGACCAGTGTTTATCTGAGTCAATGGGACACTCTCTGACCTTTCTCCCCAGTCTATCCCCAGGACCAGTGTTTATCTAAGTCAATGGGACACTCTGACCTTTCTCCCCAGTCTATCCGCACGACCAGTGTGTATCTGAGTCAATGGGACTCTCTGACCTTTCTCCCCAGTCTACCCCCAGGACCAGTGTTTATCTGAGTCAATGGGACTCTCTCTGACCTTTCTCCCCAGTCTATCCCCAGGACCAGTGTTTATCTGAGTCAATGGGACACTCTCTGACCTTTCTCCCCAGTCGATCCCCAGGACCAGTGTGTATCCGAGTCAATGGGACACTCTCTGACCTTTCTCCCCAGTCTATCCCCAGGACCAGTGTGTATCTGAGTCAATGGGATTCTCTCTGATCTTTCTCCCCAGTCTATCCCCAGGACCAGTGTGTATCTGAGTCAATGGGACTCTCTGACATTTCTCCACAGTCTATCCCCAGGACCAGTGTGTATCTGAGTCAATGGGACTCTCTGACCTTTCTCCCCAGTCTATCCCCAGGACCAGTGTGTATCTGAGTCAATGGGACTCTCTCTGACTTTGCTCCCCAGTCTAACCCCAGGACCAGTGTGTATCTGAGTCAATGGGACTCTCTCTGACCTTTCTCCCCAATCCCCCAAGACCAGTGTTTATCTGAGTCAATGGGACTCTCTCTGATCTTTCTCCCCAGTCAAACCCCAGGAGCAGCGTGTATCTGAGTCAAAGGAACTCTCTCTGACCTTTCTCCCCAGTCCCCCAGGACCAGTGTGTATCTGAGTCAATGGGACACTCTCTGACCTTTCTCCCCAGTCTATCCCCAGTACCAGTGTTTATCTGAGTCAATGGGACTCTCTCTGTCCTTTCTCCCCAGTCTATCCCCAGGACCAGAGTGTATCTGAGTCAATGGGACTCTCTCTGACAGTTCTCCCCAATCTATCCCCAGGACCAGTGTGTATCTGAGTCAATGGGACTCTCTCTGATATTTCTCCCCAGTCTATCCCCAGTACCAGTGTATATCTGAGTCAATGGGACACTCTCTGACATTTCTCCCCAGTCTATTTCCAGTACCAGTGTGTATCTGAGTCAATGGGACTCTCTGACATTTCTACCCAGTCTATCCCCAGTACCAGTGTGTATCTGAGTCAATGGGACTCTCTCTCACCTTTCAATCCAGTCTATCCCCAGGACCAGTGTTTATCTGAGTCAATGGGACTCTCTCTCACCTTTCTCCCCAGACTCCCAGAACCGGTGTTTATCTGAGTCAATGGGACTCTCTGACCTTTCTCCCCAGTCTATCCCCAGGACCAGTGTGTATCTGAGTCAATGGGAGTCTCTCCGATCTTTCTCCCCACACCCCCAGGACCAGTGTTTATCTGAGTCAATGGGACTCTCTGACCTTTCTCCCCAGTCTATCCCCAGGAACAGTGTGTATCTGAGTCAATGGGACTCTCTCTGACCTTTGTCCCCAGTCTATCCTCAGGACCAGTGTGTATCTGAGTCAATGGGACACTTTCTGACCTTTCTCCCAAGTCTATCCCCAGGACCAGTGTGTATCTGAGTCAATGGGACTCTCTCTGAACTTTCTCCGCAGACCCCGAGGACCAGTGTGTATCTGAGTTAATATGACATTCTCTGACCTTTCTCCCCAGTCTATCCCCAGGACCAGTGTGTATCTGAGTCAATGGGACTCTCTGACCTTTCTCCCCCGTTTATCCCCAGGACCAGTGTGTATCTGAGTCAATGGGACACTCTCTGACCTTTCTCCCCAGTCTATCCCCAGGACCAGTGTGCACCTGAGTCAATGGGACTCCCTCTGACATTTCTCCCCAGTCTATCCCCAGGACCAGTGTGTACCTGAGTCAATGGGACTCTCTCTGACCTTTCTCCCCAGTCTTTCCCCAGGACCAGTGTGTATCTGAGTCAATGGGACACTCTCTGACATTTCTCCCCTGTCTATCCCCAGGACCAGTGTTTATCTGAGTCAATGGGACTCTCTCTGACCTTTCTCCCCACTCTGTCCCCAGGACCATTGTTTATCTGAGTCAATGGGACTCCCTCTGACCTTTCTCCCCATTCTATCCCCAGGACCAGTGTGTATCTGAGTCAATGGGACACTCTCTGACATTTCTCCCCTGTCTATCCCCAGGACCAGTGTTTATCTGAGTCAATGGGACTCTCTCTGACCTTTCTCCCCACTCTGTCCCCAGGACCATTGTTTATCTGAGTCAATGGGACTCCCTCTGACCTTTCTCCCCATTCTATCCCCAGGACCAGTGTGTATCTGAGTCAATGGGACTCTTTCTGACATTTCACCCCAGTCCATCCCCAGGACCAGGGTGTATCTGAGTCAATGGGACACTCTCTGACCTTTCTCCCCAGTCTATCCCCAGGACCAGTGTTGATCTGAGTCAATGGGACTCTCTCTGACCTTTCTCCCCAGTCTACCCCCAGGACCAGTGTGTATCTGAGTCAATGGGACTCTCTCTGACATTTCTCCCCAGTCTATCCCCAGTAACAGTGTGTATCTGAGTCAATGGGACTCTCTCTCACCTTTCTCCCCAGTCTATCCCCAGGACCAGTGTTTATCTGAGTCAATGGGACTCTCTCTCACCTTTCTCCCCAGACTCCCAGGACCAGTGTTTATCTTAGTCAATGGGACTCTCTGACCTTTCTCCCCAGTCTATCCCCAGGACCAGAGTGCATCTGAGTCAATGGGACTCTCTCTGACAGTTCTCCCCAGTCTATCCCCAGGACCAGTGTGTATCTGAGTCAATGGGACTCTCTCTGACATTTCTCCCCAGTCTATCCCCAGGACCAGTGTTTATCTGAGTCAATGGTACTCTCTGACCTTTCTCCCCAGTCTATCGCCAGGACCAGTGTGTATCTGAGTCAATGGGACACTCTCTGACCTTTCTCCCCAGTCTATCCCCAGGACCAGTGTGTATCTGAGTCAATGGGACTCTCTGAACTTTCTCCCCAGTCTATCCCCAGGAACAGTGTGCATCTGAATCAATGGGTCACTCTCTGACCTTTCTCCCCAGTCTATCCCCAGGACCAGTGTTTATCTGAGTCAATGGTACTCTCTGACCTTTCTCCCCAGTCTACCCCCAGGACCAGTGTGTATCTGAGTCAATGGGACTCTCTCTGACCTTTCTCCGCAGTCTATCCCCAGGACCAGTGTTTATCTGAGTCAATGGGACTCTCTCTGACCTTTCTCCCCAGTCTATCCCCAGGACCAGTGTTTATCTGAGTCAATGGGACACTCTCTGACCTTTCTCCCCAGTCTATCCCCAGGACCAGTGTTCATCTGAGTCAATGGGACACTCTGACCTTTCTCCCCAGTCTATCCGCAGGACCAGTGTGTATCTGAGTCAATGGGACACTCTGACCTTTCTCCCCAGTCTACACCCAGGACCAGTGTTTATCTGAGTCAATGGGACTCTCTCTGACATTTCTCCCCAGTCTATCCCCAGGGCCAGTGTGTATCTGAGTCAAAGGGACTCTCTCTGACCTTTCTCCCCAGTCTATCCCCAGGACCAGTGTGTATCTGAGTCAATGGGACACTCTCTGACCTTTCTCCCCATTCGATCCCCAGGACCAGTGTGTATCCGAGTCAATGGGAGACTCTCTGACCTTTCTCCCCAGTCTATCCCCAGGACCAGTGTGTATCTGAGTCAATGGGATTCTCTCTGAACTTTCTCCCCAGTCTATCCCCAGGACCAGTGTGTATCTGAGTCAATGGGACTCTCTGACATTTCTCCACAGTCTATCCCCAGGACCAGTGTGTATCTGAGTCAATGGGACTCTCTGACCTTTCTCCCCAGTCTATCCCCAGGACCAGTGTGTATCTGAGTCAATGGGACTCTCTCTGACTTTGCTCCCCAGTCTATCTCCTGGACCAGTTTGTATCTGAGTCAATGGGGCTCTCTCTGACCTTTCTCCCCATTCTATCCCCAGGACCAGTGTGTATCTGAGTCAATGGGACTCTCTCTGACCTTTCTCCCAAATCCCCCAGGACCAGTGTTTATCTGAGTCAATGGGACTCTCTCTGATCTTTCTCCCCAGTCTATCCCCAGGACCAGTGTGTTTCTGAGTCAATGGGACACTCTCTGACCTTTCTCCCCAGTCTATCCCCAGGACCAGTGTGTATCTGAGTCAATGGGACACTCTCTGACCATTCTCCCCAGTCTATACCCAGGACCAGTGTTTATCTGAGTCAATGGGACACTCGCTGAACTTTCTCCCCAGTCTATCCCCAGGACCAGTGTGTATCTGAGTCAATAGAACACTCTCTGACCTTTCTCCCCAGTCTGTCCCCAGGACCAGTGTTTATCTGAGTCAGTGGGACGCTCTCTGATATTTCTCCCCAGTCTAACCCCAGGACCAGTGTGTATCTGAGTCTATGGGACTCTCTATGACCTTTCTCCCCAGTCTATCCCCAGGACCAGTGTTTATCTGAGTCAATGGGACTCTCTCTGACCTTTCTCCCCAATCTATGCCCAGGACCAGTGTGTATCTGAGTCAATGGGACTCTCTCTGAACTTTCTCCCCAGTCTACACCCAGGACCAGTGTTTATCTGAGTCAATGGGACGCTCTCTGACCTTTCTCCCCAGTCTATCCGCAGGACCAGTGTGTATCTGAGTCAATGGGACTCGCTGACCTTTCTCCCCAGTCTACCCCCAGGACCAGTGTTTATCTGAGTCAATGGGACTCTCTCTGACCTTTCTCCCCAGTCTATCCCCAGGACCAGTTTGTATCTGAGTCAATGGGACTCTCTCTGGCCTTTCTCCCCCGTCTATCCCCAGGACCAGTGTTTATCTGTGTCAATGGGACTCTCTCTCACCTTTCTCCCCAGACCCCCAGGACCAGTGTTTATCTGAGTCAATGGGACTCTCTGACCTTTCTCCCCAGTCTATCCCCAGGACCAGTGTGTATCTGAGTCAATGGGACTCTCTCCGATCTTTCTCCCCACACCCCCAGGACCAGTGTTTTTCTGAGTCAATGGGACTCTCTGACTTTTTTCTGCCCAGTCTATCCCCAGGACCAGTGTGTATCTGAGTCAATGGGACTCTCTCTGACCTTTTTCCCCAGTCTATTCTCAGGACCAGTGTGTATCAGAGTCAATTGGACACTCTCTGACCTTTCTCCCCAGTCTATCCCCAGGACCAGTGTGTATCTGAGTCAATGGGACACTCTCTGACCTTTCTCTCAAGTCTATCCCCAGGACCAGTGTGTATCTGAGTCAATGGGACTCTCTCTGACATTTCTCCCCAGTCTATCCCAAGGCCCAGTTTGCATCTGAGTCAATAGGACTCTTTCTGACCTTTCTCCCCAGACCCCCAGGACCAGTATTTATCTGAGTCAATGGGACTCTCTCTGAAACTTTCTCACCAGACCCCGAGGACCAGTGTGTATCTGAGTCAATATGAAACTCTCTGACCTTTCTCCCCAGTCTATCCCCAGGACCAGTGTGTATCTGAGTCAATGGGACACTCTGAACTTTCTCCCCAGTTTATCCCCAGGACCAGTGTGTATCTGAGTCAATGGGACACTCTCTGACCTTTCTCCCCAGTCTATCCCCAGGACCAGTGTGTACCTGAGTCAATGGGACTCTCTCTGACATTTCTCCCCAGTTTATCCCCAGGCCACTGTGTATCTTAGTCAAAGGGACTCTTTCTGACATTTCACCCCAGTCCATCCCCAGGACCAGGGTGTATCTGAGTCAATGGGACTCTCTCTGACCTTTCTCCCCAGTCTATCCCCAGGACCAGTGTGTATCTGAGTCAATGGGACTCTCTCTGACCTTTCTCCCCAGTCTATCCCCAGGACCAGTGTGTATCTGAGTCAATGGGACACTCTCTGACCTTTCTCCACAGTCCCCCAGTACCAGTGTGTATCTGAGTCAATGGGACTCTCTGACCTTTCTCCTCAGTCTATCCCCTGGGCCAGTGTGTATCTGAGTCAATGGGACACTCTCTGACCTTTCTCCCCAGTCTATCCCCAGGACCAGTGAGTATCTGAGTCAATGGGACTCTCTGACCTTTCTCCCCAGTCTATCCCCAGGACCAGTGTGCATCTGAATCAATGGGACACTCTCTGACCTTTCTCCCCAGTCTATCCCCAGGACCAGTGTTTATCTGAGTCAATGGTACTCTCTGACCTTTCTCCCCAGTCCCCCAGTACCAGTGTGTATCTGAGTCAATGGGACTCTCTGACCTTTCTCCCCAGTCTATCCCCAGGACCAGTGTGCATCTGAATCAATGGGACACTCTCTGACCTTTCTTTCCAGTCTATCCCCAGGACCAGTGTTTATATGAGTCAATGGTACTCTCTGACCTTTCTCCCCAGTCTATCCCCAGGACCAGTGTGTATCTGAGTCAATGGGACTCTCTCAGATCTTGCTCCCCAGTCTATCCCCAGGACCAGTGTTGATCTGAGTCAAGGGATTCTCTCTGACCTTTCTCCCAAGTCGATCCCCACAACCAGTGTGTACCTGAGTCAATGGGACGCTCTCTGACCTTTCTCCCCAGTCGATCCCCAGGACCAGTGTGTATCTGAGTCAATGGGACACTCTCTGACCTTTCTCCACAGTCCCCCAGTACCAGTGTGTATCTGAGTCAATGGGACTCTCTGACCTTTCTCCTCAGTCTATCCCCTGGGCCAGTGTGTATCTGAGTCAATGGGACACTCTCTGACCTTTCTCCCCAGTCTATCCCCAGGACCAGTGTGTATCTGAGTCAATGGGACTCTCTGACCTTTCTCCCCAGTCTATCCCCAGGACCAGTGTGCATCTGAATCAATGGGACACTCTCTGACCTTTCTCCCCAGTCTATCCCCAGGACCAGTGTTTATCTGAGTCAATGGTACTCTCTGACCTTTCTCCCCAGTCCCCCAGTACCAGTGTGTATCTGAGTCAATGGGACTCTCTGACCTTTCTCCCCAGTCTATCCCCAGGACCAGTGTGCATCTGAATCAATGCACACTCTCTGACCTTTCTCCCCAGTCTATCCCCAGGACCAGTGTTTATATGAGTCAATGGTACTCTCTGACCTTTCTCCCCAGTCTATCCCCAGGACCAGTGTGTATCTGAGTCAATGGGACTCTCTCAGATCTTGCTCCCCAGTCTATCCCCAGGACCAGTGTTGATCTGAGTCAAGGGATTCTCTCTGACCTTTCTCCCAAGTCGATCCCCACGACCAGTGTGTACCTGAGTCAATGGGACTCTCTCTACCTTTCTCCCCAGTCGATCCCCAGGACCAGTGTGTATCTGAGTCAATGGGACACTCTCTGACCTTTCTCCCCAGTCTATGCCCAGGACCAATGTTTATCTGAGTCAATGGGACTCTCTCTGACCATTCTCCCCAGTCCATCCCCAGGACCAGTGTTTATCTGAGTCAATGGGTCTCTCTCTGACCTTTCTCCCCAGTCCCCCAGGACCAGTGTGTATCTGAGTCAATGGGACTCTCTCTGATCTTTCCTCTCAGTCCATCCCCAGGACCAGTGTTTATCTGAGTCAATGGGACTCTCTCTGACCTTTCTCCCCAGTCTATCCCCAGGACCAGTGTGTATCTGAGTCAATTGAACACTCTCTGACCTTTCTCCCCAGTCTATCCCCAGGACCAGTGTGTATCTGAGTCAATGGGACACTCTCTGACCTTTCTACCCAGTCTATCCCCAGGACCAGTGTGTATCTGAGTCAATGGGACACTCTCTGAACTTTCTCCCCAGACCCCCAGGACCAGTGTTTATCTGAGTCAATGGGACTCTCTGACCTTTCTCCCCAGTCTATCCCCAGGTCCAGTGTGTATCTGAGTCAATGGGACACTCTCCGATCTTTCTCCCCAGTCTATCCCCAGGACCAGTGTTTATCTGAGTCAATGGGACTCTCTCTGACCTTTTTCCCCAGTCTATTCTCAGGACCAGTGTGTATCTGATTCAATGGGACACTCTCTGACCTTTCTCCCCAGTCTATCCCCAGGACCAGTGTGTATCTGAGTCAATGGGACTCTCTCTGACATTTCTCCCCAGTCTATCCCAAGGCCCAGTGTGTATCTGAGTCAATAGGACTCCCTCTGACCTTTCTCCCCAGACCCCCAGGACCAGTATTTATTTGAGTCAATGGGACTCTCTCTGACAGTTCTCCCCAGACCCCGAGGACCAGTGTGTATCTGAGTCAATATGACACTCTCTGACCTTCTCCCCAGTCTATCCCCAGGACCAGTGTGTATCTGAGTCAATGGGACACTCTCTGACCTTTCTCCCCAGTCTATCCCCAGGACCAGTGTGTACCTGAGTCAATGGGACTCTCTCTGACCTTTCACCCCAGTCCATCCCCAGGACCAGGGTGTATCAGAGTCAATGGGACACTCTCTGACCTTTCTCCCCAGTCTATCCCCAGGACCAGTGTTTATCTGAGTCAATGGGACTCTCTCTGACCTTTCTCCCCAGTCTATCCCCAGGACCAGTGTGTATCTGAGTCAATGGGACTCTCTCTGACCTTTCTCCCCAGTCTATCCCCAGGAACAGTGTGTATCTGAGTCAATGGGACACTCTCTGACCTTTCTCCCCAGTCTATCCCCAGGACCAGTGTGTACCTGAGTCAATGGGACTCTCTCTGACCTTTCACCCCAGTCCATCCCCAGGACCAGGGTGTATCAGAGTCAATGGGACACTCTCTGACCTTTCTCCCCAGTCTATCCCCAGGACCAGTGTTTATCTGAGTCAATGGGACTCTCTCTGACCTTTCTCCCCAGTCTATCCCCAGGACCAGTGTGTACCTGAGTCAATGGGACTCTCTCTGACCTTTCACCCCAGTCCATCCCCAGGACCAGGGTGTATCAGAGTCAATGGGACACTCTCTGACCTTTCTCCCCAGTCTATCCCCAGGACCAGTGTTTATCTGAGTCAATGGGACTCTCTCTGACCTTTCTCCCCAGTCTATCCCCAGGACCAGTGTGCATCTGAATCAATGGGACACTCTCTGACCTTTCTCCCCAGTCTATCCCCAGGACCAGTGTTTATCTGAGTCAATGGGACTCTCTCAGATCTTGCTCCCCAGTCTATCCCCAGGACCAGTGTTGATCTGAGTCAAGGGATTCTCTCTGACCTTTCTCCCAAGTCGATCCCCAGGACCAGTGTGTATCTGAGTCAATGGGACACTCTCTGACCTTTCTCCCCAGTCTATCCCCAGGACCAATGTTTATCTGAGTCAATGGGACTCTCTCTGACCATTCTCCCCAGTCCATCCCCAGGACCAGTGTTTATCTGAGTCAATGGGTCTCTCTCTGACCTTTCTCCCCAGTCCCCCAGGACCAGTGTGTATCTGAGTCAATGGGACTCTCTCTGATCTTTCCTCTCAGTCCATCCCCAGGACCAGTGTTTATCTGAGTCAATGGGACTCTCTCTGACCTTTCTCCCCAGTCTATCCCCAGGACCAGTGTGTATCTGAGTCAATTGAACACTCTCTGACCTTTCTCCCCAGTCTATCCCCAGGACCAGTGTGTATCTGAGTCAATGGGACACTCTCTGACCTTTCTCCCCAGTCTATCCCCAGGACCAGTGTGTATCTGAGTCAATGGGACACTCTCTGAACTTTCTCCCCAGACCCCCAGGACCAGTGTTTATCTGAGTCAATGGGACTCTCTGACCTTTCTCCCCAGTCTATCCCCAGGTCCAGTGTGTATCTGAGTCAATGGGACACTCTCCGATCTTTCTCCCCACACCCCCAGGACCAGTGTTTATCTGAGTCAATGGGACTCTGTGACCTTTCTCCCCAGTCTATCCCCAGGACCAGTGTGTATCTGAGTCAATGGGACTCTCTCTGACCTTTTTCCCCAGTCTATTCTCAGGACCAGTGTGTATCTGATTCAATGGGACACTCTCTGACCTTTCTCCCAAGTCTATCCCCAGGACCAGTGTGTATCTGAGTCAATGGGAATCTCTCTGACATTTCTCCCCAGTCTATCCCAAGGCCCAGTGTGTATCTGAGTCAATAGGACTCCCTCTGACCTTTCTCCCCAGACCCCCAGGACCAGTATTTATTTGAGTCAATGGGACTCTCTCTGACAGTTCTCCCCAGACCCCGAGGACCAGTGTGTATCTGAGTCAATATGACACTCTCTGACCTTCTCCCCAGTCTATCCCCAGGACCAGTGTGTATCTGAGTCAATGGGACACTCTCTGACCTTTCTCCCCAGTTTATCCCCAGGACCAGTGTGTATCTGAGTCAATGGGACACTCTCTGACCTTTCTCCCCAGTCTATCCCCAGGACCAGTGTGTACCTGAGTCAATGGGACTCTCTCTGACCTTTCACCCCAGTCCATCCCCAGGACCAGGGTGTATCAGAGTCAATGGGACACTCTCTGACCTTTCTCCCCAGTCTATCCCCAGGACCAGTGTTTATCTGAGTCAATGGGACTCTCTCTGACCTTTCTCCCCAGTCTATCCCCAGGACCAGTGTGTATCTGAGTCAATGGGACTCTCTCTGACCTTTCTCCCCAGTCTATCCCCAGGAACAGTGTGTATCTGAGTCAATGGGACACTCTCTGACCTTTCTCCCCAGTCCCCCATTACCAGTGTGTATCTGAGTCAATTGGACTCTCTGACCTTTCTCCCCAGTCTATCCACAGGACCAGTGTGTATCTGAGTCAATGGGACACTCTCTGACCTTTCTCCCCAGTCTATCCCCAGGACCAGTGTGTATCGGATTCAATGGGACTCTCTGACCTTTCTCCCCAGTCTATCCCCAGGACCAGTGTGCATCTGAATCAATGGGACACTCTCTGACCTTTCTCCCCAGTCTATCCCCAGGACCAGTGTTTATCTGAGTCAATGGTACTCTCTGACCTTTCTCCCCAGTCTATCCCCAGGACCAGTGTGTATCTGAGTCAATGGGACACTCTCTGACCTTTCTCCCCAGTCTATCCCCAGGACCAGTGTGTATCTGAGTCAATGGGACTCTCTGACCTTTCTCCCCAGTCCATCCCCAGGACCAGTGTTTATCTGAGTCAATGGGTCTCTCTCTGACCTTTCTCCCCAGTCCCCCAGGACCAGTGTGTATCTGAGTCAATGGGACTCTCTCTGATCTTTCCTCTCAGTCCATCCCCAGGACCAGTGTTTATCTGAGTCAATGGGATTCTCTCTGACCTTTCTCCCCAGTCTATCCCCAGGACCAGTGTGTATCTGAGTCAATTGAACACTCTCTGACCTTTCTCCCCAGTCTATCCCCAGGACCAGTGTGTATCTGAGTCAATGGGACACTCTCTGACCTTTCTCCCCAGTCTATCCCCAGGACCAGTGTGTATCTGAGTCAATGGGACACTCTCTGAACTTTCTCCCCAGACCCCCAGGACCAGTGTTTATCTGAGTCAATGGGACTCTCTGACCTTTCTCCCCAGTCTATCCCCAGGTCCAGTGTGTATCTGAGTCAATGGGACACTCTCCGATCTTTCTCCCCACACCCCCAGGACCAGTGTTTATCTGAGTCAATGGGACTCTGTGACCTTTCTCCCCAGTCTATCCCCAGGACCAGTGTGTATCTGAGTCAATGGGACTCTCTCTGACCTTTTTCCCCAGTCTATTCTCAGGACCAGTGTGTATCTGATTCAATGGGACACTCTCTGACCTTTCTCCCCAGTCTATCCCCAGGACCAGTGTGTATCTGAGTCAATGGGACTCTCTCTGACATTTCTCCCCAGTCTATCCCAAGGCCCAGTGTGTATCTGAGTCAATAGGACTCCCTCTGACCTTTCTCCCCAGACCCCCAGGACCAGTATTTATTTGAGTCAATGGGACTCTCTCTGACAGTTCTCCCCAGACGCCGAGGACCAGTGTGTATCTGAGTCAATATGACACTCTCTGACCTTCTCCCCAGTCTATCCCCAGGACCAGTGTGTATCTGAGTCAATGGGACACTCTCTGACCTTTCTCCCCAGTTTATCCCCAGGACCAGTGTGTATCTGAGTCAATGGGACACTCTCTGACCTTTCTCCCCAGTCTATCCCCAGGACCAGTGTGTACCTGAGTCAATGGGACTCTCTCTGACCTTTCTCCCCAGTCTTTCCCCAGGACCAGTGTGCATCTGAGTCAATGGGACACTCTCTGACATTTCTCCCCAGTCTATCCCCAGGACCCGTGTTTTCTGAGTGAATGTAACTCTCTCTGACCTTTCTCCCCAGTCTATCCCCAGGACCATTGTTTATCTGAGTCAATGGGACTCCCTCTGTCCTTTCTCCCCATTCTATTCCCAGGACCAGTGTGTATCTGAGTCAATGGGACTCTTTCTGACATTTCACCCCAGTCCATCCCCAGGACCAGGGTGTATCAGAGTCAATGGGACACTCTCTGACCTTTCTCCCCAGTCTATCCCCAGGACCAGTGTTTATCTGAGTCAATGGGACTCTCTCTGACCTTTCTCCCCAGTCTATCCCCAGAACCAGTGTGTATCTGAGTCAATGGGACTCTCTCTGACCTTTCTCCCCAGTCTATCCCCAGGAACAGTGTGTATCTGAGTCAATGGGACACTCTCTGACCTTTCTCCCCAGACCCCCAGGACCAGTATTTATTTGAGTCAATGGGACTCTCTCTGACAGTTCTCCCCAGACCCCGAGGACCAGTGTGTATCTGAGTCAATATGACACTCTCTGACCTTCTCCCCAGTCTATCCCCAGGACCAGTGTGTATCTGAGTCAATGGGACACTCTCTGACCTTTCTCCCCAGTTTATCCCCAGGACCAGTGTGTATCTGAGTCAATGGGACACTCTCTGACCTTTCTCCCCAGTCTATCCCCAGGACCAGTGTGTACCTGAGTCAATGGGACTCTCTCTGACCTTTCACCCCAGTCCATCCCCAGGACCAGGGTGTATCAGAGTCAATGGGACACTCTCTGACCTTTCTCCCCAGTCTATCCCCAGGACCAGTGTTTATCTGAGTCAATGGGACTCTCTCTGACCTTTCTCCCCAGTCTATCCCCAGGACCAGTGTGTATCTGAGTCAATGGGACTCTCTCTGACCTTTCTCCCCAGTCTATCCCCAGGAACAGTGTGTATCTGAGTCAATGGGACACTCTCTGACCTTTCTCCCCAGTCCCCCATTACCAGTGTGTATCTGAGTCAATTGGACTCTCTGACCTTTCTCCCCAGTCTATCCACAGGACCAGTGTGTATCTGAGTCAATGGGACACTCTCTGACCTTTCTCCCCAGTCTATCCCCAGGACCAGTGTGTATCTGAGTCAATGGGACTCTCTGACCTTTCTCCCCAGTCTATCCCCAGGACCAGTGTGCATCTGAATCAATGGGAAACTCTCTGACCTTTCTCCCCAGTCTATCCCCAGGACCAGTGTTTATCTGAGTCAATGGTACTCTCTGACCTTTCTTCCCAGTCTATCCCCAGGACCAGTGTGTATCTGAGTCAATGGGACACTCTCTGACCTTTCTCCCCAGTCTATCCCCAGGACCAGTGTGTATCTGAGTCAATGGGACTCTCTGACCTTTCTCCCCAGTCCATCCCCAGGACCAGTGTTTATCTGAGTCAATGGGTCTCTCTCTGACCTTTCTCCCCAGTCCCCCAGGACCAGTGTGTATCTGAGTCAATGGGACTCTCTCTGATCTTTCCTCTCAGTCCATCCCCAGGACCAGTGTTTATCTGAGTCAATGGGATTCTCTCTGACCTTTCTCCCCAGTCTATCCCCAGGACCAGTGTGTATCTGAGTCAATTGAACACTCTCTGACCTTTCTCCCCAGTCTATCCCCAGGACCAGTGTGTATCTGAGTCAATGGGACACTCTCTGACCTTTCTCCCCAGTCTATCCCCAGGACCAGTGTGTATCTGAGTCAATGGGACACTCTCTGAACTTTCTCCCCAGACCCCCAGGACCAGTGTTTATCTGAGTCAATGGGACTCTCTGACCTTTCTCCCCAGTCTATCCCCAGGTCCAGTGTGTATCTGAGTCAATGGGACACTCTCCGATCTTTCTCCCCACACCCCCAGGACCAGTGTTTATCTGAGTCAATGGGACTCTGTGACCTTTCTCCCCAGTCTATCCCCAGGACCAGTGTGTATCTGAGTCAATGGGACTCTCTCTGACCTTTTTCCCCAGTCTATTCTCAGGACCAGTGTGTATCTGATTCAATGGGACACTCTCTGACCTTTCTCCCCAGTCTATCCCCAGGACCAGTGTGTATCTGAGTCAATGGGACTCTCTCTGACATTTCTCCCCAGTCTATCCCAAGGCCCAGTGTGTATCTGAGTCAATAGGACTCCCTCTGACCTTTCTCCCCAGACCCCCAGGACCAGTATTTATTTGAGTCAATGGGACTCTCTCTGACAGTTCTCCCCAGACCCCGAGGACCAGTGTGTATCTGAGTCAATATGACACTCTCTGACCTTCTCCCCAGTCTATCCCCAGGACCAGTGTGTATCTGAGTCAATGGGACACTCTCTGACCTTTCTCCCCAGTTTATCCCCAGGACCAGTGTGTATCTGAGTCAATGGGACACTCTCTGACCTTTCTCCCCAGTCTATCCCCAGGACCAGTGTGCACCTGAGTCAATGGGACTCTCTCTGACCTTTCTCCCCAGTCTTTCCCCAGGACCAGTGTGCATCTGAGTCAATGGGACACTCTCTGACATTTCTCCCCAGTCTATCCCCAGGACCCGTGTTTTCTGAGTGAATGTAACTCTCTCTGACCTTTCTCCCCAGTCTATCCCCAGGACCATTGTTTATCTGAGTCAATGGGACTCCCTCTGTCCTTTCTCCCCATTCTATTCCCAGGACCAGTGTGTATCTGAATCAATGGGACTCTTTCTGACATTTCACCCTAGTCCATCTCCAGGACCAGGGTGTATCAGAGTCAATGGGACACTCTCTGACCTTTCTCCCCAGTCTATCCCCAGGACCAGTGTTTATCTGAGTCAATGGGACTCTCTCTGACCTTTCTCCCCAGTCTATCCCCAGGACCAGTGTGTATCTGAGTCAATGGGACTCTCTCTGACCTTTCTCCCCAGTCTATCCCCAGGAACAGTGTGTATCTGAGTCAATGGGACACTCTCTGAACTTTCTCCCCAGTCCCCCATTACCAGTGTGTATCTGAGTCAATTGGACTCTCTGACCTTTCTCCCCAGTCTATCCCCAGGACCAGTGTGTATCTGAGTCAATGGGACACTCTCTGACCTTTCTCCCCAGTCTATCCCCAGGACCAGTGTGTATCTGAGTCAATGGGACTCTCTGACCTTTCTCCCCAGTCTATCCCCAGGACCAGTGTGCATCTGAATCAATGGGACACTCTCTGACCTTTCTCCCCAGTCTATCCCCAGGACCAGTGTTTATCTGAGTCAATGGTACTCTCTGACCTTTCTCCCCAGTCTATCCCCAGGACCAGTGTGTATCTGAGTCAATGGGACACTCTCTGACCTTTCTCCCCAGTCTATCCCCAGGACCAGTGTGTATCTTAGTCAATGGGACTCTCTGACCTTTCTCCCCAGTCTATCCCCAGGACCAGTGTGCATCTGAATCAATGGGACACTCTCTGACCTTTCTCCCCAGTCTATCCCCAGGACCAGTGTGTATCTGAGTCAATGGGAATCTCTCTGACATTTCTCCCCAGTCTATCCCAAGGCCCAGTGTGTATCTGAGTCAATAGGACTCCCTCTGACCTTTCTCCCCAGACCCCCAGGACCAGTATTTATTTGAGTCAATGGGACTCTCTCTGACAGTTCTCCCCAGACCCCGAGGACCAGTGTGTATCTGAGTCAATATGACACTCTCTGACCTTCTCCCCAGTCTATCCCCAGGACCAGTGTGTATCTGAGTCAATGGGACACTCTCTGACCTTTCTCCCCAGTTTATCCCCAGGACCAGTGTGTATCTGAGTCAATGGGACACTCTCTGACCTTTCTCCCCAGTCTATCCCCAGGACCAGTGTGTACCTGAGTCAATGGGACTCTCTCTGACCTTTCACCCCAGTCCATCCCCAGGACCAGGGTGTATCAGAGTCAATGGGACACTCTCTGACCTTTCTCCCCAGTCTATCCCCAGGACCAGTGTTTATCTGAGTCAATGGGACTCTCTCTGACCTTTCTCCCCAGTCTATCCCCAGGACCAGTGTGTATCTGAGTCAATGGGACTCTCTCTGACCTTTCTCCCCAGTCTATCCCCAGGAACAGTGTGTATCTGAGTCAATGGGACACTCTCTGACCTTTCTCCCCAGTCCCCCATTACCAGTGTGTATCTGAGTCAATTGGACTCTCTGACCTTTCTCCCCAGTCTATCCACAGGACCAGTGTGTATCTGAGTCAATGGGACACTCTCTGACCTTTCTCCCCAGTCTATCCCCAGGACCAGTGTGTATCGGATTCAATGGGACTCTCTGACCTTTCTCCCCAGTCTATCCCCAGGACCAGTGTGCATCTGAATCAATGGGACACTCTCTGACCTTTCTCCCCAGTCTATCCCCAGGACCAGTGTTTATCTGAGTCAATGGTACTCTCTGACCTTTCTCCCCAGTCTATCCCCAGGACCAGTGTGTATCTGAGTCAATGGGACACTCTCTGACCTTTCTCCCCAGTCTATCCCCAGGACCAGTGTGTATCTGAGTCAATGGGACTCTCTGACCTTTCTCCCCAGTCCATCCCCAGGACCAGTGTTTATCTGAGTCAATGGGTCTCTCTCTGACCTTTCTCCCCAGTCCCCCAGGACCAGTGTGTATCTGAGTCAATGGGACTCTCTCTGATCTTTCCTCTCAGTCCATCCCCAGGACCAGTGTTTATCTGAGTCAATGGGATTCTCTCTGACCTTTCTCCCCAGTCTATCCCCAGGACCAGTGTGTATCTGAGTCAATTGAACACTCTCTGACCTTTCTCCCCAGTCTATCCCCAGGACCAGTGTGTATCTGAGTCAATGGGACACTCTCTGACCTTTCTCCCCAGTCTATCCCCAGGACCAGTGTGTATCTGAGTCAATGGGACACTCTCTGAACTTTCTCCCCAGACCCCCAGGACCAGTGTTTATCTGAGTCAATGGGACTCTCTGACCTTTCTCCCCAGTCTATCCCCAGGTCCAGTGTGTATCTGAGTCAATGGGACACTCTCCGATCTTTCTCCCCACACCCCCAGGACCAGTGTTTATCTGAGTCAATGGGACTCTGTGACCTTTCTCCCCAGTCTATCCCCAGGACCAGTGTGTATCTGAGTCAATGGGACTCTCTCTGACCTTTTTCCCCAGTCTATTCTCAGGACCAGTGTGTATCTGATTCAATGGGACACTCTCTGACCTTTCTCCCCAGTCTATCCCCAGGACCAGTGTGTATCTGAGTCAATGGGACTCTCTCTGACATTTCTCCCCAGTCTATCCCAAGGCCCAGTGTGTATCTGAGTCAATAGGACTCCCTCTGACCTTTCTCCCCAGACCCCCAGGACCAGTATTTATTTGAGTCAATGGGACTCTCTCTGACAGTTCTCCCCAGACGCCGAGGACCAGTGTGTATCTGAGTCAATATGACACTCTCTGACCTTCTCCCCAGTCTATCCCCAGGACCAGTGTGTATCTGAGTCAATGGGACACTCTCTGACCTTTCTCCCCAGTTTATCCCCAGGACCAGTGTGTATCTGAGTCAATGGGACACTCTCTGACCTTTCTCCCCAGTCTATCCCCAGGACCAGTGTGTACCTGAGTCAATGGGACTCTCTCTGACCTTTCTCCCCAGTCTTTCCCCAGGACCAGTGTGCATCTGAGTCAATGGGACACTCTCTGACATTTCTCCCCAGTCTATCCCCAGGACCCGTGTTTTCTGAGTGAATGTAACTCTCTCTGACCTTTCTCCCCAGTCTATCCCCAGGACCATTGTTTATCTGAGTCAATGGGACTCCCTCTGTCCTTTCTCCCCATTCTATTCCCAGGACCAGTGTGTATCTGAGTCAATGGGACTCTTTCTGACATTTCACCCCAGTCCATCCCCAGGACCAGGGTGTATCAGAGTCAATGGGACACTCTCTGACCTTTCTCCCCAGTCTATCCCCAGGACCAGTGTTTATCTGAGTCAATGGGACTCTCTCTGACCTTTCTCCCCAGTCTATCCCCAGAACCAGTGTGTATCTGAGTCAATGGGACTCTCTCTGACCTTTCTCCCCAGTCTATCCCCAGGAACAGTGTGTATCTGAGTCAATGGGACACTCTCTGACCTTTCTCCCCAGACCCCCAGGACCAGTATTTATTTGAGTCAATGGGACTCTCTCTGACAGTTCTCCCCAGACCCCGAGGACCAGTGTGTATCTGAGTCAATATGACACTCTCTGACCTTCTCCCCAGTCTATCCCCAGGACCAGTGTGTATCTGAGTCAATGGGACACTCTCTGACCTTTCTCCCCAGTTTATCCCCAGGACCAGTGTGTATCTGAGTCAATGGGACACTCTCTGACCTTTCTCCCCAGTCTATCCCCAGGACCAGTGTGTACCTGAGTCAATGGGACTCTCTCTGACCTTTCACCCCAGTCCATCCCCAGGACCAGGGTGTATCAGAGTCAATGGGACACTCTCTGACCTTTCTCCCCAGTCTATCCCCAGGACCAGTGTTTATCTGAGTCAATGGGACTCTCTCTGACCTTTCTCCCCAGTCTATCCCCAGGACCAGTGTGTATCTGAGTCAATGGGACTCTCTCTGACCTTTCTCCCCAGTCTATCCCCAGGAACAGTGTGTATCTGAGTCAATGGGACACTCTCTGACCTTTCTCCCCAGTCCCCCATTACCAGTGTGTATCTGAGTCAATTGGACTCTCTGACCTTTCTCCCCAGTCTATCCACAGGACCAGTGTGTATCTGAGTCAATGGGACACTCTCTGACCTTTCTCCCCAGTCTATCCCCAGGACCAGTGTGTATCTGAGTCAATGGGACTCTCTGACCTTTCTCCCCAGTCTATCCCCAGGACCAGTGTGCATCTGAATCAATGGGAAACTCTCTGACCTTTCTCCCCAGTCTATCCCCAGGACCAGTGTTTATCTGAGTCAATGGTACTCTCTGACCTTTCTCCCCAGTCTATCCCCAGGACCAGTGTGTATCTGAGTCAATGGGACACTCTCTGACCTTTCTCCCCAGTCTATCCCCAGGACCAGTGTGTATCTGAGTCAATGGGACTCTCTGACCTTTCTCCCCAGTCCATCCCCAGGACCAGTGTTTATCTGAGTCAATGGGTCTCTCTCTGACCTTTCTCCCCAGTCCCCCAGGACCAGTGTGTATCTGAGTCAATGGGACTCTCTCTGATCTTTCCTCTCAGTCCATCCCCAGGACCAGTGTTTATCTGAGTCAATGGGATTCTCTCTGACCTTTCTCCCCAGTCTATCCCCAGGACCAGTGTGTATCTGAGTCAATTGAACACTCTCTGACCTTTCTCCCCAGTCTATCCCCAGGACCAGTGTGTATCTGAGTCAATGGGACACTCTCTGACCTTTCTCCCCAGTCTATCCCCAGGACCAGTGTGTATCTGAGTCAATGGGACACTCTCTGAACTTTCTCCCCAGACCCCCAGGACCAGTGTTTATCTGAGTCAATGGGACTCTCTGACCTTTCTCCCCAGTCTATCCCCAGGTCCAGTGTGTATCTGAGTCAATGGGACACTCTCCGATCTTTCTCCCCACACCCCCAGGACCAGTGTTTATCTGAGTCAATGGGACTCTGTGACCTTTCTCCCCAGTCTATCCCCAGGACCAGTGTGTATCTGAGTCAATGGGACTCTCTCTGACCTTTTTCCCCAGTCTATTCTCAGGACCAGTGTGTATCTGATTCAATGGGACACTCTCTGACCTTTCTCCCCAGTCTATCCCCAGGACCAGTGTGTATCTGAGTCAATGGGACTCTCTCTGACATTTCTCCCCAGTCTATCCCAAGGCCCAGTGTGTATCTGAGTCAATAGGACTCCCTCTGACCTTTCTCCCCAGACCCCCAGGACCAGTATTTATTTGAGTCAATGGGACTCTCTCTGACAGTTCTCCCCAGACCCCGAGGACCAGTGTGTATCTGAGTCAATATGACACTCTCTGACCTTCTCCCCAGTCTATCCCCAGGACCAGTGTGTATCTGAGTCAATGGGACACTCTCTGACCTTTCTCCCCAGTTTATCCCCAGGACCAGTGTGTATCTGAGTCAATGGGACACTCTCTGACCTTTCTCCCCAGTCTATCCCCAGGACCAGTGTGTACCTGAGTCAATGGGACTCTCTCTGACCTTTCTCCCCAGTCTTTCCCCAGGACCAGTGTGCATCTGAGTCAATGGGACACTCTCTGACATTTCTCCCCAGTCTATCCCCAGGACCCGTGTTTTCTGAGTGAATGTAACTCTCTCTGACCTTTCTCCCCAGTCTATCCCCAGGACCATTGTTTATCTGAGTCAATGGGACTCCCTCTGTCCTTTCTCCCCATTCTATTCCCAGGACCAGTGTGTATCTGAGTCAATGGGACTCTTTCTGACATTTCACCCTAGTCCATCTCCAGGACCAGGGTGTATCAGAGTCAATGGGACACTCTCTGACCTTTCTCCCCAGTCTATCCCCAGGACCAGTGTTTATCTGAGTCAATGGGACTCTCTCTGACCTTTCTCCCCAGTCTATCCCCAGGACCAGTGTGTATCTGAGTCAATGGGACTCTCTCTGACCTTTCTCCCCAGTCTATCCCCAGGAACAGTGTGTATCTGAGTCAATGGGACACTCTCTGAACTTTCTCCCCAGTCCCCCATTACCAGTGTGTATCTGAGTCAATTGGACTCTCTGACCTTTCTCCCCAGTCTATCCCCAGGACCAGTGTGTATCTGAGTCAATGGGACACTCTCTGACCTTTCTCCCCAGTCTATCCCCAGGACCAGTGTGTATCTGAGTCAATGGGACTCTCTGACCTTTCTCCCCAGTCTATCCCCAGGACCAGTGTGCATCTGAATCAATGGGACACTCTCTGACCTTTCTCCCCAGTCTATCCCCAGGACCAGTGTTTATCTGAGTCAATGGTACTCTCTGACCTTTCTCCCCAGTCTATCCCCAGGACCAGTGTGTATCTGAGTCAATGGGACACTCTCTGACCTTTCTCCCCAGTCTATCCCCAGGACCAGTGTGTATCTTAGTCAATGGGACTCTCTGACCTTTCTCCCCAGTCTATCCCCAGGACCAGTGTGCATCTGAATCAATGGGACACTCTCTGACCTTTCTCCCCAGTCTATTCCCAGGACCAGTGTGTATCTGAGTCAATGGGACTCTCTCTGACCTTTCTCCCCAGTCTATCCCCAGGACCAGTGTTTATCTGAGTCAATGGGACTCTCTCTGACCTTTCTCCCCAGTCTATCCCCAGGACCAGTGTTTATCTGAGTCAATGGGACTCTCTCTGACCTTTCTCCACAGTCGATCCCCAGGACCAGTGTGTATCTGAGTCAATGGGACTCTCTCTGACCATTCTCCCCAGTCTATCCCCAGGACCAGTGTGTATCTGAGTCAATGGGACACTCTCTGACCTTTCTCCCCAGTCCCCCAGTACCAGTGTGTATCTGAGTCAATGGGACTCTCTGACATTTCTCCACAGTCTATCCCCTGGACCAGTGTGCATCTGAGTCAATGGTACTCTCTGACCTTTCTCCCCAGTCCCCCAGTACCAGTGTGTATCTGAGTTAATGGGACTCTCTGACCTTTCTCCCCAGTCTATCCCCAGGACCAGTGTGCATCTGAATCAATGGGACACTCTCTGAACTTTCTCCCCAGTCTATCCCCAGGACCAGTGTTTATCTGAGTCAATGGTACTCTCTCTGACCTTTCTCCCCAGTCGATCCCCAGGACCAGTGTGTATCTGAGTCAATGGGAGACTCTCTGACCTTTCTCCCCAGACCCCCAGGACCAGTATTTATTTGAGTCAATGGGACTCTCTCTGACAGTTCTCCCCAGACCCCGAGGACCAGTGTGTATCTGAGTCAATATGACACTCTCTGACCTTCTCCCCAGTCTATCCCCAGGACCAGTGTGTATCTGAGTCAATGGGACACTCTCTGACCTTTCTCCCCAGTTTATCCCCAGGACCAGTGTGTATCTGAGTCAATGGGACACTCTCTGACCTTTCTCCCCAGTCTATCCCCAGGACCAGTGTGTACCTGAGTCAATGGGACTCTCTCTGACCTTTCTCCCCAGTCTTTCCCCAGGACCAGTGTGCATCTGAGTCAATGGGACACTCTCTGACATTTCTCCCCAGTCTATCCCCAGGACCCGTGTTTTCTGAGTGAATGTAACTCTCTCTGACCTTTCTCCCCAGTCTATCCCCAGGACCATTGTTTATCTGAGTCAATGGGACTCCCTCTGTCCTTTCTCCCCATTCTATTCCCAGGACCAGTGTGTATCTGAGTCAATGGGACTCTTTCTGACATTTCACCCCAGTCCATCCCCAGGACCAGGGTGTATCTGAGTCAATGGGACACTCTCTGAACTTTCTCCCCAGTCTATCCCCAG
Organism: Pristiophorus japonicus; assembly: GCF_044704955.1. Lineage (NCBI taxonomy): Eukaryota > Metazoa > Chordata > Chondrichthyes > Pristiophoridae > Pristiophorus > Pristiophorus japonicus. Next base: position 832,834 of record NW_027254624.1, read on the forward strand.
GACCAGTGTGTATCTGAGTCAATGGGACACTCTCTGACCTTTCTCCCCAGTCTATCCCCAGGACCAGTGTGTATCTGAGTCAATGGGACTCTCTGACCTTTCTCCCCAGTCTATCCCCAGGACCAGTGTGCATCTGAATCAATGGGACACTCTCTGACCTTTCTCCCCAGTCTATCCCCAGGACCAGTGTTTATCTGAGTCAATGGTACTCTCTGACCTTTCTCCCCAGTCTATCCCCAGGACCAGTGTGTATCTGAGTCAATGGGACACTCTCTGACCTTTCTCCCCAGTCTATCCCCAGGACCAGTGTGTATCTGAGTCAATCGGACTCTCTGACCTTTCTCCCCAGTCTATCCCCAGGGCCAGTGTGCATCTGAATCAATGGGACACTCTCTGACCTTTCTCCCCAGTCTATTCCCAGGACCAGTATGTATCTGAGTCAATGGGACTCTCTCTGACCTTTCTCCCCAGTCTATCCCCAGGACCAGTGTTTATCGAAGTCAATGGGACTCTCTCTGACCTTTCTCCCCAGTCTACCCCCAGGACCAGTGTTTATCTGAGTCAATGGGACTCTCTCTGACCTTTCTCCACAGTCTATCCCCAGGACCAGTGTGTATCTGAGTCAATGGGACTCTCTCTGACCATTCTCCCCAGTCTATCCCCAGGACCAGTGTGTATCTGAGTCAATGGGACACTCTCTGACCTTTCTCCCCAGTCCCCCAGTACCAGTGTGTATCTGAGTCAATGGGACTCTCTGACATTTCTCCACAGTCTATCCCCTGGACCAGTGTGTATCTGAGTCAATGGTACTCTCTGACCTTTCTCCCCAGTCCCCCAGTACCAGTGTGTATCTGAGTCAATGGGACTCTCTGACCTTTCTCCCCAGTCTATCCCCAGGACCAGTGTGCATCTGAATCAATGGGTACACTCTCTGAACTTTCTCACCAGTCTATCCCCAGGACCAGTGTTTATCTGAGTCAATGGTACTCTCTGACCTTTCTCCCCAGTCTACCCCCAGGACCAGTGTGTATCTGAGTCAATTGGACTCTCTCAGATCTTGCTCCCCAGTCTATCCCCAGGACCAGTGCTGATCTGAGTCAAGGGATTCTCTCTGACCTTTCTCCCAAATCGATCCCCACGACCAGTGTGTACCTGAGTCAATGGGACTCTCTCTGACCTTTCTCCCCAGTCGATCCCCAGGACCAGTGTGTATCTGAGTCAATGGGAGACTCTCTGACCTTTCTCCCCAGTCTATCCCCAGGACCAATGTTTATCTGAGTCAATGGGACTCTCTCTGACCATTCTCCCCAGTCCATCCCCAGGACCAGTGTTTATCTGAGTCAATGGGACTCTCTCTGACCTTTCTCCCCAGTCCCCCAGGACCAGTGTGTATCTGAATCAATGGGACTCTCTCTGATCTTTCCCCTCAGTCCATCCCCAGGACCAGTGTTTATCTGAGTCAATGGTACTCTCTGACCTTTCTCCCCAGTCTATCCCCAGGACCAGTGTGTATCTGAGTCAATGGGACACTCTCTGACCTTTCTCCCCAGTCTATCCCCAGGACCAGTGTGTATCTGAGTCAATGGGACTCTCTGACCTTTCTCCCCAGTCCATCCCCAGGACCAGTGTTTATCTGAGTCAATGGGTCTCTCTCTGACCTTTCTCCCCAGTCCCCCAGGACCAGTGTGTATCTGAGTCAATGGGACTCTCTCTGATCTTTCCTCTCAGTCCATCCCCAGGACCAGTGTTTATCTGAGTCAATGGGATTCTCTCTGACCTTTCTCCCCAGTCTATCCCCAGGACCAGTGTGTATCTGAGTCAATTGAACACTCTCTGACCTTTCTCCCCAGTCTATCCCCAGGACCAGTGTGTATCTGAGTCAATGGGACACTCTCTGACCTTTCTCCCCAGTCTATCCCCAGGACCAGTGTGTATCTGAGTCAATGGGACACTCTCTGAACTTTCTCCCCAGACCCCCAGGACCAGTGTTTATCTGAGTCAATGGGACTCTCTGACCTTTCTCCCCAGTCTATCCCCAGGTCCAGTGTGTATCTGAGTCAATGGGACACTCTCCGATCTTTCTCCCCACACCCCCAGGACCAGTGTTTATCTGAGTCAATGGGACTCTGTGACCTTTCTCCCCAGTCTATCCCCAGGACCAGTGTGTATCTGAGTCAATGGGACTCTCTCTGACCTTTTTCCCCAGTCTATTCTCAGGACCAGTGTGTATCTGATTCAATGGGACACTCTCTGACCTTTCTCCCCAGTCTATCCCCAGGACCAGTGTGTATCTGAGTCAATGGGACTCTCTCTGACATTTCTCCCCAGTCTATCCCAAGGCCCAGTGTGTATCTGAGTCAATAGGACTCCCTCTGACCTTTCTCCCCAGACCCCCAGGACCAGTATTTATTTGAGTCAATGGGACTCTCTCTGACAGTTCTCCCCAGACCCCGAGGACCAGTGTGTATCTGAGTCAATATGACACTCTCTGACCTTCTCCCCAGTCTATCCCCAGGACCAGTGTGTATCTGAGTCAATGGGACACTCTCTGACCTTTCTCCCCAGTTTATCCCCAGGACCAGTGTGTATCTGAGTCAATGGGACACTCTCTGACCTTTCTCCCCAGTCTATCCCCAGGACCAGTGTGTACCTGAGTCAATGGTACTCTCTCTGACCTTTCTCCCCAGTCTTTCCCCAGGACCAGTGTGCATCTGAGTCAATGGGACACTCTCTGACATTTCTCCCCAGTCTATCACCAGGACCCGTGTTTTCTGAGTGAATGTAACTCTCTCTGACCTTTCTCCCCAGTCTATCCCCAGGACCATTGTTTATCTGAGTCAATGGGACTCCCTCTGTCCTTTCTCCCCAGTCTATCCCCAGGACCAGTGTGTATCTGAGTCAATGGGACTCTCTGACCTTTCTCCCCAGTCTATCCCCAGGACCAGTGTTTATCTGAGTCAATGGTACTCTCTGACCTTTCTCCCCAGTCTATCCCCAGGACCAGTGTGTATCTGAGTCAATGGGACACTCTCTGACCTTTCTCCCCAGTCTATCCCCAGGACCAGTGTGTATCTGAGTCAATGGGACTCTCTGACCTTTCTCCCCAGTCTATCCCCAGGACCAGTGTGCATCTGAATCAATGGGACACTCTCTGACCTTTCTCCCCAGTCTATTCCCAGGACCAGTGTGTATCTGAGTCAATGGGACTCTCTCTGACCTTTCTCCCCAGTCTATCCCCAGGACCAGTGTTTATCTGAGTCAATGGGACTCTCTCTGACCTTTCTCCCCAGTCTATCCCCAGGACCAGTGTTTATCTGAGTCAATGGGACTCTCTCTGACCTTTCTCCACAGTCGATCCCCAGGACCAGTGTGTATCTGAGTCAATGGGACTCTCTCTGACCATTCTCCCCAGTCTATCCCCAGGACCAGTGTGTATCTGAGTCAATGGGACACTCTCTGACCTTTCTCCCCAGTCCCCCAGTACCAGTGTGTATCTGAGTCAATGGGACTCTCTGACATTTCTCCACAGTCTATCCCCTGGACCAGTGTGCATCTGAGTCAATGGTACTCTCTGACCTTTCTCCCCAGTCCCCCAGTACCAGTGTGTATCTGAGTTAATGGGACTCTCTGACCTTTCTCCCCAGTCTATCCCCAGGACCAGTGTGCATCTGAATCAATGGGACACTCTCTGAACTTTCTCCCCAGTCTATCCCCAGGACCAGTGTTTATCTGAGTCAATGGTACTCTCTGACCTTTCTCCCCAGTCTATCCCCAGGACCAGTGTGTATCTGAGTCAATTGGACTATCTCAGATCTTGCTCCCCAGTCTATCCCCAGGACCAGTGCTGATCTGAGTCAAGGGATTCTCTCTGACCTTTCTCCCAAGTCGATCCCCACGACCAGTGTGTACCTGAGTCAATGGGACTCTCTCTGACCTTTCTCCCCAGTCGATCCCCAGGACCAGTGTGTATCTGAGTCAATGGGAGACTCTCTGACCTTTCTCCCCAGACCCCCAGGACCAGTATTTATTTGAGTCAATGGGACTCTCTCTGACAGTTCTCCCCAGACCCCGAGGACCAGTGTGTATCTGAGTCAATATGACACTCTCTGACCTTCTCCCCAGTCTATCCCCAGGACCAGTGTGTATCTGAGTCAATGGGACACTCTCTGACCTTTCTCCCCAGTTTATCCCCAGGACCAGTGTGTATCTGAGTCAATGGGACACTCTCTGACCTTTCTCCCCAGTCTATCCCCAGGACCAGTGTGTACCTGAGTCAATGGGACTCTCTCTGACCTTTCTCCCCAGTCTTTCCCCAGGACCAGTGTGCATCTGAGTCAATGGGACACTCTCTGACATTTCTCCCCAGTCTATCCCCAGGACCCGTGTTTTCTGAGTGAATGTAACTCTCTCTGACCTTTCTCCCCAGTCTATCCCCAGGACCATTGTTTATCTGAGTCAATGGGACTCCCTCTGTCCTTTCTCCCCATTCTATTCCCAGGACCAGTGTGTATCTGAGTCAATGGGACTCTTTCTGACATTTCACCCCAGTCCATCCCCAGGACCAGGGTGTATCTGAGAAAATGGGACACTCTCTGAACTTTCTCCCCAGTCTATCCCCAGGACCAGTGTGTATCTGAGTCAATGGGACACTCTCTGACCTTTCTCCCCAGTCTATCCCCAGGACCAGTGTGTATCTGAGTCAATGGGACTCTCTGACCTTTCTCCCCAGTCTATCCCCAGGACCAGTGTGCATCTGAATCAATGGGACACTCTCTGATCTTTCTCCCCAGTCTATCCCCAGGACCAGTGTTTATCTGAGTCAATGGTACTCTCTGACCTTTCTCCCCAGTCTATCCCCAGGACCAGTGTGTATCTGAGTCAATGGGACACTCTCTGACCTTTCTCCCCAGTCTATCCCCAGGACCAGTGTGTATCTGAGTCAATCGGACTCTCTGACCTTTCTCCCCAGTCTATCCCCAGGGCCAGTGTGCATCTGAATCAATGGGACACTCTCTGACCTTTCTCCCCAGTCTATTCCCAGGACCAGTATGTATCTGAGTCAATGGGACTCTCTCTGACCTTTCTCCCCAGTCTATCCCCAGGACCAGTGTTTATCGAAGTCAATGGGACTCTCTCTGACCTTTCTCCCCAGTCTATCCCCAGGACCAGTGTTTATCTGAGTCAATGGGACTCTCTCTGACCTTTCTCCACAGTCTATCCCCAGGACCAGTGTGTATCTGAGTCAATGGGACTCTCTCTGACCATTCTCCCCAGTCTATCCCCAGGACCAGTGTGTATCTGAGTCAATGGGACACTCTCTGACCTTTCTCCCCAGTCCCCCAGTACCAGTGTGTATCTGAGTCAATGGGACTCTCTGACATTTCTCCACAGTCTATCCCCTGGACCAGTGTGTATCTGAGTCAATGGTACTCTCTGACCTTTCTCCCAAGTCCCCCAGTACCAGTGTGTATCTGAGTCAATGGGACTCTCTGACCTTTCTCCCCAGTCTATCCCCAGGACCAGTGTGCATCTGAATCAATGGGTACACTCTCTGAACTTTCTCACCAGTCTATCCCCAGGACCAGTGTTTATCTGAGTCAATGGTACTCTCTGACCTTTCTCCCCAGTCTACCCCCAGGACCAGTGTGTATCTGAGTCAATTGGACTCTCTCAGATCATGCTCCCCAGTCTATCCCCAGGACCAGTGCTGATCTGAGTCAAGGGATTCTCTCTGACCTTTCTCCCAAATCGATCCCCACGACCAGTGTGTACCTGAGTCAATGGGACTCTCTCTGACCTTTCTCCCCAGTCGATCCCCAGGACCAGTGTGTATCTGAGTCAATGGGAGACTCTCTGACCTTTCTCCCCAGTCTATCCCCAGGACCAATGTTTATCTGAGTCAATGGGACTCTCTCTGACCATTCTCCCCAGTCCATCCCCAGGACCAGTGTTTATCTGAGTCAATGGGACTCTCTCTGACCTTTCTCCCCAGTCCCCCAGGACCAGTGTGTATCTGAGTCAATGGGACTCTCTCTGATCTTTCCCCTCAGTCCATCCCCAGGACCAGTGTTTATCTGAGTCAATGGGACTCTCTCTGACCTTTCTCCCCAGTCTATCCCCAGGACCAGTGTGTATCTGAGTCAATTGAACACTCTCTGACCTTTCTCCCCAGTCTATCCCCAGGACCAGTGTGTATCTGAGTCAATGGGACACTCGCTGACCTTTCTCCCCAGTCTACCCCCAGGACCAGTGTGTATCTGAGTCAATAGAACACTCTCTGGCCTTTCTCCCCAGTCTATCCCCAGGACCAGTGTTTATCTGAGTCAATGGGACTCTCTCTCACCTTTCTCCCCAGACCCCCAGGACCAGTGTTTATCTGAGTCAATGGGACTCTCTGACCTTTCTCCCCAGTCTATCCCCAGGACCAGTGTGTATCTGAGTCAATGGGACTCTCTCCGATCTTTCTCCCCACACCACCAGGACCAGTGTTTATCTGAGTCAATGGGACTCTCTGACCTTTCTCCCCAGTCTATCCCCAGGACCAGTGTGTATCTGAGTCAATGGGACTCTCTCTGACCTTTTTCCCCAGTCTATTCTCAGGACCAGTGTGTATCTGATTCAATGGGACACTCTCTGACCTTTCTCCCCAGTCTATCCCCAGGACCAGTGTGTATCTGAGTCAATGGGACACTCTCTGACCTTTCTTCCAAGTCTATCCCCAGGACCAGTGTGTATCTGAGTCAATGGGACTCTCTCTGACATTTCTCCCAAGTCTATCCCAAGGCCCACTGTGTATCTGAGTCAATAGGACTCTCTCTGACCTTTCTCCCCAGACCCCCAGGACCAGTATTTATCTGAGTCAATGGGACTCTCTCTGAACTTTCTCCCCAGACCCCGAGGACCAGTGTGTATCTGAGTCAATATGACACTCTCTGACCTTCTCCCCAGTCTATCCCCAGGACCAGTGTGTATCTGAGTCAATGGGACACTTTCTGACCTTTCGCCCCAGTCTATCCCCAGGACCAGTGTGTACCTGAGTCAATGGGGCTCTCTCTGACCTTTCTCCCCAGTCTTTCCCCAGGACCAGTGTGCATCTGAGTCAATGGGACACTCTCTGACATTTCTCCCCAGTCTATCCCCAGGACCAGTCTTTATCTGAGTCAATGGGACTCTCTCTGACCTTTCTCCCCAGTCTATCCCCAGGACCATTGTTCATCTGAGTCAATGGGACTCCCTCTGACCTTTCTCCCCATTCTATCCCCAGGACCAGTGTGTATCTGAGTCAATGGGACTCTTTCTGACATTTCACCCCAGTCCATCCCCAGGACCAGGGTGTATCTGAGTCAATGGGACACTCTCTGACCTTTCTCCGCAGTCTATCCCCAGGACCAGTGTTTATCTGAGTCAATGGGACTCTCTCTGACCTTTCTCCCCAGTCTATCCCCAGGACAAGTGTGTATCTGAGTCAATGGGACTCTCTCTGACCTTTCTCCTTAGTCTATCCCCAGGACCAGTGTGCATCTGAATCAATGGGACACTCTCTGACCTTTCTCCCCAGTCTATCCCCAGGACCAGTGTTTATCTGAGTCAATGGTACTCTCTCTGACCTTTCTCCCCAGTCTATCCCCAGGACCAGTGTTTATCTGAGTCAATGGGACACTCTCTGACCTTTCTCCCCAGTCTATCCCCAGGACCAGTGTTTATCTGAGTCAATGGGACACTCTGACCTTTCTCCCCAGTCTATCCCCAGAACCAGTGTGTATCTGAGTCAAAGGGACTCTCTGTGACCTTTCTCCACAGTCTATCCCCTGGACCAGTGTGTATCTGAGTCAAAGGGACTCTCTCTGATCTTTCTCCCCAGACTATCCCCAGGACCAGTGTGTATCTGAGTCAATGGGACACTCTCTGACCTTTCTCCCCAGTCGATCCCCAGGACCAGTGTGTATCCGAGTCAATGGGACACTCTCTGACCTTTCTCCCCAGTCTATCCCCAGGACCAGTGTGTATCTGAGTCAATGGGATTCTCTCTGATCTTTCTCCCCAGTCTATCCCCAGGACCAGTGTGTATCTGAGTCAATGGGACTCCCTGACCTTTCTCCACAGTCTATCCCCAGGACCAGTGTGTATCTGAGTCAATGGCACTCTCTGAAAATTTCTCCCCAGTCTATCCCCAGGACCAGTGTGTATCTGAGTCAATGGGATTCTCTCTGACCTTTCTCCCCATTCTATCCCCTGGACCAGTGTTTATCTGAGTCAATGGGACACTCTCTGATCTTTCTCCCCAGTCTCTCCCCAGGACCAGTGTGTATCTGAGTCAATGGAACTCTCTCTGACCTTTCTCCCCAATCCCCCAGGACCAGTTTTTATCTGAGTCAATGGGACTCTCTCTGATCTTTCTCCCCAGTCTAACCCCAGGTGCTGCGTGTATCTGAGTCAAAGGAACTCTCTCTGACCTTTCTCCCCAGTCTATCCCCAGGACCAGTATTTATCTGAGTCAATGGGACACTCTCTGATCTTTCACCCCAGTCTCTCCCCTGGACCAGTGTTTATCTGAGTGAATGGAACTCTCTGACCTTTCTGCCCAGTCTATCCCCAGGACCAGTTTGTATCTGAGTCAATGGGACACTCTCTGATATTTCTCCCCAGTCTATCCCCAGGACCAGTGTGTATCTGAGTCAATGGGAGTCTCTCTGACCTTTCTCCCCAGTCTATCCCCAGACCAGTGTGTATCTGAGTCAACGGGACTCTCTCTGACCTTTCTACCCAGTCGATCCCCAGGACCTGTGTGTATCTAAGTCAATTGGACACTCTCTGACCTTTCTCCCCATTCTATCCCCAGGACCAATGTTTATCTGAGTCAATGGGACTCTCTCTGACCTTTCTCCCCAGTCTATCCCCAGGACCAGTATGTATCTGAGAAAATGGGACTCTCTCTAATCTTGCTCCCCAGTCTATCCCGAGGACCAGTGTTTATCTGAGTCAAGGGACTCTCTCTGACCTTTCTCCCAAGTCGATCCCCACGACCAGTGTGTACCTGAGTCAATGGGACTCGCTCTGACCTTTCTCCCCAGTCCATCCCCAGGACCAGTGTTTATCTGAGTCAATGGGACTCTCTCTGACCTTTCTCCCCAGTCTATCCCCAGGACCAATCTTTATCTGAGTCAATGGGACTCTCTCTGACCTTTCTCCACAGTCTATCCCCAGGACCAATGTGTATCTGAGTCAATGGGACTCTATCTGACCTTTCTCCCCAGTCTATCCCCAGGACCAGTGTGTATCTGAGTCAATGGGACACTCTCTGACCTTTCTCACCAGTCCCCCAGTACCAGTGTGTATCTGAGTCAATGGGACTCTCTGACATTTCTCCACAGTTTATCCCCTGGACCAGTGTGTATCTGAGTCAATGGTACTCTCTGACCTTTCTCCCCAGTCCCCCAGTACCAGTGTGTATCTGAGTCAATGGGACTCTCTGACCTTTCTCCCCAGTCTATCCCCAGGACCAGTGTGTATCTGAGTCAATTGGACTCTCTCAGATCTTGCTCCCCAGTCTATCCCCAGGACCAGTGCTGATCTGAGTCAAGGGATTCTCTCTGACCTTTCTCCCAAGTCGATCCCCACGACCAGTGTGTACCTGAGTCAATGGGACTCTCTCTGACCTTTCTCCCCAGTCGATCCCCAGGACCAGTGTGTATCTGAGTCAATGGGAGACTCTCTGACCTTTCTCCCCAGACCCCCAGGACCAGTATTTATTTGAGTCAATGGGACTCTCTCTGACAGTTCTCCCCAGACCCCGAGGACCAGTGTGTATCTGAGTCAATATGACACTCTCTGACCTTCTCCCCAGTCTATCCCCAGGACCAGTGTGTATCTGAGTCAATGGGACACTCTCTGACCTTTCTCCCCAGTTTATCCCCAGGACCAGTGTGTATCTGAGTCAATGGGACACTCTCTGACCTTTCTCCCCAGTCTATCCCCAGGACCAGTGTGTACCTGAGTCAATGGGACTCTCTCTGACCTTTCTCCCCAGTCTTTCCCCAGGACCAGTGTGCATCTGAGTCAATGCGACACTCTCTGACATTTCTCCCCAGTCTATCCCCAGGACCCGTGTTTTCTGAGTGAATGTAACTCTCTCTGACCTTTCTCCCCAGTCTATCCCCAGGACCATTGTTTATCTGAGTCAATGGGACTCCCTCTGTCCTTTCTCCCCATTCTATTCCCAGGACCAGTGTGTATCTGAGTCAATGGGACTCTTTCTGACATTTCACCCCAGTCCATCCCCAGGACCAGGGTGTATCTGAGTCAATGGGACACTCTCTGAACTTTCTCCCCAGTCTATCCCCAGGACCAGTGTTTATCTGAGTCAATGGGACTCTCTCTGACCTTTCTCCCCAGTCTATCCCCAGGACCAGTGTGTATCTGATTCAATGGGACTCTCTCTGACCTTTCTCCCCAGTCTATCCCCAGGAACAGTGTGTATCTGAGTCAATGGGACACTCTCTGACCTTTCTCCCCAGTCCCCCATTACCAGTGTGTATCTGAGTCAATGGGACTCTCTGACCTTTCTCCCCAGTCTATCCCCAGGACCAGTGTGTATCTGAGTCAATGGGACACTCTCTGACCTTTCTCCCCAGTCTATCCCCAGGACCAGTGTGTATCTGAGTCAATGGGACTCTCTGACCTTTCTCCCCAGTCTATCCCCAGGACCAGTGTGCATCTGAATCAATGGGACACTCTCTGACCTTTCTCCCCAGTCTATCCCCAGGACCAGTGTTTATCTGAGTCAATGGTACTCTCTGACCTTTCTCCCCAGTCTATCCCCAGGACCAGTGTGTATCTGAGTCAATGGGACACTCTCTGACCTTTCTCCCCAGTCTATCCCCAGGACCAGTGTGTATCTGAGTCAATGGGACTCTCTGACCTTTCTCCCCAGTCTATCCCCAGGGCCAGTGTGCATCTGAATCAATGGGACACTCTCTGACCTTTCTCCCCAGTCTATTCCCAGGACCAGTGTGTATCTGAGTCAATGGGACTCTCTCTGACCTTTCTCCCCAGTCTATCCCCAGGACCAGTGTTTATCGAAGTCAATGGGACTCTCTCTGACCTTTCTCCCCAGTCTATCCCCAGGACCAGTGTTCATCTGAGTCAATGGAACTCTCTCTGACCTTTCTCCACAGTCTATCCCCAGGACCAGTGTGTATCTGAGTCAATGGGACTCTCTCTGACCATTCTCCCCAGTCTATCCCCAGGACCAGTGTGTATCTGAGTCAATGGGACACTCTGACCTTTCTCCCCAGTCTATCCCCAGAACCAGTGTGTATCTGAGTCAAAGGGACTCTCTGTGACCTTTCTCCACAGTCTATCCCCTGGACCAGTGTGTATCTGAGTCAAAGGGACTCTCTCTGATCTTTCTCCCCAGACTATCCCCAGGACCAGTGTGTATCTGAGTCAATGGGACACTCTCTGACCTTTCTCCCCAGTCGATCCCCAGGACCAGTGTGTATCCGAGTCAATGGGACACTCTCTGACCTTTCTCCCCAGTCTATCCCCAGGACCAGTGTGTATCTGAGTCAATGGGATTCTCTCTGATCTTTCTCCCCAGTCTATCCTCAGGACCAGTGTGTATCTGAGTCAATGGGACTCCCTGACCTTTCTCCACAGTCTATCCCCAGGACCAGTGTGTATCTGAGTCAATGGCACTCTCTGAAAATTTCTCCCCAGTCTATCCCCAGGACCAGTGTGTATCTGAGTCAATGGGATTCTCTCTGACCTTTCTCCCCATTCTATCCCCTGGACCAGTGTTTATCTGAGTCAATGGGACACTCTCTGATCTTTCTCCCCAGTCTCTCCCCAGGACCAGTGTGTATCTGAGTCAATGGAACTCTCTCTGACCTTTCTCCCCAATCCCCCAGGACCAGTTTTTATCTGAGTCAATGGGACTCTCTCTGATCTTTCTCCCCAGTCTAACCCCAGGTGCTGCGTGTATCTGAGTCAAAGGAACTCTCTCTGACCTTTCTCCCCAGTCTATCCCCAGGACCAGTATTTATCTGAGTCAATGGGACACTCTCTGATCTTTCACCCCAGTCTCTCCCCTGGACCAGTGTTTATCTGAGTCAATGGAACTCTCTGACCTTTCTGCCCAGTCTATCCCCAGGACCAGTTTGTATCTGAGTCAATGGGACACTCTCTGATATTTCTCCCCTGTCTATCCCCAGGACCAGTGTGTATCTGAGTCAATGGGACTCTCTCTGACCTTTCTCCCCAGCCTATCCCCAGACCAGTGTGTATCTGAGTCAATGCGACTCTCTCTGACCTTTCTACCCAGTCGATCCCCAGGACCTGTGTGTATCTAAGTCAATTGGACACTCTCTGACCTTTCTCCCCAGTCTATCCCCAGGACCAATGTTTATCTGAGTCAATGGGACTCTCTCTGACCTTTCTCCCCAGTCTATCCCCAGGACCAGTATGTATCTGAGAAAATGGGACTCTCTCTAATCTTGCTCCCCAGTCTATCCCGAGGACCAGTGTTTATCTGAGTCAAGGGACTCTCTCTGACCTTTCTCCCAAGTCGATCCCCACGACCAGTGTGTACCTGAGTCAATGGGACTCGCTCTGACCTTTCTCCCCAGTCCATCCCCAGGACCAGTGTTTATCTGAGTCAATGGGACTCTCTCTGACCTTTCTCCCCAGTCTATCCCCAGGACCAATCTTTATCTGAGTCAATGGGACTCTCTCTGACCTTTCTCCACAGTCTATCCCCAGGACCAATGTGTATCTGAGTCAATGGGACTCTATCTGACCTTTCTCCCCAGTCTATCCCCAGGACCAGTGTGTATCTGAGTCAATGGGACACTCTCTGACCTTTCTCACCAGTCCCCCAGTACCAGTGTGTATCTGAGTCAATGGGACTCTCTGACATTTCTCCACAGTCTATCCCCTGGACCAGTGTGTATCTGAGTCAATGGTACTCTCTGACCTTTCTCCCCAGTCCCCCAGTACCAGTGTGTATCTGAGTCAATGGGACTCTCTGACCTTTCTCCCCAGTCTATCCCCAGGACCAGTGTGTATCTGAGTCAATTGGACTCTCTCAGATCTTGCTCCCCAGTCTATCCCCAGGACCAGTGCTGATCTGAGTCAAGGGATTCTCTCTGACCTTTCTCCCAAGTCGATCCCCACGACCAGTGTGTACCTGAGTCAATGGGACTCTCTCTGACCTTTCTCCCCAGTCGATCCCCAGGACCAGTGTGTATCTGAGTCAATGGGAGACTCTCTGACCTTTCTCCCCAGACCCCCAGGACCAGTATTTATTTGAGTCAATGGGACTCTCTCTGACAGTTCTCCCCAGACCCCGAGGACCAGTGTGTATCTGAGTCAATATGACACTCTCTGACCTTCTCCCCAGTCTATCCCCAGGACCAGTGTGTATCTGAGTCAATGGGACACTCTCTGACCTTTCTCCCCAGTTTATCCCCAGGACCAGTGTGTATCTGAGTCAATGGGACACTCTCTGACCTTTCTCCCCAGTCTATCCCCAGGACCAGTGTGTACCTGAGTCAATGGGACTCTCTCTGACCTTTCTCCCCAGTCTTTCCTCAGGACCAGTGTGCATCTGAGTCAATGCGACACTCTCTGACATTTCTCCCCAGTCTATCCCCAGGACCCGTGTTTTCTGAGTGAATGTAACTCTCTCTGACCTTTCTCCCCAGTCTATCCCCAGGACCATTGTTTATCTGAGTCAATGGGACTCCCTCTGTCCTTTCTCCCCATTCTATTCCCAGGACCAGTGTGTATCTGAGTCAATGGGACTCTTTCTGACATTTCACCCCAGTCCATCCCCAGGACCAGGGTGTATCTGAGTCAATGGGACACTCTCTGAACTTTCTCCCCAGTCTATCCCCAGGACCAGTGTTTATCTGAGTCAATGGGACTCTCTCTGACCTTTCTCCCCAGTCTATCCCCAGGACCAGTGTGTATCTGATTCAATGGGACTCTCTCTGACCTTTCTCCCCAGTCTATCCCCAGGAACAGTGTGTATCTGAGTCAATGGGACACTCTCTGACCTTTCTCCCCAGTCCCCCATTACCAGTGTGTATCTGAGTCAATGGGACTCTCTGACCTTTCTCCCCAGTCTATCCCCAGGACCAGTGTTTATCTGAGTCAATGGTACTCTCTGACCTTTCTCCCCAGTCTATCCCCAGGACCAGTGTGTATCTGAGTCAATGGGACACTCTCTGACCTTTCTCCCCAGTCTATCCCCAGGACCAGTGTTTATCTGAGTCAATGGTACTCTCTGACCTTTCTCCCCAGTCTATCCCCAGGACCAGTGTGTATCTGAGTCAATGGGACACTCTCTGACCTTTCTCCCCAGTCTATCCCCAGGACCAGTGTGTATCTGAGTCAATGGGACTCTCTGACCTTTCTCCCCAGTCTATCCCCAGGGCCAGTGTGCATCTGAATCAATGGGACACTCTCTGACCTTTCTCCCCAGTCTATTCCCAGGACCAGTGTGTATCTGAGTCAATGGGACTCTCTCTGACCTTTCTCCCCAGTCTATCCCCAGGACCAGTGTTTATCGAAGTCAATGGGACTCTCTCTGACCTTTCTCCCCAGTCTATCCCCAGGACCAGTGTTCATCTGAGTCAATGGAACTCTCTCTGACCTTTCTCCACAGTCTATCCCCAGGACCAGTGTGTATCTGAGTCAATGGGACTCTCTCTGACCATTCTCCCCAGTCTATCCCCAGGACCAGTGTGTATCTGAGTCAATGGGACACTCTCTGACCTTTCTCCCCAGTCCCCCAGTACCAGTTTGTATCTGAGTCAATGGGACTCTCTGACATTTCTCCACAGTCTATCCCCTGGACCAGTGTGTATCTGAGTCAATGGTACTCTCTGACCTTTCTCCCCAGTCCCCCAGTACCAGTGTGTATCTGAGTCAATGGGACTCTCTGACCTTTCTCCCCAGTCTATCCCCAGGACCAGTGTGCATCTGAATCAATGGGACACTCTCTGAACTTTCTCACCAGTCTATCCCCAGGACCAGTGTTTATCTGAGTCAATGGTACTCTCTGACCTTTCTCCCCAGTCTACCCCCAGGACCAGTGTGTATCTGAGTCAATTGGACTCTCTCAGATCTTGCTCCCCAGTCTATCCCCAGGACCAGTGCTGATCTGAGTCAAGGGATTCTCTCTGACCTTTCTCCCAAATCGATCCCCACGAACAGTGTGTACCTGAGTCAATGGGACTCTCTCTGACCTTTCTCCCCAGTCGATCCCCAGGACCAGTGTGTATCTGAGTCAATGGGAGACTCTCTGACCTTTCTCCCCAGTCTATCCCCAGGACCAATGTTTATCTGAGTCAATGGGACTCTCTCTGACCATTCTCCCCAGTCCATCCCCAGGACCAGTGTTTATCTGAGTCAATGGGACTCTCTCTGACCTTTCTCCCCAGTCCCCCAGGACCAGTGTGTATCTGAGTCAATGGGACTCTCTCTGATCTTTCCCCTCAGTCCATCCCCAGGACCAGTGTTTATCTGAGTCAATGGGACTCTCTCTGACCTTTCTCCCCAGTCTATCCCCAGGACCAGTGTGTATCTGAGTCAATTGAACACTCTCTGACCTTTCTCCCCAGTCTATCCCCAGGACCAGTGTGTATCTGAGTCAATGGGACACTCGCTGACCTTTCTCCCCAGTCTACCCCCAGGACCAGTGTGTATCTGAGTCAATAGAACACTCTCTGGCCTTTCTCCCCAGTCTATCCCCAGGACCAGTGTTTATCTGAGTCAATGGGACTCTCTCTCACCTTTCTCCCCAGACCCCCAGGACCAGTGTTTATCTGAGTCAATGGGACTCTCTGACCTTTCTCCCCAGTCTATCCCCAGGAACAGTGTGTATCTGAGTCAATGGGACACTCTCTGACCTTTCTCCCCAGTCCCCCATTACCAGTGTGTATCTGAGTCAATGGGACTCTCTGACCTTTCTCCCCAGTCTATCCCCAGGACCAGTGTTTATCTGAGTCAATGGTACTCTCTGACCTTTCTCCCCAGTCTATCCCCAGGACCAGTGTGTATCTGAGTCAATGGGACACTCTCTGACCTTTCTCCCCAGTCTATCCCCAGGACCAGTGTTTATCTGAGTCAATGGTACTCTCTGACCTTTCTCCCCAGTCTATCCCCAGGACCAGTGTGTATCTGAGTCAATGGGACACTCTCTGACCTTTCTCCCCAGTCTATCCCCAGGACCAGTGTGTATCTGAGTCAATGGGACTCTCTGACCTTTCTCCCCAGTCTATCCCCAGGGCCAGTGTGCATCTGAATCAATGGGACACTCTCTGACCTTTCTCCCCAGTCTATTCCCAGGACCAGTGTGTATCTGAGTCAATGGGACTCTCTCTGACCTTTCTCCCCAGTCTATCCCCAGGACCAGTGTTTATCGAAGTCAATGGGACTCTCTCTGACCTTTCTCCCCAGTCTATCCCCAGGACCAGTGTTCATCTGAGTCAATGGAACTCTCTCTGACCTTTCTCCACAGTCTATCCCCAGGACCAGTGTGTATCTGAGTCAATGGGACTCTCTCTGACCATTCTCCCCAGTCTATCCCCAGGACCAGTGTGTATCTGAGTCAATGGGACACTCTCTGACCTTTCTCCCCAGTCCCCCAGTACCAGTTTGTATCTGAGTCAATGGGACTCTCTGACATTTCTCCACAGTCTATCCCCTGGACCAGTGTGTATCTGAGTCAATGGTACTCTCTGACCTTTCTCCCCAGTCCCCCAGTACCAGTGTGTATCTGAGTCAATGGGACTCTCTGACCTTTCTCCCCAGTCTATCCCCAGGACCAGTGTGCATCTGAATCAATGGGACACTCTCTGAACTTTCTCACCAGTCTATCCCCAGGACCAGTGTTTATCTGAGTCAATGGTACTCTCTGACCTTTCTCCCCAGTCTACCCCCAGGACCAGTGTGTATCTGAGTCAATTGGACTCTCTCAGATCTTGCTCCCCAGTCTATCCCCAGGACCAGTGCTGATCTGAGTCAAGGGATTCTCTCTGACCTTTCTCCCAAATCGATCCCCACGAACAGTGTGTACCTGAGTCAATGGGACTCTCTCTGACCTTTCTCCCCAGTCGATCCCCAGGACCAGTGTGTATCTGAGTCAATGGGAGACTCTCTGACCTTTCTCCCCAGTCTATCCCCAGGACCAATGTTTATCTGAGTCAATGGGACTCTCTCTGACCATTCTCCCCAGTCCATCCCCAGGACCAGTGTTTATCTGAGTCAATGGGACTCTCTCTGACCTTTCTCCCCAGTCCCCCAGGACCAGTGTGTATCTGAGTCAATGGGACTCTCTCTGATCTTTCCCCTCAGTCCATCCCCAGGACCAGTGTTTATCTGAGTCAATGGGACTCTCTCTGACCTTTCTCCCCAGTCTATCCCCAGGACCAGTGTGTATCTGAGTCAATTGAACACTCTCTGACCTTTCTCCCCAGTCTATCCCCAGGACCAGTGTGTATCTGAGTCAATGGGACACTCGCTGACCTTTCTCCCCAGTCTACCCCCAGGACCAGTGTGTATCTGAGTCAATAGAACACTCTCTGGCCTTTCTCCCCAGTCTATCCCCAGGACCAGTGTTTATCTGAGTCAATGGGACTCTCTCTCACCTTTCTCCCCAGACCCCCAGGACCAGTGTTTATCTGAGTCAATGGGACTCTCTGACCTTTCTCCCCAGTCTATCCCCAGGACCAGTGTGTATCTGAGTCAATGGGACTCTCTCCGATCTTTCTCCCCACACCACCAGGACCAGTGTTTATCTGAGTCAATGGGACTCTCTGACCTTTCTCCCCAGTCTATCCTCAGGACCAGTGTGTATCTGAGTCAATGGGACTCTCTCTGACCTTTTTCCCCAGTCTATTCTCAGGACCAGTGTGTATCTGATTCAATGGGACACTCTCTGACCTTTCTCCCCAGTCTATCCCCAGGACCAGTGTGTATCTGAGTCAATGGGACACTCTCTGACCTTTCTTCCAAGTCTATCCCCAGGACCAGTGTGTATCTGAGTCAATGGGACTCTCTCTGACATTTCTCCCAAGTCTATCCCAAGGCCCACTGTGTATCTGTGTCAATAGGACTCTCTCTGACCTTTCTCCCCAGACCCCCAGGACCAGTATTTATCTGAGTCAATGGGACTCTCTCTGAACTTTCTCCCCAGACCCCGAGGACCAGTGTGTATCTGAGTCAATATGACACTCTCTGACCTTCTCCCCAGTCAATCCCCAGGACCAGTGTGTATCTGAGTCAATGGGACACTTTCTGACCTTTCGCCCCAGTCTATCCCCAGGACCAGTGTGTACCTGAGTCAATGGGGCTCTCTCTGACCTTTCTCCCCAGTCTTTCCCCAGGACCAGTGTGCATCTGAGTCAATGGGACACTCTCTGACATTTCTCCCCAGTCTATCCCCAGGACCAGTCTTTATCTGAGTCAATGGGACTCTCTCTGACCTTTCTCCCCAGTCTATCCCCAGGACCATTGTTCATCTGAGTCAATGGGACTCCCTCTGACCTTTCTCCCCATTCTATCCCCAGGACCAGTGTGTATCTGAGTCAATGGGACTCTTTCTGACATTTCACCCCAGTCCATCCCCAGGACCAGGGTGTATCTGAGTCAATGGGACACTCTCTGACCTTTCTCCGCAGTCTATCCCCAGGACCAGTGTTTATCTGAGTCAATGGGACTCTCTCTGACCTTTCTCCCCAGTCTATCCCCAGGACCAGTGTGTATCTGAGTCAATGGGACTCTCTCTGACCTTTCTCCCTAGTCTATCCCCAGGACCAGTGTGCATCTGAATCAATGGGACACTCTCTGACCTTTCTCCCCAGTCTATCCCCAGGACCAGTGTTTATCTGAGTCAATGGTACTCTCTCTGACCTTTCTCCCCAGTCTATCCCCAGGACCAGTGTTTATCTGAGTCAATGGGACACTCTCTGACCTTTCTCCCCAGTCTATCCCCAGGACCAGTGTTTATCTGAGTCAATGGGACACTCTGACCTTTCTCCCCAGTCTATCCCCAGAACCAGTGTGTATCTGAGTCAAAGGGACTCTCTGTGACCTTTCTCCACAGTCTATCCCCTGGACCAGTGTGTATCTGAGTCAAAGGGACTCTCTCTGATCTTTCTCCCCAGACTATCCCCAGGACCAGTGTGTATCTGAGTCAATGGGACACTCTCTGACCTTTCTCCCCAGTCGATCCCCAGGACCAGTGTGTATCCGAGTCAATGGGACACTCTCTGACCTTTCTCCCCAGTCTATCCCCAGGACCAGTGTGTATCTGAGTCAATGGGATTCTCTCTGATCTTTCTCCCCAGTCTATCCCCAGGACCAGTGTGTATCTGAGTCAATGGGACTCTCTGACCTTTCTCCACAGTCTATCCCCAGGACCAGTGTGTATCTGAGTCAATGGCACTCTCTGAAAATTTCTCCCCAGTCTATCCCCAGGACCAGTGTGTATCTGAGTCAATGGGATTCTCTCTGACCTTTCTCCCCATTCTATCCCCAGGACCAGTGTTTATCTGAGTCAATGGGACACTCTCTGATCTTTCTCCCCAGTCTCTCCCCAGGACCAGTGTGTATCTGAGTCAATGGAACTCTCTCTGACCTTTCTCCCCAATCCCCCAGGACCAGTTTTTATCTGAGTCAATGGGACTCTCTCTGATCTTTCTCCCCAGTCTAACCCCAGGTGCTGCGTGTATCTGAGTCAAAGGAACTCTCTCTGACCTTTCTCCCCAGTCTATCCCCAGGACCAGTATTTATCTGAGTCAATGGGACACTCTCTGATCTTTCACCCCAGTCTCTCCCCTGGACCAGTGTTTATCTGAGTCAATGGAACTCTCTGACCTTTCTGCCCAGTCTATCCCCAGGACCAGTTTGTATCTGAGTCAATGGGACACTCTCTGATATTTCTCCCCAGTCTATCCCCAGGACCAGTGTGTATCTGAGTCAATGGGACTCTCTCTGACCTTTCTCCCCAGTCTATCCCCAGACCAGTGTGTATCTGAGTCAATGGGACTCTCTCTGACCTTTCTACCCAGTCGATCCCCAGGACCTGTGTGTATCTAAGTCAATTGGACACTCTCTGACCTTTCTCCCCAGTCTATCCCCAGGACCAATGTTTATCTGAGTCAATGGGACTCTCTCTGACCTTTCTCCCCAGTCTATCCCCAGGACCAGTATGTATCTGAGAAAATGGGACTCTCTCTAATCTTGCTCCCCAGTCTATCCCGAGGACCAGTGTTTATCTGAGTCAAGGGACTCTCTCTGACCTTTCTCCCAAGTCGATCCCCACGACCAGTGTGTACCTGAGTCAATGGGACTCGCTCTGACCTTTCTCCCCAGTCCATCCCCAGGACCAGTGTTTATCTGAGTCAATGGGACTCTCTCTGACCTTTCTCCCCAGTCTATCCCCAGGACCAATGTTTATCTGAGTCAATGGGACTCTCTCTGACCTTTCTCCACAGTCTATCCCCAGGACCAATGTGTATCTGAGTCAATGGGACTCTCTCTGACCTTTCTCCCCAGTCTATCCCCAGGACCAGTGTGTATCTGAGTCAATGGGACACTCTCTGACCTTTCTCCCCAGTCCCCCAGTACCAGTGTGTATCTGAGTCAATGGGACTCTCTGACATTTCTCCACAGTCTATCCCCTGGACCAGTGTGTATCTGAGTCAATGGTACTCTCTGACCTTTCTCCCCAGTCCCCCAGTACCAGTGTGTATCTGAGTCAATGGGACTCTCTGACCTTTCTCCCCAGTCTATCCCCAGGACCAGTGTGCATCTGAATCAATGGGACACTCTCTGAACTTTCTCCCCAGTCTATCCCCAGGACCAGTGTTTATCTGAGTCAATGGTACTCTCTGACCTTTCTCCCCAGTCTATCCCCAGGACCAGTGTGTATCTGAGTCAATTGGACTCTCTCAGATCTTGCTCCCCAGTCTATCCCCAGGACCAGTGCTGATCTGAGTCAAGGGATTCTCTCTGACCTTTCTCCCAAGTCGATCCCCACGACCAGTGTGTACCTGAGTCAATGGGACTCTCTCTGACCTTTCTCCCCAGTCGATCCCCAGGACCAGTGTGTATCTGAGTCAATGGGAGACTCTCTGACCTTTCTCCCCAGTCTATCCCCAGGACCAATGTTTATCTGAGTCAATGGGACACTCTCTGACCTTTCTCCCCAGTCCCCCAGTACCAGTGTTTATCTGAGTCAATGGGACTCTCTCTGACCTTTCCCCTCAGTCCATCCCCAGGACCAGTGTTTATCTGAGTCAATGGGACTCTCTCTGACCTTTCTCCCCAGTCTATCCCCAGGACCAGTGTGTATCTGAGTCAATTGAACACTCTCTGACCTTTCTCCCCAGTCTATCCCCAGGACCAGTGTGTATCTGAGTCAATGGGACACTCGCTGACCTTTCTCCCCAGTCTACCCCCAGGACCAGTGTGTATCTGAGTCAATAGAACACTCTCTGGCCTTTCTCCCCAGTCTATCCCCAGGACCAGTGTTTATCTGAGTCAATGGGACTCTCTCTCACCTTTCTCCCCAGACCCCCAGGACCAGTGTTTATCTGAGTCAATGGGACTCTCTGACCTTTCTCCCCAGTCTATCCCCAGGACCAGTGTGTATCTGAGTCAATGGGACTCTCTCCGATCTTTCTCCCCACACCACCAGGACCAGTGTTTATCTGAGTCAATGGGACTCTCTGACCTTTCTCCCCAGTCTATCCCCAGGACCAGTGTGTATCTGAGTCAATGGGACTCTCTCTGACCTTTTTCCCCAGTCTATTCTCAGGACCAGTGTGTATCTGATTCAATGGGACACTCTCTGACCTTTCTCCCCAGTCTATCCCCAGGACCAGTGTGTATCTGAGTCAATGGGACACTCTCTGACCTTTCTTCCAAGTCTATCCCCAGGACCAGTGTGTATCTGAGTCAATGGGACTCTCTCTGACATTTCTCCCAAGTCTATCCCAAGGCCCACTGTGTATCTGAGTCAATAGGACTCTCTCTGACCTTTCTCCCCAGACCCCCAGGACCAGTATTTATCTGAGTCAATGGGACTCTCTCTGAACTTTCTCCCCAGACCCCGAGGACCAGTGTGTATCTGAGTCAATATGACACTCTCTGACCTTCTCCCCAGTCTATCCCCAGGACCAGTGTGTATCTGAGTCAATGGGACACTTTCTGACCTTTCGCCCCAGTCTATCCCCAGGACCAGTGTGTATCTGAGTCAATGGGACTCTCTGACCTTTCTCCACAGTCTATCCCCAGGACCAGTGTGTATCTGAGTCAATGGGACTCTCTGAAAATTTCTCCCCAGTCTATCCCACAGGACCAGTGTGTATCTGAGTCAATGGGATTCTCTCTGACCTTTCTCCCCATTCTATCCCCAGGACCAGTGTTTATCTGAGTCAATGGGACACTCTCTGATCTTTCTCCCCAGTCTATCCCCAGGACCAGTGTGTATCTGAGTCAATGGAACTCTCTCTGACCTTTCTCCCCAATCCCCCAGGACCAGTTTTTATCTGAGTCAATGGGACTCTCTCTGATCTTTCTCCCCAGTCTAACCCCAGGTGCTGCGTGTATCTGAGTCAAAGGAACTCTCTCTGACCTTTCTCCCCAGTCTATCCCCAGGACCAGTATTTATCTGAGTCAATGGGACACTCTCTGATCTTTCACCCCAGTCTCTCCCCTGGACCAGTGTTTATCTGAGTCAATGGAACTCTCTGACCTTTCTGCCCAGTCTATCCCCAGGACCAGTTTGTATCTGAGTCAATGGGACACTCTCTGATATTTCTCCCCAGTCTATCCCCAGGACCAGTGTGTATCTGAGTCAATGGGACTCTCTCTGACCTTTCTCCCCAGTCTATCCCCAGACCAGTGTGTATCTGAGTCAATGGGACTCTCTCTGACCTTTCTACCAAGTCGATCCCCACGACCAGTGTGTACCTGAGTCAATGGGACTCGCTCTGACCTTTCTCCCCAGTCCATCCCCAGGACCAGTGTTTATCTGAGTCAATGGGACTCTCTCTGACCTTTCTCCCCAGTCTATCCCCAGGACCAATGTTTATCTGAGTCAATGGGACTCTCTCTGACCTTTCTCCACAGTCTATCCCCAGGACCAGTGTGTATCTGAGTCAATGGGACTCTCTCTGACCTTTCTCCCCAGTCTATCCCCAGGACCAGTGTGTATCTGAGTCAATGGGACACTCTCTGACCTTTCTCCCCAGTCCCCCAGTACCAGTGTGTATCTGAGTCAATGGGACTCTCTGACATTTCTCCACAGTCTATCCCCTGGACCAGTGTGTATCTGAGTCAATGGTACTCTCTGACCTTTCTCCCCAGTCCCCCAGTACCAGAGTGTATCTGAGTCAATGGGACTCTCTGACCTTTCTCCCCAGTCTATCCCCAGGACCAGTGTGCATCTGAATCAATGGGACACTCTCTGAACTTTCTCCCCAGTCTATCCCCAGGACCAGTGTTTATCTGAGTCAATGGTACTCTCTGACCTTTCTCCCCAGTCTATCCCCAGGACCAGTGTGTATCTGAGTCAATTGGACTCTCTCAGATCTTGCTCCCCAGTCTATCCCCAGGACCAGTGCTGATCTGAGTCAAGGGATTCTCTCTGACCTTTCTCCCAAGTCGATCCCCAGGACCAGTTTGTACCTGAGTCAATGGGACTCTCTCTGACCTTTCTCCCCAGTCGATCCCCAGGACCAGTGTGTATCTGAGTCAATGGGAGACTCTCTGACCTTTCTTCCCAGTCTATCCCCAGGACCAATGTTTATCTGAGTCAATGGGACTCTCTCTGACCATTCTCCCCAGTCCATCCCCAGGACCAGTGTTTATCTGAGTCAATGGGACTCTCTCTGACCTTTCTCCCCAGTCCCCCAGGACCAGTGTGTATCTGAGTCAATGGGACTCTCTCTGATCTTTCCCCTCAGTCCATCCCAAGGACCAGTGTTTATCTGAGTCAATGGGACTCTCTCTGACCTTTCTCCCCAGTCTATCCCCAGGACCAGTGTGTATCTGAGTCAATTGAACACTCTCTGACCTTTCTCCCCAGTCTATCCCCAGGACCAGTGTGTATCTGAGTCAATGGGACACTCGCTGACCTTTCTCCCCAGTCTACCCCCAGGACCAGTGTGTATCTGAGTCAATAGAACACTCTCTGGCCTTTCTCCCCAGTCTATCCCCAGGACCAGTGTTTATCTGAGTCAATGGGACTCTCTCTCACCTTTCTCCCCAGACCCCCAGGACCAGTGTTTATCTGAGTCAATGGGACTCTCTGACCTTTCTCCCCAGTCTATCCCCAGGACCAGTGTGTATCTGAGTCAATGGGACTCTCTCCGATCTTTCTCCCCACACCACCAGGACCAGTGTTTATCTGAGTCAATGGGACTCTCTGACCTTTCTCCCCAGTCTATCCCCAGGACCAGTGTGTATCTGAGTCAATGGGACTCTCTCTGACCTTTTTCCCCAGTCTATTCTCAGGACCAGTGTGTATCTGATTCAATGGGACACTCTCTGACCTTTCTCCCCAGTCTATCCCCAGGACCAGTGTGTATCTGAGTCAATGGGACACTCTCTGACCTTTCTTCCAAGTCTATCCCCAGGACCAGTGTGTATCTGAGTCAATGGGACTCTCTCTGACATTTCTCCCAAGTCTATCCCAAGGCTCACTGTGTATCTGAGTCAATAGGACTCTCTCTGACCTTTCTCCCCAGACCCCCAGGACCAGTATTTATCTGAGTCAATGGGACTCTCTCTGAACTTTCTCCCCAGACCCCGAGGACCAGTGTGTATCTGAGTCAATATGACACTCTCTGACCTTCTCCCCAGTCTATCCCCAGGACCAGTGTGTATCTGAGTCAATGGGACGCTTTCTGAACTTTCGCCCCAGTCTATCCCCAGGACCAGTGTGTACCTGAGTCAATGGGACTCTCTCTGACCTTTCTCCCCAGTCTTTCCCCAGGACCAGTGTGCACCTGAGTCAATGGGACACTCTCTGACCTTTCTCCCCAGTCTATCCCCAGGACCAGTCTTTATCTGAGTCAATGGGACACTCTCTGACCTTTCTCCCCAGTTTATCCCCAGGACCATTGTTCATCTGAGTCAATGGGACTCCCTCTGACCTTTCTCCCCATTCTATCCCCAGGACCAGTGTGTATCTGAGTCAATGGGACTCTTTCTGACATTTCACCCCAGTCCATCCCCAGGACCAGGGTGTATCTGAGTCAATGGGACACTCTCTGACCTTTCTCCGCAGTCTATCCCCAGGACCAGTGTTTATCTGAGTCAATGGGACTCTCTCTGACCTTTCTCCCCAGTCTATCCCCAGGACCAGTGTGTATCTGAGTCAATGGGACACTCTCTGACCTTTCTCCCTAGTCTATCCCCAGGACCAGTGTGCATCTGAATCATTGGGACACTCTCTGACCTTTCTCCCCAGTCTATCCCCAGGACCAGTGTTTATCTGAGTCAATGGTACTCTCTCTGACCTTTCTCCCCAGTCTATCCCCAGGACCAGTGTTTATCTGAGTCAATGGGACACTCTCTGACCTTTCTCCCCAGTCTATCCCCAGGACCAGTGTTTATCTGAGTCAATGGGACACTCTGACCTTTCTCCCCAGTCTATCCCCAGAACCAGTGTGTATCTGAGTCAAAGGGACTCTCTGTGACCTTTCTCCACAGTCTATCCCCAGGACCAGTGTGTATCTGAGTCAAAGGGACTCTCTCTGATCTTTCTCCCCAGACTATCCCCAGGACCAGTGTGTATCTGAGTCAATGGGACACTCTCTGACCTTTCTCCCCAGTCGATCCCCAGGACCAGTGTGTATCCGAGTCAATGGGACACTCTCTGACCTTTCTCCCCAGTCTATCCCCAGGACCAGTGTGTATCTGAGTCAATGGGATTCTCTCTGATCTTTCTCCCCAGTCTATCCCCAGGACCAGTGTGTATCTGAGTCAATGGGACTCTGTGACCTTGCTCCACAGTCTATCCCCAGGACCAGTGTGTATCTGAGTCAATGGGACTCTCTGAAAAATTCTCCCCAGTCTCTCCCCAGGACCAGTGTGTATCTGAGTCAATGGGATTCTCTCTGACCTTTCTCCCCATTCTATCCCCAGGACCAGTGTTTATCTGAGTCAATGGGACACTCTCTGATCTTTCTCCCCAGTCTATCCCCAGGACCAGTGTGTATCTGAGTCAATGGAACTCTCTCTGACCTTTCTCCCCAATCCCCCAGGACCAGTTTTTATCTGAGTCAATGGGACTCTCTCTGATCTTTCTCCCCAGTCTAACCCCAGGTGCTGCGTGTATCTGAGTCAAAGGAACTCTCTCTGACCTTTCTCCCCAGTCTATCCCCAGGACCAGTATTTATCTGAGTCAATGGGACACTCTCTGATCTTTCACCCCAGTCTCTCCCCTGGACCAGTGTTTATCTGAGTCAATGGAACTCTCTGACCTTTCTGCCCAGTCTATCCCCAGGACCAGTTTGTATCTGAGTCAATGGGACACTCTCTGATATTTCTCCCCAGTCTATCCCCAGGACCAGTGTGTATCTGAGTCAATGGGACTCTCTCTGACCTTTCTCCCCAGTCTATCCCCAGGACCAGTGTGTATCTGAGTCAATGGGACTCTCTCTGACCTTTCTACCCAGTCGATCCCCAGGACCTGTGTGTATCTAAGTCAATTGGACACTCTCTGACCTTTCTCCCCAGTCTATCCCCAGGACCAATGTTTATCTGAGTCAATGGGACTCTCTCTGACCTTTCTCCCCAGTCTATCCCCAGGACCAGTGTGTATCTGAGAAAATGGGACTCTCTCTAATCTTGCTCCCCAGTCTATCCCGAGGACCAGTGTTTATCTGAGTCAAGGGACTCTCTCTGACCTTTCTCCCAAGTCGATCCCCCCGACCAGTGTGTACCTGAGTCAATGGGACTCGCTCTGACCTTTCTCCCCAGTCCATCCCCAGGACCAGTGTGTATCTGAGTCAATGGGACACTCTCTGACCTTTCTCCCCAGTCTATCCCCAGGACCAGTGTTTATCTGAGTCAATGGGACTCTCTCTGACCTTTCTCCCCAGTCTATCCCCAGGATCAGTGTTTATCTGAGTAAATGGGACTCTCTCTGACTTTTCTCCCCAGTTCCCCAGGACCAGTGTGCATCTGAGTCAATGGGACTCTCTCTGACCATTTCCCTCAGTCCATCCCCAGGACCAGTGTTTATCTGAGTCAATGGGACTCTCTCTGACCTTTCTCCCCAGTCTATCCCCAGGAGCAGTGTGTATCTGAGTCAACAGAACACTCTCTGATCTTTCTCCCCAGTCTATCCCCAGGACCAGTGTGTATCTGAGTCAATGGGACACTCTCTGACCTTTCTCCCCAGTCTATCCCCAGGACCAGTGTGTATCTGAGTCAATGGGACACTCTCTGACCTTTCTCCCCAGTCCATCCCCAGGACCAGTGTTTATCTGAGTCAATGGGACACTCTCTGACCTTTCTCCCCAGTCTATCCCCAGGACCAGTGTGTATCTGAGTCAATAGAACACTCACTGACCTTTCTCCCCAGTCTATCCCCAGGACCAGTGTTTATCTGAGTCAATGGGACGCTCTCTGATATTTCTCCCCAGTCTAACCCCAGGACCAGTGTGTATCTGAGTCAATGGGACTCTCTCTGACCTTTCTCCCCAGTCTCTCCCCAGGACCAGTGCTTATCTGAGTCAATGGGACTCTCTCTGACCTTTCTCCCCAGTCTATGCCCAAGACCAGTGTGTATCTGAGGCAATGGGACTCTCTCTGACCTTTCTCCCCAGTCTATCCCCAGGACCAGTGTTCATCTGAGTCAATGGGACTCTCTCTGACCTTTCTCCCCAGTCTATCCGCAGGACCAGTGTGTATCTGAGTCAATGGGACTCTCTGACCTTTCTCCCCAGTCTACTCCCAGGACCAGTGTTTATCTGAGTCAATGGGACTCTCTCTGACCTTTCTCCCCAGTCTATCCCCAGGACCAGTTTGTATCTGAATCAATGGGACTCTCTCTGACCTTTCTCCCCAGATCCCCAGGACCAGTATGTATCTGAGTCAATGGGACTCTCTCTGACCTTTCTCCCCAGTCTATCCCCAGGACCAGTGTGTATCTGAGTCAATGGGACACTCTCTGACCTTTCTCCCCAGTTTATCCCCAGGACCAGTTTGTATCTGAGTCAATGGGACTCTCTCTGACCTTTCTCCCCAGTCTCTCCCCAGGACAAGTGTGTATCTGAGTCAATGGGACTCTCTCTGACCTTTCTCCCCAGTCTATCCCCAGGACAAGTGTTTATCTGAGTCAATGGGACTCTCTCAGAACTTTCTCCCCAGTCTATCCCCAGGACCAGTTTGTATCTGAGTGAATGGGACTCTCTGACCTTTCTCCCCAGTCTATCCCCAGGACCAGTGTGTATCTGAGTCAATGGGATTCTCTCTGACCTTTCTCCCCAGTCCCCCAGGACCAGTTTTTATCTGAGTCAATGGGACTCTCTATGATCTTTCTCCCCAGTCTAACCCCAGGAGCAGCGCGTATCTGAGTCAATGGAACTCTCTCTGACCTTTCTCCCCAGTTTATCCCCAGGACCAGTGTTTATCTGAGTCAATGGGACTCTCTGACCTTTCTCCCCAGTCTATCCCCAGGACCAGTGTGTATCTGAGTCAATGGGATTCTCACTGACCTTTCTCCCCAGTCTATCCCCAGGACCAGTGTGTATCTGAGTCAATGGGACTCTCTGACCGTTCTCCACAGTCTATCCCCAGGACCAGTGTGTATCTGAGTCAATGGGACACTCTCTGACCTTTCTCCCCAGTCTATCCCCAGGACCAGTGTTTATCTGTGTCAATGGGACTCTCTCTGACTTTTCTCCCCAGTCTCTCCCCAGGACCAGTTTGTATCTGAGTCAATGGGGCTCTCTCTGACCTTTCTCCCCATTCTATCCCCAGGACCAGTGTTTATCTGAGTCAATGGGACACTCTCTGATCTTTCTCCCCAGTCTATCCCCAGGACCAGTGTGTATCTGAGTCAATGGGACCTCTCTCTGACCTTTCTCCCCAGTCTATCCCCAGTACCAGTATTTATCTGAGTCAATGGGACACTCTCTGATCTTTCTCCCCAGTCTAACCCCAGGAGCAGCGTTTATCTGAGTCAATGGAACTCTCTGACCTTTCTCCCCAGTCTATCCCCAGGACCAGTGTTTATCTGAGTCAATGGGACTCTCTCTGACATTTCTCCCTAGTCTATCCCCAGGACCAGTGTGTATCTGAGTCAATGGGACACTCTCTGACCTTTCTCCCCAGTCTATCACCTGGACCAGTGTGTATCTGAGTCAATGGGACAGTCTCTGACTTTTCTCCCTAGTCTATCCCCAGGACCAGTGTTCATCTAAGTCAATGGGACTCTCTCTGACCTTTCTCCCCAGTCTATCCGCAGGACCAGTGTGTATCTGAGTCAATGGGACTCTCTGACCTTTCTCCCCAGTCTACCCCCAGGACCAGTGTGTATCTGAGTCAATGGGACACTCTCTGACCTTTCTCCCCAGTCTATCACCTGGACCAGTGTGTATCTGAGTCAATGGGACTCTCTCTGACTTTTCTCCCCAGTCTATCCCCAGGACCAGTGTGTATCTGAGTCAATGGGACACTCTCTGACCTTTCTCCCCAGTTTATCCCCAGGACCAGTTTGTATCTGAGTCAATGGGACTCTCTCTGACCTTTCTCCCCAGTCTCTGCCCAGGACCAGTGTGTATCTGAGTCAATGGGACTCTCTCTGACCTTTCTCCCCAGTCTATCCCCAGGACCAGTGTGTATCTGAGTCAATGGGACTCTCTCTGAACTTTCTCCCCAGTCTATCCCCAGGACCAATTTGTATCTGAGTTATTGGGACTCTCTGACCTTTCTCCCCAGTCTATCCCCAAGACCAGTGTGTATCTGAGTCAATGGGATTCTCTCTGACCTTTCTCCCCTGTCCCCCAGGACCAGTTTTTATCTGAGTCAATGGGACTCTCTCTGATCTTTCTCCCCAGTCTAACCCCAGGAGCAGCGCGTATCTGAGTCAATGGAACTCTCTCTGACCTTTCTCCCCAGTTGATCCCCAGGACCAGTATTTATCTGAGTCAATGGGACTCTCTGAGCTTTCTCCCCAGTCTATCCCCAGGACCAGTGTGTATCTGAGTCAATGGGATTCTCACTGACCTTCCTCCCCAGTCTTTCCCCAGGACCAGTGTGTATCTGAGTCAATGGAACTCTCTGACCTTTCTCCACAGTCTATCCCCAGGACCAGTGTGTATCTGAGTCAATGGGACACTCTCTGACCTTTCTCCCCAGTCTATCCCCAGGACCAGTGTGTATCTGTGTCAATGGAACTCTCTCTGACTTTTCTCCCCAGTCTATCCCCAGGACCAGTTTGTATCTGAGTCAATGGGACACTCTCTGATCTTTCTCCCCAGTCTAACCCCAGGAGCAGCGTGTATCTGAGTCAATGGAACTCTCTGACCTTTCTCCCCAGTCTATCCCCAGGACCAGTGTTTATCTGAGTCAATGGGACTCTCTCTGACATTTCTCCCCAGTCTATCCCCAGGACCAGTGTGCATCTGAGTCAATGGGACAGTCTCTGACTTTTCTCCCTAGTCTATCCCCAGGACCAGTGTGTATCTGAGTCAATGGGACTCTCTCTGACCTTTCCCCCCAGTCTATCCCCAGGAGCAGTGTGTATCTGAGTCAATGGGACCCTCACTGACCTTTCTCCCCAGTCTATCCCCAGGACCAGTGTGTATCTGAGTCAATGGGACTCTCCCTGACCTTACTCCCCAGTCCCCCAGGACCAGTGTGTATCTGAGTCAATGGGACTCTCTCTGACCTTTCCCCCCAGTCCATCCCCAGGACCAGTGTGTATCTGAGTCAATGGGACTCTCTCTGACCTTTCTCCCCAGTCTATCCCCAGGACCAGTTTGTATCTGAATCAATGGGACTCTCTCTGACCTTTCTCCCCAGATCCCCAGGACCAGTATGTATCTGAGTCAATGGGACTCTCTCTGACCTTTCTCCCCAGTCTATCCCCAGGACCAGTGTGTATCTGAGTCAATGGGACACTCTCTGACCTTTCTCCCCAGTTTATCCCCAGGACCAGTTTGTATCTGAGTCAATGGGACTCTCTCTGACGTTTCTCCCCAGTCTCTCCCCAGGACCAGTGTGTATCTGAGTCAATGGGCCTCTCTCTGACTTTTCTCCCCAGTCTATCCCCAGGACCAGTGTGTATCTGAGTCAATGGGACTCTCTCTGAACTTTCTCCCCAGTCTATCCCCAGGACCAGTTTGTATCTGAGTTAATGGGACTCTCTGACCTTTCTCCCCAGTCTATCCCCAGGACCAGTGTGTTTCTGAGTCAATGGGATTCTCTCTGACCTTTCTCCCCAGTCCCCCAGGACCAGTTTTTATCTGAGTCAATGGGACTCTCTGACCTTTCTCCCCAGTCTATCCCCAGGACCAGTGTGTATCTGAGTCAATGGGATTCTCACTGACCTTTCTCCCCAGTCTATCCCCAGGACCAGTGTGTATCTGAGTCAATGGGACTCTCTGACCTTTCTCCACAGTCTATCCCCAGGACCAGTGTGTACCTGAGTCAATGGGACACTCTCTGACCTTTGTCCCCAGTCTATCCCCAGGACCAGTGTGTATCTGTGTCAATGGGACTCTCTCTGACTTTTCTCCCCAGTCTCTCCCCAGGACCAGTTTGTATCTGAGTCAATGGGGCTCTCTCTGACCTTTCTCCCCATTCTATCCACAGGAACAGTGTTTATCTGAGTCAATGGGACACTCTCTGATCTTTCTCCCCAGTCTATCCCCAGGACCAGTATGTATCTGAGTCAATGGGACTCTCACTGACATTTCTCCCCAGTCTATCCCCAGTACCAGTATTTATCTGAGTCAATGGGACACTCTCTGATCTTTCTCCCCAGTCTAACCCCAGGAGCCGCGTTTATCTGAGTCAATGGAACTCTCTGACCTTTCTCCCCAGTCTATCCCCAGGACCAGTGTTTATCTGAGTCAATGGGACTCTCTCTGACATTTCTCCCTAGTCTATCCCCAGGACCAGTGTGTATCTGAGTCAATGGGACACTCTCTGACCTTTCTCCCCAGTCTATCACCTGGACCAGTGTGTATCTGAGTCAATGGGACAGTCTCTGACTTTTCTCCCTAGTCTATCCCCAGGACCAGTGTTCATCTGAGTCAATGGGACTCTCTCTGACCTTTCTCCCCAGTCTATCCGCAGGACCAGTGTATATCTGAGTCAATGGGACTCTCTGATCTTTCTCCTCAGTCTACCCCCAGGACCAGTGTTTATCTGAGTCAATGGGACTCTCTCTGACCTTTCTCCCCAGTCTATCCCCAGGACCAGTTTGTATCTGAGTCAATGGGACTCTCTCTGACCTTTCTCCCCAGATTCCCAGGACCAGTATGTATCTGAGTCAATGGGACTCTCTCTGACCTTTCTCTCCAGTCTATCCCCAGGACCAGTGTGTATCTGAGTCAATGGGACACTCTCTGACCTTTCTCCCCAGTTTATCCCCAGGACCAGTTTGTATCTGAGTCAATGGGACTCTCTCTGACCTTTCTCCCCAGTCTCTCCCCAGGACCAATGTGTATCTGAGTCAATGGGACTCTCTCTGACCTTTCTCCCCAGTCTATCCCCAGGACCAGTTTGTATCTGAGTCAATGGGACTCTCTCTGAACTTTCTCCCCAGTCTATCCCCAGGACCAGTTTGTATCTGAGTTAATGGGACTCTCTGACCTTTCTCCCCATTCTATCCCCAGGACCAGTGTGTATCTGAGTCAATGGGATTCTCTCTGACCTTTCTCCCCAGTCCCCCAGGACCAGTTTTTATCTGAGTCAATGGGACTCTCTCTGATCTTTCTCCCCAGTCTAACCCCAGGAGCAGCGCGTATCTGAGTCAATGGAACTCTCTCTGAACTTTCTCCCCAGTTTATCCCCAGGACCAGTATTTATCTGAGTCAATGGGACTCTCTGACCTTTCTCCCCAGTCTATCCCCAGGACCAGTGTGTATCTGAGTCAATGGGATTCTCACTGACCTTTCTCCCCAGTCTATCCCCAGGACCAGTGTGTATCTGAGTCAATGGGACTCTCTGACCTTTCTCCACAGTCTATCCCCAGGACCAGTGTGTATCTGAGTCAATGGGACACTCTCTGACCTTTCTCCCCAGTCTATCCCCAGGACCAGTGTGTATCTGTGTCAATGGGACTCTCTCTGACTTTTCTCCCCAGTCTATCCCCAGGACCAGTTTGT
Organism: Pristiophorus japonicus; assembly: GCF_044704955.1. Classification (NCBI taxonomy): domain Eukaryota; kingdom Metazoa; phylum Chordata; class Chondrichthyes; family Pristiophoridae; genus Pristiophorus; species Pristiophorus japonicus. The sequence continues at coordinate 866,202 of NW_027254624.1, forward strand.
ATCTGAGTCAATGGGGCTCTCTCTGACCTTTCTCCCCATTCTATCCCCAGGACCAGTGTTTATCTGAGTCAATGGGACACTCTCTGATCTTTCTCCCCAGTCTCTCCCCAGGACCAGTGTGTATCTGAGTCAATGGGACTCTCTCTGACCTTTCTCCCGAGTCTATCCCCAGTACCAGTATTTATCTGAGTCAATGGGACACTCTCTGATCTTTATCCCCAGTCTAACCCCAGGAGCAGCGTTTATCTGAGTCAATGGAACTCTCTGACCTTTCTCCCCAGTCTATCCCCAGGACCAGTGTTTATCTGAGTCAATGGGACTCTCTCTGACATTTCTCCCTAGTCTATCCCCAGGACCAGTGTGTATCTGAGTCAATGGGACACTCTCTGACCTTTCTCCCCAGTCTATCACCTGGACCAGTGTGTATCTGAGTCAATGGGACATTCTCTGACTTTTCTCCCTAGTCTATCCCCAGGACCAGTGTGTATCTGAGTCAATGGGACTCTCTCTGACCTTTCTCCCCAGTCTATCCCCAGGACCAATTTGTATCTGAGTCAATGGGACCCTCACTGACCTTTCTCCCCAGTCTATCCCCAGGACCAGTGTGTATCTGAGTCAATGGGACTCTCTCTGACCTTTCTCCCCAGTCCCCCAGGACCAGTGTGTATCTGAGTCAATGGGATACTCTGACCTTTCCCCCCAGTCCATCCCCAGGACCAGTGTGTATCTGAGTCAATGGGACTCTCTCTGACCTTTCTCCCCAGTCTATCCCCAGGACCAGTTTGTATCTGAATCAATGGGACTCTCTCTGACCTTTCTGCCCAGATCCCCAGGACCAGTATGTATCTGAGTCAATGGGACACTCTCTGACCTTTCTCCCCAGTCTATCCCCAGGACCAGTGTGTATCTGAGTCAATGGGACACTCTCTGACCTTTCTCCCCAGTTTATCCCCAGGACCAGTTTGTATCTGAGTCAATGGGACTCTCTCTGACGTTTCTCCCCAGTCTCTCCCCAGGACCAGTGTGTATCTGAGTCAATGGGACTCTCTCTGACCTTTCTCCCCAGTCTATCCCCAGGACCAGTGTGTATCTGAGTCATTGGGACTCTCTCTGACCTTTCTCCCCAGTCCCCAAGGACCAGTTTTTATCTGAGTCAATGGGACTCTCTCTGATCTTTCTCCCCAGTCTAACCCCAGGAGCAGCGCGTATCTGAGTCAATGGGACACTCTCTGACCTTTCTCCCCAGTCCATCCCCAGGACCAGTGTTTATCTGAGTCAATGGGACACTCTCTGACCTTTCTCCCCAGTCTATCCCCAGGACCAGTGTGTATCTGAGTCAATAGAACACTCACTGACCTTTCTCCCCAGTCTATCCCCAGGACCAGTGTTTATCTGAGTCAATGGGACGCTCTCTGATATTTCTCCCCAGTCTAACCCCAGGACCAGTGTGTATCTGAGTCAATGGGACTCTCTCTGACCTTTCTCCCCAGTCTATCCCCAGGACCAGTGCTTATCTGAGTCAATGGGACTCTCTCTGACCTTTCTCCCCAGTCTATGCCCAAGACCAGTGTGTATCTGAGGCAATGGGACTCTCTATGACCTTTCTCCCCAGTCTATCCCCAGGACCAGTGTTCATCTGAGTCAATGGGACTCTCTCTGACCTTTCTCCCCAGTCTATCCGCAGGACCAGTGTGTATCTGAGTCAATGGGACTCTCTGACCTTTCTCCCCAGTCTACTCCCAGGACCAGTGTTTATCTGAGTCAATGGGACTCTCTCTGACCTTTCTCCCCAGTCTATCCCCAGGACCAGTTTGTATCTGAATCAATGGGACTCTCTCTGACCTTTCTCCCCAGATCCCCAGGACCAGTATGTATCTGAGTCAATGGGACTCTCTCTGACCTTTCTCCCCAGTCTATCCCCAGGACCAGTGTGTATCTGAGTCAATGGGACACTCTCTGACCTTTCTCCCCAGTTTATCCCCAGGACCAGTTTGTATCTGAGTCAATGGGACTCTCTCTGACCTTTCTCCCCAGTCTATCCCCAGGACCAGTGTGTATCTGAGTCAATGGGACTCTCTCTGACCTTTCTCCCCAGTCTCTCCCCAGGACCAGTGTGTATCTGAGTCAATGGGACTCTCTCTGACCTTTCTCCCCAGTCTATCCCCAGGACAAGTGTGTATCTGAGTCAATGGGACTCTCTCTGAACTTTCTCCCCAGTCTATCCCCAGGACCAGTTTGTATCTGAGTTAATGGGACTCTCTGACCTTTCTCCCCAGTCTATCCCCAGGACCAGTGTGTATCTGAGTCAATGGGATTCTCTGTGACCTTTCTCCCCAGTCCCCCAGGACCAGTTTTTATCTGAGTCAATGGGACTCTCTCTGATCATTCTCCCCAGTCTAACCCCAGGAGCAGCGCGTATCTGAGTCAATGGAACTCTCTCTGACCTTTCTCCCCAGTTTATCCCCAGGACCAGTGTTTATCTGAATCAATGGGACTCTCTCTGACCTTTCTCCCCAGATCCCCAGGACCAGTATGTATCTGAGTCAATGGGACTCTCTCTGACCTTTCTCCCCAGTCTATCCCCAGGACCAGTGTGTATCTGAGTCAATGGGACACTCTCTGACCTTTCTCCCCAGTTTATCCCCAGGACCAGTTTGTATCTGAGTCAATGGGACTCTCTCTGACCTTTCTCCCCAGTTTATCCCCAGGACCAGTTTGTATCTGAGTCAATGGGACTCTCTCTGACCTTTCTCCCCAGTCTCTCCCCAGGACCAGTGTGTATCTGAGTCAATGGGACTCTCTGACCTTTCTCCCCAGTCTATCCCCAGGACCAGTGTGTATCTGAGTCAATGGGATTCTCACTGACCTTTCTCCCCAGTCTATCCCCAGGACCAGTGTGTATCTGAGTCAATGGGACTCTCTGACCTTTCTCCACAGTCTATCCCCAGGACCAGTGTGTACCTGAGTCAAAGGGACACTCTCTGACCTTTCTCCCCAGTCTATCCCCAGGACCAGTGTGTATCTGAGTCAATGGGACTCTCTCTGACCTTTCTCCCCAGTCCCCCAGGACCAGTGTGTATCTGAGTCAATGGGACTCTCTCTGACCTTTCCCCCCAGTCCATCCCCAGGACCAGTGTGTATCTGAGTCAATGGGACTCTCTCTGACCTTTCTCCCCAGTCTATCCCCAGGACCAGTTTGTATCTGAATCAATGGGACTCTCTCTGACCTTTCTGCCCAGATCCCCAGGACCAGTATGTATCTGAGTCAATGGGACACTCTCTGACCTTTCTCCCCAGTCTATCCCCAGGACCAGTGTGTATCTGAGTCAATGGGACACTCTCTGACCTTTCTCCCCAGTTTATCCCCAGGACCAGTTTGTATCTGAGTCAATGGGACTCTCTCTGACGTTTCTCCCCAGTCTCTCCCCAGGACCAGTGTGTATCTGAGTCAATGGGACTCTCTCTGACCTTTCTCCCCAGTCTATCCCCAGGACCAGTGTGTATCTGAGTCATTGGGACTCTCTCTGACCTTTCTCCCCAGTCCCCAAGGACCAGTTTTTATCTGAGTCAATGGGACTCTCTCTGATCTTTCTCCCCAGTCTAACCCCAGGAGCAGCGCGTATCTGAGTCAATGGGACACTCTCTGACCTTTCTCCCCAGTCCATCCCCAGGACCAGTGTTTATCTGAGTCAATGGGACACTCTCTGACCTTTCTCCCCAGTCTATCCCCAGGACCAGTGTGTATCTGAGTCAATAGAACACTCACTGACCTTTCTCCCCAGTCTATCCCCAGGACCAGTGTTTATCTGAGTCAATGGGACGCTCTCTGATATTTCTCCCCAGTCTAACCCCAGGACCAGTGTGTATCTGAGTCAATGGGACTCTCTCTGACCTTTCTCCCCAGTCTATCCCCAGGACCAGTGCTTATCTGAGTCAATGGGACTCTCTCTGACCTTTCTCCCCAGTCTATGCCCAAGACCAGTGTGTATCTGAGTCAATGGGACATTCTCTGACTTTTCTCCCTAGTCTATCCCCAGGACCAGTGTGTATCTGAGTCAATGGGACTCTCTCTGACCTTTCTCCCCAGTCTATCCCCAGGACCAATTTGTATCTGAGTCAATGGGACCCTCACTGACCTTTCTCCCCAGTCTATCCCCAGGACCAGTGTGTATCTGAGTCAATGGGACTCTCTCTGACCTTTCTCCCCAGTCCCCCAGGACCAGTGTGTATCTGAGTCAATGGGATACTCTGACCTTTCCCCCCAGTCCATCCCCAGGACCAGTGTGTATCTGAGTCAATGGGACTCTCTCTGACCTTTCTCCCCAGTCTATCCCCAGGACCAGTTTGTATCTGAATCAATGGGACTCTCTCTGACCTTTCTGCCCAGATCCCCAGGACCAGTATGTATCTGAGTCAATGGGACACTCTCTGACCTTTCTCCCCAGTCTATCCCCAGGACCAGTGTGTATCTGAGTCAATGGGACACTCTCTGACCTTTCTCCCCAGTTTATCCCCAGGACCAGTTTGTATCTGAGTCAATGGGACTCTCTCTGACGTTTCTCCCCAGTCTCTCCCCAGGACCAGTGTGTATCTGAGTCAATGGGACTCTCTCTGACCTTTCTCCCCAGTCTATCCCCAGGACCAGTGTGTATCTGAGTCATTGGGACTCTCTCTGACCTTTCTCCCCAGTCCCCAAGGACCAGTTTTTATCTGAGTCAATGGGACTCTCTCTGATCTTTCTCCCCAGTCTAACCCCAGGAGCAGCGCGTATCTGAGTCAATGGGACACTCTCTGACCTTTCTCCCCAGTCCATCCCCAGGACCAGTGTTTATCTGAGTCAATGGGACACTCTCTGACCTTTCTCCCCAGTCTATCCCCAGGACCAGTGTGTATCTGAGTCAATAGAACACTCACTGACCTTTCTCCCCAGTCTATCCCCAGGACCAGTGTTTATCTGAGTCAATGGGACGCTCTCTGATATTTCTCCCCAGTCTAACCCCAGGACCAGTGTGTATCTGAGTCAATGGGACTCTCTCTGACCTTTCTCCCCAGTCTATCCCCAGGACCAGTGCTTATCTGAGTCAATGGGACTCTCTCTGACCTTTCTCCCCAGTCTATGCCCAAGACCAGTGTGTATCTGAGGCAATGGGACTCTCTATGACCTTTCTCCCCAGTCTATCCCCAGGACCAGTGTTCATCTGAGTCAATGGGACTCTCTCTGACCTTTCTCCCCAGTCTATCCGCAGGACCAGTGTGTATCTGAGTCAATGGGACTCTCTGACCTTTCTCCCCAGTCTACTCCCAGGACCAGTGTTTATCTGAGTCAATGGGACTCTCTCTGACCTTTCTCCCCAGTCTATCCCCAGGACCAGTTTGTATCTGAATCAATGGGACTCTCTCTGACCTTTCTCCCCAGATCCCCAGGACCAGTATGTATCTGAGTCAATGGGACTCTCTCTGACCTTTCTCCCCAGTCTATCCCCAGGACCAGTGTGTATCTGAGTCAATGGGACACTCTCTGACCTTTCTCCCCAGTTTATCCCCAGGACCAGTTTGTATCTGAGTCAATGGGACTCTCTCTGACCTTTCTCCCCAGTCTATCCCCAGGACCAGTGTGTATCTGAGTCAATGGGACTCTCTCTGACCTTTCTCCCCAGTCTCTCCCCAGGACCAGTGTGTATCTGAGTCAATGGGACTCTCTCTGACCTTTCTCCCCAGTCTATCCCCAGGACAAGTGTGTATCTGAGTCAATGGGACTCTCTCTGAACTTTCTCCCCAGTCTATCCCCAGGACCAGTTTGTATCTGAGTTAATGGGACTCTCTGACCTTTCTCCCCAGTCTATCCCCAGGACCAGTGTGTATCTGAGTCAATGGGATTCTCTGTGACCTTTCTCCCCAGTCCCCCAGGACCAGTTTTTATCTGAGTCAATGGGACTCTCTCTGATCATTCTCCCCAGTCTAACCCCAGGAGCAGCGCGTATCTGAGTCAATGGAACTCTCTCTGACCTTTCTCCCCAGTTTATCCCCAGGACCAGTGTTTATCTGAATCAATGGGACTCTCTCTGACCTTTCTCCCCAGATCCCCAGGACCAGTATGTATCTGAGTCAATGGGACTCTCTCTGACCTTTCTCCCCAGTCTATCCCCAGGACCAGTGTGTATCTGAGTCAATGGGACACTCTCTGACCTTTCTCCCCAGTTTATCCCCAGGACCAGTTTGTATCTGAGTCAATGGGACTCTCTCTGACCTTTCTCCCCAGTTTATCCCCAGGACCAGTTTGTATCTGAGTCAATGGGACTCTCTCTGACCTTTCTCCCCAGTCTCTCCCCAGGACCAGTGTGTATCTGAGTCAATGGGACTCTCTGACCTTTCTCCCCAGTCTATCCCCAGGACCAGTGTGTATCTGAGTCAATGGGATTCTCACTGACCTTTCTCCCCAGTCTATCCCCAGGACCAGTGTGTATCTGAGTCAATGGGACTCTCTGACCTTTCTCCACAGTCTATCCCCAGGACCAGTGTGTACCTGAGTCAAAGGGACACTCTCTGACCTTTCTCCCCAGTCTATCCCCAGGACCAGTGTGTATCTGAGTCAATGGGACTCTCTCTGACCTTTCTCCCCAGTCCCCCAGGACCAGTGTGTATCTGAGTCAATGGGACTCTCTCTGACCTTTCCCCCCAGTCCATCCCCAGGACCAGTGTGTATCTGAGTCAATGGGACTCTCTCTGACCTTTCTCCCCAGTCTATCCCCAGGACCAGTTTGTATCTGAATCAATGGGACTCTCTCTGACCTTTCTGCCCAGATCCCCAGGACCAGTATGTATCTGAGTCAATGGGACACTCTCTGACCTTTCTCCCCAGTCTATCCCCAGGACCAGTGTGTATCTGAGTCAATGGGACACTCTCTGACCTTTCTCCCCAGTTTATCCCCAGGACCAGTTTGTATCTGAGTCAATGGGACTCTCTCTGACGTTTCTCCCCAGTCTCTCCCCAGGACCAGTGTGTATCTGAGTCAATGGGACTCTCTCTGACCTTTCTCCCCAGTCTATCCCCAGGACCAGTGTGTATCTGAGTCATTGGGACTCTCTCTGACCTTTCTCCCCAGTCCCCAAGGACCAGTTTTTATCTGAGTCAATGGGACTCTCTCTGATCTTTCTCCCCAGTCTAACCCCAGGAGCAGCGCGTATCTGAGTCAATGGGACACTCTCTGACCTTTCTCCCCAGTCCATCCCCAGGACCAGTGTTTATCTGAGTCAATGGGACACTCTCTGACCTTTCTCCCCAGTCTATCCCCAGGACCAGTGTGTATCTGAGTCAATAGAACACTCACTGACCTTTCTCCCCAGTCTATCCCCAGGACCAGTGTTTATCTGAGTCAATGGGACGCTCTCTGATATTTCTCCCCAGTCTAACCCCAGGACCAGTGTGTATCTGAGTCAATGGGACTCTCTCTGACCTTTCTCCCCAGTCTATCCCCAGGACCAGTGCTTATCTGAGTCAATGGGACTCTCTCTGACCTTTCTCCCCAGTCTATGCCCAAGACCAGTGTGTATCTGAGGCAATGGGACTCTCTATGACCTTTCTCCCCAGTCTATCCCCAGGACCAGTGTTCATCTGAGTCAATGGGACTCTCTCTGACCTTTCTCCCCAGTCTATCCGCAGGACCAGTGTGTATCTGAGTCAATGGGACTCTCTGACCTTTCTCCCCAGTCTACTCCCAGGACCAGTGTTTATCTGAGTCAATGGGACTCTCTCTGACCTTTCTCCCCAGTCTATCCCCAGGACCAGTTTGTATCTGAATCAATGGGACTCTCTCTGACCTTTCTCCCCAGATCCCCAGGACCAGTATGTATCTGAGTCAATGGGACTCTCTCTGACCTTTCTCCCCAGTCTATCCCCAGGACCAGTGTGTATCTGAGTCAATGGGACACTCTCTGACCTTTCTCCCCAGTTTATCCCCAGGACCAGTTTGTATCTGAGTCAATGGGACTCTCTCTGACCTTTCTCCCCAGTCTATCCCCAGGACCAGTGTGTATCTGAGTCAATGGGACTCTCTCTGACCTTTCTCCCCAGTCTCTCCCCAGGACCAGTGTGTATCTGAGTCAATGGGACTCTCTCTTACCTTTCTCCCCAGTCTATCCCCAGGACAAGTGTGTATCTGAGTCAATGGGACTCTCTCTGAACTTTCTCCCCAGTCTATCCCCAGGACCAGTTTGTATCTGAGTTAATGGGACTCTCTGACCTTTCTCCCCAGTCTATCCCCAGGACCAGTGTGTATCTGAGTCAATGGGATTCTCTGTGACCTTTCTCCCCAGTCCCCCAGGACCAGTTTTTATCTGAGTCAATGGGACTCTCTCTGATCATTCTCCCCAGTCTAACCCCAGGAGCAGCGCGTATCTGAGTCAATGGAACTCTCTCTGACCTTTCTCCCCAGTTTATCCCCAGGACCAGTGTTTATCTGAATCAATGGGACTCTCTCTGACCTTTCTCCCCAGATCCCCAGGACCAGTATGTATCTGAGTCAATGGGACTCTCTCTGACCTTTCTCCCCAGTCTATCCCCAGGACCAGTGTGTATCTGAGTCAATGGGACACTCTCTGACCTTTCTCCCCAGTTTATCCCCAGGACCAGTTTGTATCTGAGTCAATGGGACTCTCTCTGACCTTTCTCCCCAGTTTATCCCCAGGACCAGTTTGTATCTGAGTCAATGGGACTCTCTCTCACCTTTCTCCCCAGTCTCTCCCCAGGACCAGTGTGTATCTGAGTCAATGGGACTCTCTGACCTTTCTCCCCAGTCTATCCCCAGGACCAGTGTGTATCTGAGTCAATGGGATTCTCACTGACCTTTCTCCCCAGTCTATCCCCAGGACCAGTGTGTATCTGAGTCAATGGGACTCTCTGACCTTTCTCCACAGTCTATCCCCAGGACCAGTGTGTACCTGAGTCAATGGGACACTCTCTGACCTTTCTCCCCAGTCTATCCCCAGGACCAGTGTGTATCTGTGTCAATGGGACTCTCTCTGACTTTTCTCCCCAGTCTCTCCCCAGGACCAGTTTGTATCTGAGTCAAAGGGGCTCTCTCTGACCTTTCTCCCCATTCTATCCACAGGACCAGTGTTTATCTGAGTCAATGGGACACTCTCTGATCTTTCTCCCCAGTCTATCCCCAGGACCAGTGTGTATCTGAGTCAATGGGACTCTCTCTGACCTTTCTCCCCAGTCTATCCCCAGTACCAGTATTTATCTGAGTCAATGGGACACTCTCTGATCTTTCTCCCCAGTCTAACCCCAGGAGCAGCGTTTATCTGAGTCAATGGAACTCTCTGACCTTTCTCCCCAGTCTATCCCCAGGACCAGTGTTTATCTGAGTCAATGGGACTCTCTCTGACATTTCTCCCTAGTCTATCCCCAGGACCAGTGTGTATCTGAGTCAATGGGACACTCTCTGACCTTTCTCCCCAGTCTATCACCTGGACCAGTGTGTATCTGAGTCAATGGGACTCTCTGACCTTTCTCCCCAGTCTATCCCCAGGGCCAGTGTGCATCTGAATCAATGGGACACTCTCTGACCTTTCTCCCCAGTCTATTCCCAGGACCAGTGTGTATCTGAGTCAATGGGACTCTCTCTGACCTTTCTCCCCAGTCTATCCCCAGGACCAGTGTTTATCGAAGTCAATGGGACTCTCTCTGACCTTTCTCCTCAGTCTATCCCCAGGACCAGTGTTCATCTGAGTCAATGGAACTCTCTCTGACCTTTCTCCACAGTCTATCCCCAGGACCAGTGTGTATCTGAGTCAATGGGACTCTCTCTGACCATTCTCCCCAGTCTATCCCCAGGACCAGTGTGTATCTGAGTCAATGGGACACTCTCTGACCTTTCTCCCCAGTCCCCCAGTACCAGTTTGTATCTGAGTCAATGGGACTCTCTGACATTTCTCCACAGTCTATCCCCTGGACCAGTGTGTATCTGAGTCAATGGTACTCTCTGACCTTTCTCCCCAGTCCCCCAGTACCAGTGTGTATCTGAGTCAATGGGACTCTCTGACCTTTCTCCCCAGTCTATCCCCAGGACCAGTGTGCATCTGAATCAATGGGACACACTCTGAACTTTCTCACCAGTCTATCCCCAGGACCAGTGTTTATCTGAGTCAATGGTACTCTCTGACCTTTCTCCCCAGTCTACCCCCAGGACCAGTGTGTATCTGAGTCAATTGGACTCTCTCAGATCTTGCTCCCCAGTCTATCCCCAGGACCAGTGCTGATCTGAGTCAAGGGATTCTCTCTGACCTTTCTCCCAAATCGATCCCCACGAACAGTGTGTACCTGAGTCAATGGGACTCTCTCTGACCTTTCTCCCCAGTCGATCCCCAGGACCAGTGTGTATCTGAGTCAATGGGAGACTCTCTGACCTTTCTCCCCAGTCTATCCCCAGGACCAATGTTTATCTGAGTCAATGGGACTCTCTCTGACCATTCTCCCCAGTCCATCCCCAGGACCAGTGTTTATCTGAGTCAATGGGACTCTCTCTGACCTTTCTCCCCAGTCCCCCAGGACCAGTGTGTATCTGAGTCAATGGGACTCTCTCTGATCTTTCCCCTCAGTCCATCCCCAGGACCAGTGTTTATCTGAGTCAATGGGACTCTCTCTGACCTTTCTCCCCAGTCTATCCCCAGGACCAGTGTGTATCTGAGTCAATTGAACACTCTCTGACCTTTCTCCCCAGTCTATCCCCAGGACCAGTGTGTATCTGAGTCAATGGGACACTCGCTGACCTTTCTCCCCAGTCTACCCCCAGGACCAGTGTGTATCTGAGTCAATAGAACACTCTCTGGCCTTTCTCCCCAGTCTATCCCCAGGACCAGTGTTTATCTGAGTCAATGGGACTCTCTCTCACCTTTCTCCCCAGACCCCCAGGACCAGTGTTTATCTGAGTCAATGGGACTCTCTGACCTTTCTCCCCAGTCTATCCCCAGGACCAGTGTGTATCTGAGTCAATGGGACTCTCTCCGATCTTTCTCCCCACACCACCAGGACCAGTGTTTATCTGAGTCAATGGGACTCTCTGACCTTTCTCCCCAGTCTATCCTCAGGACCAGTGTGTATCTGAGTCAATGGGACTCTCTCTGACCTTTTTCCCCAGTCTATTCTCAGGACCAGTGTGTATCTGATTCAATGGGACACTCTCTGACCTTTCTCCCCAGTCTATCCCCAGGACCAGTGTGTATCTGAGTCAATGGGACACTCTCTGACCTTTCTTCCAAGTCTATCCCCAGGACCAGTGTGTATCTGAGTCAATGGGACTCTCTCTGACATTTCTCCCAAGTCTATCCCAAGGCCCACTGTGTATCTGAGTCAATAGGACTCTCTCTGACCTTTCTCCCCAGACCCCCAGGACCAGTATTTATCTGAGTCAATGGGACTCTCTCTGAACTTTCTCCCCAGACCCCGAGGACCAGTGTGTATCTGAGTCAATATGACACTCTCTGACCTTCTCCCCAGTCAATCCCCAGGACCAGTGTGTATCTGAGTCAATGGGACACTTTCTGACCTTTCGCCCCAGTCTATCCCCAGGACCAGTGTGTACCTGAGTCAATGGGGCTCTCTCTGACCTTTCTCCCCAGTCTTTCCCCAGGACCAGTGTGCATCTGAGTCAATGGGACACTCTCTGACATTTCTCCCCAGTCTATCCCCAGGACCAGTCTTTATCTGAGTCAATGGGACTCTCTCTGACCTTTCTCCCCAGTCTATCCCCAGGACCATTGTTCATCTGAGTCAATGGGACTCCCTCTGACCTTTCTCCCCATTCTATCCCCAGGACCAGTGTGTATCTTAGTCAATGGGACTCTTTCTGACATTTCACCCCAGTCCATCCCCAGGACCAGGGTGTATCTGAGTCAATGGGACACTCTCTGACCTTTCTCCGCAGTCTATCCCCAGGACCAGTGTTTATCTGAGTCAATGGGACTCTCTCTGACCTTTCTCCCCAGTCTATCCCCAGGACCAGTGTGTATCTGAGTCAATGGGACTCTCTCTGACCTTTCTCCCTAGTCTATCCCCAGGACCAGTGTGCATCTGAATCAATGGGACACTCTCTGACCTTTCTCCCCAGTCTATCCCCAGGACCAGTGTTTATCTGAGTCAATGGTACTCTCTCTGACCTTTCTCCCCAGTCTATCCCCAGGACCAGTGTTTATCTGAGTCAATGGGACACTCTCTGACCTTTCTCCCCAGTCTATCCCCAGGACCAGTGTTTATCTGAGTCAATGGGACACTCTGACCTTTCTCCCCAGTCTATCCCCAGAACCAGTGTGTATCTGAGTCAAAGGGACTCTCTGTGACCTTTCTCCACAGTCTATCCCCTGGACCAGTGTGTATCTGAGTCAAAGGGACTCTCTCTGATCTTTCTCCCCAGACTATCCCCAGGACCAGTGTGTATCTGAGTCAATGGGACACTCTCTGACCTTTCTCCCCAGTCGATCCCCAGGACCAGTGTGTATCCGAGTCAATGGGACACTCTCTGACCTTTCTCCCCAGTCTATCCCCAGGACCAGTGTGTATCTGAGTCAATGGGATTCTCTCTGATCTTTCTCCCCAGTCTATCCCCAGGACCAGTGTGTATCTGAGTCAATGGGACTCTCTGACCTTTCTCCACAGTCTATCCCCAGGACCAGTGTGTATCTGAGTCAATGGCACTCTCTGAAAATTTCTCCCCAGTCTATCCCCAGGACCAGTGTGTATCTGAGTCAATGGGATTCTCTCTGACCTTTCTCCCCATTCTATCCCCAGGACCAGTGTTTATCTGAGTCAATGGGACACTCTCTGATCTTTCTCCCCAGTCTCTCCCCAGGACCAGTGTGTATCTGAGTCAATGGAACTCTCTCTGACCTTTCTCCCCAATCCCCCAGGACCAGTTTTTATCTGAGTCAATGGGACTCTCTCTGATCTTTCTCCCCAGTCTAACCCCAGGTGCTGCGTGTATCTGAGTCAAAGGAACTCTCTCTGACCTTTCTCCCCAGTCTATCCCCAGGACCAGTATTTATCTGAGTCAATGGGACACTCTCTGATCTTTCACCCCAGTCTCTCCCCTGGACCAGTGTTTATCTGAGTCAATGGAACTCTCTGACCTTTCTGCCCAGTCTATCCCCAGGACCAGTTTGTATCTGAGTCAATGGGACACTCTCTGATATTTCTCCCCAGACTATCCCCAGGACCAGTGTGTATCTGAGTCAATGGGACTCTCTCTGACCTTTCTCCCCAGTCTATCCCCAGACCAGTGTGTATCTGAGTCAATGGGACTCTCTCTGACCTTTCTACCCAGTCGATCCCCAGGACCTGTGTGTATCTAAGTCAATTGGACACTCTCTGACCTTTCTCCCCAGTCTATCCCCAGGACCAATGTTTATCTGAGTCAATGGGACTCTCTCTGACCTTTCTCCCCAGTCTATCCCCAGGACCAGTATGTATCTGAGAAAATGGGACTCTCTCTAATCTTGCTCCCCAGTCTATCCCGAGGACCAGTGTTTATCTGAGTCAAGGGACTCTCTCTGACCTTTCTCCCAAGTCGATCCCCACGACCAGTGTGTACCTGAGTCAATGGGACTCGCTCTGACCTTTCTCCCCAGTCCATCCCCAGGACCAGTGTTTATCTGAGTCAATGGGACTCTCTCTGACCTTTCTCCCCAGTCTATCCCCAGGACCAATGTTTATCTGAGTCAATGGGACTCTCTCTGACCTTTCTCCACAGTCTATCCCCAGGACCAATGTGTATCTGAGTCAATGGGACTCTCTCTGACCTTTCTCCCCAGTCTATCCCCAGGACCAGTGTGTATCTGAGTCAATGGGACACTCTCTGACCTTTCTCCCCAGTCCCCCAGTACCAGTGTGTATCTGAGTCAATGGGACTCTCTGACATTTCTCCACAGTCTATCCCCTGGACCAGTGTGTATCTGAGTCAATGGTACTCTCTGACCTTTCTCCCCAGTCCCCCAGTACCAGTGTGTATCTGAGTCAATGGGACTCTCTGACCTTTCTCCCCAGTCTATCCCCAGGACCAGTGTGCATCTGAATCAATGGGACACTCTCTGAACTTTCTCCCCAGTCTATCCCCAGGACCAGTGTTTATCTGAGTCAATGGTACTCTCTGACCTTTCTCCCCAGTCTATCCCCAGGACCAGTGTGTATCTGAGTCAATTGGACTCTCTCAGATCTTGCTCCCCAGTCTATCCCCAGGACCAGTGCTGATCTGAGTCAAGGGATTCTCTCTGACCTTTCTCCCAAGTCGATCCCCACGACCAGTGTGTACCTGAGTCAATGGGACTCTCTCTGACCTTTCTCCCCAGTCGATCCCCAGGACCAGTGTGTATCTGAGTCAATGGGAGACTCTCTGACCTTTCTCCCCAGTCTATCCCCAGGACCAATGTTTATCTGAGTCAATGGGACACTCTCTGACCTTTCTCCCCAGTCCCCCAGTACCAGTGTTTATCTGAGTCAATGGGACTCTCTCTGACCTTTCCCCTCAGTCCATCCCCAGGACCAGTGTTTATCTGAGTCAATGGGACTCTCTCTGACCTTTCTCCCCAGTCTATCCCCAGGACCAGTGTGTATCTGAGTCAATTGAACACTCTCTGACCTTTCTCCCCAGTCTATCCCCAGGACCAGTGTGTATCTGAGTCAATGGGACACTCGCTGACCTTTCTCCCCAGTCTACCCCCAGGACCAGTGTGTATCTGAGTCAATAGAACACTCTCTGGCCTTTCTCCCCAGTCTATCCCCAGGACCAGTGTTTATCTGAGTCAATGGGACTCTCTCTCACCTTTCTCCCCAGACCCCCAGGACCAGTGTTTATCTGAGTCAATGGGACTCTCTGACCTTTCTCCCCAGTCTATCCCCAGGACCAGTGTGTATCTGAGTCAATGGGACTCTCTCCGATCTTTCTCCCCACACCACCAGGACCAGTGTTTATCTGAGTCAATGGGACTCTCTGACCTTTCTCCCCAGTCTATCCCCAGGACCAGTGTGTATCTGAGTCAATGGGACTCTCTCTGACCTTTTTCCCCAGTCTATTCTCAGGACCAGTGTGTATCTGATTCAATGGGACACTCTCTGACCTTTCTCCCCAGTCTATCCCCAGGACCAGTGTGTATCTGAGTCAATGGGACACTCTCTGACCTTTCTTCCAAGTCTATCCCCAGGACCAGTGTGTATCTGAGTCAATGGGACTCTCTCTGACATTTCTCCCAAGTCTTTCCCAAGGCCCACTGTGTATCTGAGTCAATAGGACTCTCTCTGACCTTTCTCCCCAGACCCCCAGGACCAGTATTTATCTGAGTCAATGGGACTCTCTCTGAACTTTCTCCCCAGACCCCGAGGACCAGTGTGTATCTGAGTCAATATGACACTCTCTGACCTTCTCCCCAGTCTATCCCCAGGACCAGTGTGTATCTGAGTCAATGGGACACTTTCTGACCTTTCGCCCCAGTCTATCCCCAGGACCAGTGTGTATCTGAGTCAATGGGACTCTCTGACCTTTCTCCACAGTCTATCCCCAGGACCAGTGTGTATCTGAGTCAATGGGACTCTCTGAAAATTTCTCCCCAGTCTATCCCACAGGACCAGTGTGTATCTGAGTCAATGGGATTCTCTCTGACCTTTCTCCCCATTCTATCCCCAGGACCAGTGTTTATCTGAGTCAATGGGACACTCTCTGATCTTTCTCCCCAGTCTATCCCCAGGACCAGTGTGTATCTGAGTCAATGGAACTCTCTCTGACCTTTCTCCCCAATCCCCCAGGACCAGTTTTTATCTGAGTCAATGGGACTCTCTCTGATCTTTCTCCCCAGTCTAACCCCAGGTGCTGCGTGTATCTGAGTCAAAGGAACTCTCTCTGACCTTTCTCCCCAGTCTATCCCCAGGACCAGTATTTATCTGAGTCAATGGGACACTCTCTGATCTTTCACCCCAGTCTCTCCCCTGGACCAGTGTTTATCTGAGTCAATGGAACTCTCTGACCTTTCTGCCCAGTCTATCCCCAGGACCAGTTTGTATCTGAGTCAATGGGACACTCTCTGATATTTCTCCCCAGTCTATCCCCAGGACCAGTGTGTATCTGAGTCAATGGGACTCTCTCTGACCTTTCTCCCCAGTCTATCCCCAGACCAGTGTGTATCTGAGTCAATGGGACTCTCTCTGACCTTTCTACCAAGTCGATCCCCACGACCAGTGTGTACCTGAGTCAATGGGACTCGCTCTGACCTTTCTCCCCAGTCCATCCCCAGGACCAGTGTTTATCTGAGTCAATGGGACTCTCTCTGACCTTTCTCCCCAGACTATCCCCAGGACCAATGTTTATCTGAGTCAATGGGACTCTCTCTGACCTTTCTCCACAGTCTATCCCCAGGACCAGTGTGTATCTGAGTCAATGGGACTCTCTCTGACCTTTCTCCCCAGTCTATCCCCAGGACCAGTGTGTATCTGAGTCAATGGGACACTCTCTGACCTTTCTCCCCAGTCCCCCAGTACCAGTGTGTATCTGAGTCAATGGGACTCTCTGACATTTCTCCACAGTCTATCCCCTGGACCAGTGTGTATCTGAGTCAATGGTACTCTCTGACCTTTCTCCCCAGTCCCCCAGTACCAGAGTGTATCTGAGTCAATGGGACTCTCTGACCTTTCTCCCCAGTCTATCCCCAGGACCAGTGTGCATCTGAATCAATGGGACACTCTCTGAACTTTCTCCCCAGTCTATCCCCAGGACCAGTGTTTATCTGAGTCAATGGTTCTCTCTGACCTTTCTCCCCAGTCTATCCCCAGGACCAGTGTGTATCTGAGTCAATTGGACTCTCTCAGATCTTGCTCCCCAGTCTATCCCCAGGACCAGTGCTGATCTGAGTCAAGGGATTCTCTCTGACCTTTCTCCCAAGTCGATCCCCAGGACCAGTTTGTACCTGAGTCAATGGGACTCTCTCTGACCTTTCTCCCCAGTCGATCCCCAGGACCAGTGTGTATCTGAGTCAATGGGAGACTCTCTGACCTTTCTTCCCAGTCTATCCCCAGGACCAATGTTTATCTGAGTCAATGGGACTCTCTCTGACCATTCTCCCCAGTCCATCCCCAGGACCAGTGTTTATCTGAGTCAATGGGACTCTCTCTGACCTTTCTCCCCAGTCCCCCAGGACCAGTGTGTATCTGAGTCAATGGGACTCTCTCTGATCTTTCCCCTCAGTCCATCCCAAGGACCAGTGTTTATCTGAGTCAATGGGACTCTCTCTGACCTTTCTCCCCAGTCTATCCCCAGGACCAGTGTGTATCTGAGTCAATTGAACACTCTCTGACCTTTCTCCCCAGTCTATCCCCAGGACCAGTGTGTATCTGAGTCAATGGGACACTCGCTGACCTTTCTCCCCACACCACCAGGACCAGTGTTTATCTGAGTCAATGGGACTCTCTGACCTTTCTCCCCAGTCTATCCCCAGGACCAGTGTGTATCTGAGTCAATGGGACTCTCTCTGACCTTTTTCCCCAGTCTATTCTCAGGACCAGTGTGTATCTGAGTCAATGGGACTCTCTCTGACATTTCTCCCAAGTCTATCCCAAGGCTCACTGTGTATCTGAGTCAATAGGACTCTCTCTGACCTTTCTCCCCAGACCCCCAGGACCAGTATTTATCTGAGTCAATGGGACTCTCTCTGAACTTTCTCCCCAGACCCCGAGGACCAGTGTGTATCTGAGTCAATATGACACACTCTGACCTTCTCCCCAGTCTATCCCCAGGACCAGTGTGTATCTGAGTCAATGGGACGCTTTCTGAACTTTCGCCCCAGTCTATCCCCAGGACCAGTGTGTACCTGAGTCAATGGGACTCTCTCTGACCTTTCTCCCCAGTCTTTCCCCAGGACCAGTGTGCACCTGAGTCAATGGGACACTCTCTGACCTTTCTCCCCAGTCTATCCCCAGGACCAGTCTTTATCTGAGTCAATGGGACACTCTCTGACCTTTCTCCCCAGTTTATCCCCAGGACCATTGTTCATCTGAGTCAATGGGACTCCCTCTGACCTTTCTCCCCATTCTATCCCCAGGACCAGTGTGTATCTGAGTCAATGGGACTCTTTCTGACATTTCACCCCAGTCCATCCCCAGGACCAGGGTGTATCTGAGTCAATGGGACACTCTCTGACCTTTCTCCGCAGTCTATCCCCAGGACCAGTGTTTATCTGAGTCAATGGGACTCTCTCTGACCTTTCTCCCCAGTCTATCCCCAGGACCAGTGTGTATCTGAGTCAATGGGACACTCTCTGACCTTTCTCCCTAGTCAATCCCCAGGACCAGTGTGCATCTGAATCATTGGGACACTCTCTGACCTTTCTCCCCAGTCTATCCCCAGGACCAGTGTTTATCTGAGTCAATGGTACTCTCTCTGACCTTTCTCCCCAGTCTATCCCCAGGACCAGTGTTTATCTGAGTCAATGGGACACTCTCTGACCTTTCTCCCCAGTCTATCCCCAGGACCAGTGTTTATCTGAGTCAATGGGACACTCTGACCTTTCTCCCCAGTCTATCCCCAGAACCAGTGTGTATCTGAGTCAAAGGGACTCTCTGTGACCTTTCTCCACAGTCTATCCCCAGGACCAGTGTGTATCTGAGTCAAAGGGACTCTCTCTGATCTTTCTCCCCAGACTATCCCCAGGACCAGTGTGTATCTGAGTCAATGGGACACTCTCTGACCTTTCTCCCCAGTCGATCCCCAGGACCAGTGTGTATCCGAGTCAATGGGACACTCTCTGACCTTTCTCCCCAGTCTATCCCCAGGACCAGTGTGTATCTGAGTCAATGGGATTCTCTCTGATCTTTCTCCCCAGTCTATCCCCAGGACCAGTGTGTATCTGAGTCAATGGGACTCTGTGACCTTGCTCCACAGTCTATCCCCAGGACCAGTGTGTATCTGAGTCAATGGGACTCTCTGAAAAATTCTCCCCAGTCTATCCCCAGGACCAGTGTGTATCTGAGTCAATGGGATTCTCTCTGACCTTTCTCCCCATTCTATCCCCAGGACCAGTGTTTATCTGAGTCAATGGGACACTCTCTGATCTTTCTCCCCAGTCTATCCCCAGGACCAGTGTGTATCTGAGTCAATGGAACTCTCTCTGACCTTTCTCCCCAATCCCCCAGGACCAGTTTTTATCTGAGTCAATGGGACTCTCTCTGATCTTTCTCCCCAGTCTAACCCCAGGTGCTGCGTGTATCTGAGTCAAAGGAACTCTCTCTGACCTTTCTCCCCAGTCTATCCCCAGGACCAGTATTTATCTGAGTCAATGGGACACTCTCTGATCTTTCACCCCAGTCTCTCCCCTGGACCAGTGTTTATCTGAGTCAATGGAACTCTCTGACCTTTCTGCCCAGTCTATCCCCAGGACCAGTTTGTATCTGAGTCAATGGGACACTCTCTGATATTTCTCCCCAGTCTATCCCCAGGACCAGTGTGTATCTGAGTCAATGGGACTCTCTCTGACCTTTCTCCCCAGTCTATCCCCAGGACCAGTGTGTATCTGAGTCAATGGGACTCTCTCTGACCTTTCTACCCAGTCGATCCCCAGGACCTGTGTGTATCTAAGTCAATTGGACACTCTCTGACCTTTCTCCCCAGTCTATCCCCAGGACCAATGTTTATCTGAGTCAATGGGACTCTCTCTGACCTTTCTCCCCAGTCTATCCCCAGGACCAGTGTGTATCTGAGAAAATGGGACTCTCTCTAATCTTGCTCCCCAGTCTATCCCGAGGACCAGTGTTTATCTGAGTCAAGGGACTCTCTCTGACCTTTCTCCCAAGTCGATCCCCCCGACCAGTGTGTACCTGAGTCAATGGGACTCGCTCTGACCTTTCTCCCCAGTCCATCCCCAGGACCAGTGTGTATCTGAGTCAATGGGACACTCTCTGACCTTTCTCCCCAGTCTATCCCCAGGACCAGTGTTTATCTGAGTCAATGGGACTCTCTCTGACCTTTCTCCCCAGTCTATCCCCAGGATCAGTGTTTATCTGAGTAAAT
Source organism: Pristiophorus japonicus (assembly GCF_044704955.1). Taxonomy (NCBI): domain Eukaryota; kingdom Metazoa; phylum Chordata; class Chondrichthyes; family Pristiophoridae; genus Pristiophorus; species Pristiophorus japonicus. The sequence continues at coordinate 886,238 of NW_027254624.1, forward strand.
GGGACTCTCTCTGACTTTTCTCCCCAGTTCCCCAGGACCAGTGTGCATCTGAGTCAATGGGACTCTCTCTGACCATTTCCCTCAGTCCATCCCCAGGACCAGTGTTTATCTGAGTCAATGGGACTCTCTCTGACATTTCTCCCCAGTCTATCCCCAGGAGCAGTGTGTATCTGAGTCAACAGAACACTCTCTGATCTTTCTCCCCAGTCTATCCCCAGGACCAGTGTGTATCTGAGTCAATGGGACACTCTCTGACCTTTCTCCCCAGTCTATCCCCAGGACCAGTGTGTATCTGAGTCAATGGGACACTCTCTGACCTTTCTCCCCAGTCCATCCCCAGGACCAGTGTTTATCTGAGTCAATGGGACACTCTCTGACCTTTCTCCCCAGTCTATCCCCAGGACCAGTGTGTATCTGAGTCAATAGAACACTCACTGACCTTTCTCCCCAGTCTATCCCCAGGACCAGTGTTTATCTGAGTCAATGGGACGCTCTCTGATATTTCTCCCCAGTCTAACCCCAGGACCAGTGTGTATCTGAGTCAATGGGACTCTCTCTGACCTTTCTCCCCAGTCTCTCCCCAGGACCAGTGCTTATCTGAGTCAATGGGACTCTCTCTGACCTTTCTCCCCAGTCTATGCCCAAGACCAGTGTGTATCTGAGGCAATGGGACACTCTCTGACCTTTCTCCCCAGTCTATCCCCAGGACCAGTGTTCATCTGAGTCAATGGGACTCTCTCTGACCTTTCTCCCCAGTCTATCCGCAGGACCAGTGTGTATCTGAGTCAATGGGACTCTCTGACCTTTCTCCCCAGTCTACTCCCAGGACCAGTGTTTATCTGAGTCAATGGGACTCTCTCTGACCTTTCTCCCCAGTCTATCCCCAGGACCAGTTTGTATCTGAATCAATGGGACTCTCTCTGACCTTTCTCCCCAGATCCCCAGGACCAGTATGTATCTGAGTCAATGGGACTCTCTCTGACCTTTCTCCCCAGTCTATCCCCAGGACCAGTGTGTATCTGAGTCAATGGGACACTCTCTGACCTTTCTCCCCAGTTTATCCCCAGGACCAGTTTGTATCTGAGTCAATGGGACTCTCTCTGACCTTTCTCCCCAGTCTCTCCCCAGGACCAGTGTGTATCTGAGTCAATGGGACTCTCTCTGACCTTTCTCCCCAGTCTATCCCCAGGACAAGTGTTTATCTGAGTCAATGGGACTCTCTCAGAACTTTCTCCCCAGTCTATCCCCAGGACCAGTTTGTATCTGAGTTAATGGGACTCTCTGACCTTTCTCCCCAGTCTATCCCCAGGACCAGTGTGTATCTGAGTCAATGGGATTCTCTCTGACCTTTCTCCCCAGTCCCCCAGGACCAGCTTTTATCTGAGTCAATGGGACTCTCTATGATCTTTCTCCCCAGTCTAACCCCAGGAGCAGCGCGTATCTGAGTCAATGGAACTCTCTCTGACCTTTCTCCCCAGTTTATCCCCAGGACCAGTGTTTATCTGAGTCAATGGGACTCTCTGACCTTTCTCCCCAGTCTATCCCCAGGACCAGTGTGTATCTGAGTCAATGGGATTCTCACTGACCTTTCTCCCCAGTCTATCCCCAGGACCAGTGTGTATCTGAGTCAATGGGACTCTCTGACCGTTCTCCACAGTCTATCCCCAGGACCAGTGTGTATCTGAGTCAATGGGACACTCTCTGACCTTTCTCCCCAGTCTATCCCCAGGACCAGTGTTTATCTGTGTCAATGGGACTCTCTCTGACTTTTCTCCCCAGTCTCTCCCCAGGACCAGTTTGTATCTGAGTCAATGGGGCTCTCTCTGACCTTTCTCCCCATTCTATCCCCAGGACCAGTGTTTATCTGAGTCAATGGGACACTCTCTGATCTTTCTCCCCAGTCTATCCCCAGGACCAGTGTGTATCTGAGTCAATGGGACCTCTCTCTGACCTTTCTCCCCAGTCTATCCCCAGTACCAGTATTTATCTGAGTCAATGGGACACTCTCTGATCTTTCTCCCCAGTCTAACCCCAGGAGCAGCGTTTATCTGAGTCAATGGAACTCTCTGACCTTTCTCCCCAGTCTATCCCCAGGACCAGTGTTTATCTGAGTCAATGGGACTCTCTCTGACATTTCTCCCTAGTCTATCCCCAGGACCAGTGTGTATCTGAGTCAATGGGACACTCTCTGACCTTTCTCCCCAGTCTATCACCTGGACCAGTGTGTATCTGAGTCAATGGGACAGTCTCTGACTTTTCTCCCTAGTCTATCCCCAGGACCAGTGTTCATCTAAGTCAATGGGACTCTCTCTGACCTTTCTCACCAGTCTATCCGCAGGACCAGTGTGTATCTGAGTCAATGGGACTCTCTGACCTTTCTCCCCAGTCTACCCCCAGGACCAGTGTGTATCTGAGTCAATGGGACACTCTCTGACCTTTCTCCCCAGTCTATCACCTGGACCAGTGTGTATCTGAGTCAATGGGACTCTCTCTGACTTTTCTCCCCAGTCTATCCCCAGGACCAGTGTGTATCTGAGTCAATGGGACACTCTCTGACCTTTCTCCCCAGTTTATCCCCAGGACCAGTTTGTATCTGAGTCAATGGGACTCTCTCTGACCTTTCTCCCCAGTCTCTGCCCAGGACCAGTGTGTATCTGAGTCAATGGGACTCTCTCTGACCTTTCTCCCCAGTCTATCCCCAGGACCAGTGTGTATCTGAGTCAATGGGACTCTCTCTGAACTTTCTCCCCAGTCTATCCCCAGGACCAATTTGTATCTGAGTTATTGGGACTCTCTGACCTTTCTCCCCAGTCTATCCCCAAGACCAGTGTGTATCTGAGTCAATGGGATTCTCTCTGACCTTTCTCCCCTGTCCCCCAGGACCAGTTTTTATCTGAGTCAATGGGACTCTCTCTGATCTTTCTCCCCAGTCTAACCCCAGGAGCAGCGCGTATCTGAGTCAATGGAACTCTCTCTGACCTTTCTCCCCAGTTGATCCCCAGGACCAGTATTTATCTGAGTCAATGGGACTCTCTGAGCTTTCTCCCCAGTCTATCCCCAGGACCAGTGTGTATCTGAGTCAATGGGATTCTCACTGACCTTCCTCCCCAGTCTTTCCCCAGGACCAGTGTGTATCTGAGTCAATGGAACTCTCTGACCTTTCTCCACAGTCTATCCCCAGGACCAGTGTGTATCTGAGTCAATGGGACACTCTCTGACCTTTCTCCCCAGTCTATCCCCAGGACCAGTGTGTATCTGTGTCAATGGAACTCTCTCTGACTTTTCTCCCCAGTCTATCCCCAGGACCATTTTGTATCTGAGTCAATGGGACACTCTCTGATCTTTCTCCCCAGTCTAACCCCAGGAGCAGCGTGTATCTGAGTCAATGGAACTCTCTGACCTTTCTCCCCAGTCTATCCCCAGGACCAGTGTTTATCTGAGTCAATGGGACTCTCTCTGACATTTCTCCCCAGTCTATCCCCAGGACCAGTGTGCATCTGAGTCAATGGGACAGTCTCTGACTTTTCTCCCTAGTCTATCCCCAGGACCAGTGTGTATCTGAGTCAATGGGACTCTCTCTGACCTTTCCCCCCAGTCTATCCCCAGGAGCAGTGTGTATCTGAGTCAATGGGACACTCACTGACCTTTCTCCCCAGTCTATCCCCAGGACCAGTGTGTATCTGAGTCAATGGGACTCTCCCTGACCTTACTCCCCAGTCCCCCAGGACCAGTGTGTATCTGAGTCAATGGGACTCTCTCTGACCTTTCCCCCCAGTCCATCCCCAGGACCAGTGTGTATCTGAGTCAATGGGACTCTCTCTGACCTTTCTCCCCAGTCTATCCCCAGGACCAGTTTGTATCTGAATCAATGGGACTCTCTCTGACCTTTCTCCCCAGATCCCCAGGACCAGTATGTATCTGAGTCAATGGGACTCTCTCTGACCTTTCTCCCCAGTCTATCCCCAGGACCAGTGTGTATCTGAGTCAATGGGACACTCTCTGACCTTTCTCCCCAGTTTATCCCCAGGACCAGTTTGTATCTGAGTCAATGGGACTCTCTCTGACGTTTCTCCCCAGTCTCTCCCCAGGACCAGTGTGTATCTGAGTCAATGGGCCTCTCTCTGACTTTTCTCCCCAGTCTATCCCCAGGACCAGTGTGTATCTGAGTCAATGGGACTCTCTCTGAACTTTCTCCCCAGTCTATCCCCAGGACCAGTTTGTATCTGAGTTAATGGGACTCTCTGACCTTTCTCCCCAGTCTATCCCCAGGACCAGTGTGTTTCTGAGTCAATGGGATTCTCTCTGACCTTTCTCCCCAGTCCCCCAGGACCAGTTTTTATCTGAGTCAATGGGACTCTCTGACCTTTCTCCCCAGTCTATCCCCAGGACCAGTGTGTATCTGAGTCAATGGGATTCTCACTGACCTTTCTCCCCAGTCTATCCCCAGGACCAGTGTGTATCTGAGTCAATGGGACTCTCTGACCTTTCTCCACAGTCTATCCCCAGGACCAGTGTGTACCTGAGTCAATGGGACACTCTCTGACCTTTGTCCCCAGTCTATCCCCAGGACCAGTGTGTATCTGTGTCAATGGGACTCTCTCTGACTTTTCTCCCCAGTCTCTCCCCAGGACCAGTTTGTATCTGAGTCAATGGGGCTCTCTCTGACCTTTCTCCCCATTCTATCCACAGGAACAGTGTTTATCTGAGTCAATGGGACACTCTCTGATCTTTCTCCCCAGTCTATCCCCAGGACCAGTATGTATCTGAGTCAATGGGACTCTCACTGACATTTCTCCCCAGTCTATCCCCAGTACCAGTATTTATCTGAGTCAATGGGACACTCTCTGATCTTTCTCCCCAGTCTAACCCCAGGAGCCGCGTTTATCTGAGTCAATGGAACTCTCTGACCTTTCTCCCCAGTCTATCCCCAGGACCAGTGTTTATCTGAGTCAATGGGACTCTCTCTGACATTTCTCCCTAGTCTATCCCCAGGACCAGTGTGTATCTGAGTCAATGGGACACTCTCTGACCTTTCTCCCCAGTCTATCACCTGGACCAGTGTGTATCTGAGTCAATGGGACAGTCTCTGACTTTTCTCCCTAGTCTATCCCCAGGACCAGTGTTCATCTGAGTCAATGGGACTCTCTCTGACCTTTCTCCCCAGTCTATCCGCAGGACCAGTGTATATCTGAGTCAATGGGACTCTCTGATCTTTCTCCTCAGTCTACCCCCAGGACCAGTGTTTATCTGAGTCAATGGGACTCTCTCTGACCTTTCTCCCCAGTCTATCCCCAGGACCAGTTTGTATCTGAGTCAATGGGACTCTCTCTGACCTTTCTCCCCAGATTCCCAGGACCAGTATGTATCTGAGTCAATGGGACTCTCTCTGACCTTTCTCTCCAGTCTATCCCCAGGACCAGTGTGTATCTGAGTCAATGGGACACTCTCTGACCTTTCTCCCCAGTTTATCCCCAGGACCAGTTTGTATCTGAGTCAATGGGACTCTCTCTGACCTTTCTCCCCAGTCTCTCCCCAGGACCAATGTGTATCTGAGTCAATGGGACTCTCTCTGACCTTTCTCCCCAGTCTATCCCCAGGACCAGTTTGTATCTGAGTCAATGGGACTCTCTCTGAACTTTCTCCCCAGTCTATCCCCAGGACCAGTTTGTATCTGAGTTAATGGGACTCTCTGACCTTTCTCCCCATTCTATCCCCAGGACCAGTGTGTATCTGAGTCAATGGGATTCTCTCTGACCTTTCTCCCCAGTCCCCCAGGACCAGTTTTTATCTGAGTCAATGGGACTCTCTCTGATCTTTCTCCCCAGTCTAACCCCAGGAGCAGCGCGTATCTGAGTCAATGGAACTCTCTCTGAACTTTCTCCCCAGTTTATCCCCAGGACCAGTATTTATCTGAGTCAATGGGACTCTCTGACCTTTCTCCCCAGTCTATCCCCAGGACCAGTGTGTATCTGAGTCAATGGGATTCTCACTGACCTTTCTCCCCAGTCTATCCCCAGGACCAGTGTGTATCTGAGTCAATGGGACTCTCTGACCTTTCTCCACAGTCTATCCCCAGGACCAGTGTGTATCTGAGTCAATGGGACACTCTTTGACCTTTCTCCCCAGTCTATCCCCAGGACCAGTGTGTATCTGTGTCAATGGGACTCTCTCTGACTTTTCTCCCCAGTCTATCCCCAGGACCAGTTTGTATCTGAGTCAATGGGGCTCTCTCTGACCTTTCTCCCCATTCTATCCCCAGGACCAGTGTTTATCTGAGTCAATGGGACACTCTCTGATCTTTCTCCCCAGTCTATCCCCAGGACCAGTGTGTATCTGAGTCAATGGGACTCTCTCTGACCTTTCTCCCGAGTCTATCCCCAGTACCAGTATTTATCTGAGTCAATGGGACACTCTCTGATCTTTATCCCCAGTCTAACCCCAGGAGCAGCGTTTATCTGAGTCAATGGAACTCTCTGACCTTTCTCCCCAGTCTATCCCCAGGACCAGTGTTTATCTGAGTCAATGGGACTCTCTCTGACATTTCTCCCTAGTCTATCCCCAGGACCAGTGTGTATCTGAGTCAATGGGACACTCTCTGACCTTTCTCCCCAGTCTATCACCTGGACCAGTGTGTATCTGAGTCAATGGGACATTCTCTGACTTTTCTCCCTAGTCTATCCCCAGGACCAGTGTGTATCTGAGTCAATGGGACTCTCTCTGACCTTTCTCCCCAGTCTATCCCCAGGACCAATTTGTATCTGAGTCAATGGGACCCTCACTGACCTTTCTCCCCAGTCTATCCCCAGGACCAGTGTGTATCTGAGTCAATGGGACTCTCTCTGACCTTTCTCCCCAGTCCCCCAGGACCAGTGTGTATCTGAGTCAATGGGACTCTCTCTGACCTTTCCCCCCAGTCCATCCCCAGGACCAGTGTGTATCTGAGTCAATGGGACTCTCTCTGACCTTTCTCCCCAGTCTATCCCCAGGACCAGTTTGTATCTGAATCAATGGGACTCTCTCTGACCTTTCTGCCCAGATCCCCAGGACCAGTATGTATCTGAGTCAATGGGACACTCTCTGACCTTTCTCCCCAGTCTATCCCCAGGACCAGTGTGTATCTGAGTCAATGGGACACTCTCTGACCTTTCTCCCCAGTTTATCCCCAGGACCAGTTTGTATCTGAGTCAATGGGACTCTCTCTGACGTTTCTCCCCAGTCTCTCCCCAGGACCAGTGTGTATCTGAGTCAATGGGACTCTCTCTGACCTTTCTCCCCAGTCTATCCCCAGGACCAGTGTGTATCTGAGTCATTGGGACTCTCTCTGACCTTTCTCCCCAGTCCCCAAGGACCAGTTTTTATCTGAGTCAATGGGACTCTCTCTGATCTTTCTCCCCAGTCTAACCCCAGGAGCAGCGCGTATCTGAGTCAATGGGACACTCTCTGACCTTTCTCCCCAGTCCATCCCCAGGACCAGTGTTTATCTGAGTCAATGGGACACTCTCTGACCTTTCTCCCCAGTCTATCCCCAGGACCAGTGTGTATCTGAGTCAATAGAACACTCACTGACCTTTCTCCCCAGTCTATCCCCAGGACCAGTGTTTATCTGAGTCAATGGGACGCTCTCTGATATTTCTCCCCAGTCTAACCCCAGGACCAGTGTGTATCTGAGTCAATGGGACTCTCTCTGACCTTTCTCCCCAGTCTATCCCCAGGACCAGTGCTTATCTGAGTCAATGGGACTCTCTCTGACCTTTCTCCCCAGTCTATGCCCAAGACCAGTGTGTATCTGAGGCAATGGGACTCTCTATGACCTTTCTCCCCAGTCTATCCCCAGGACCAGTGTTCATCTGAGTCAATGGGACTCTCTCTGACCTTTCTCCCCAGTCTATCCGCAGGACCAGTGTGTATCTGAGTCAATGGGACTCTCTGACCTTTCTCCCCAGTCTACTCCCAGGACCAGTGTTTATCTGAGTCAATGGGACTCTCTCTGACCTTTCTCCCCAGTCTATCCCCAGGACCAGTTTGTATCTGAATCAATGGGACTCTCTCTGACCTTTCTCCCCAGATCCCCAGGACCAGTATGTATCTGAGTCAATGGGACTCTCTCTGACCTTTCTCCCCAGTCTATCCCCAGGACCAGTGTGTATCTGAGTCAATGGGACACTCTCTGACCTTTCTCCCCAGTTTATCCCCAGGACCAGTTTGTATCTGAGTCAATGGGACTCTCTCTGACCTTTCTCCCCAGTCTATCCCCAGGACCAGTGTGTATCTGAGTCAATGGGACTCTCTCTGACCTTTCTCCCCAGTCTCTCCCCAGGTCCAGTGTGTATCTGAGTCAATGGGACTCTCTCTGACCTTTCTCCCCAGTCTATCCCCAGGACAAGTGTGTATCTGAGTCAATGGGACTCTCTCTGAACTTTCTCCCCAGTCTATCCCCAGGACCAGTTTGTATCTGAGTTAATGGGACTCTCTGACCTTTCTCCCCAGTCTATCCCCAGGACCAGTGTGTATCTGAGTCAATGGGATTCTCTGTGACCTTTCTCCCCAGTCCCCCAGGACCAGTTTTTATCTGAGTCAATGGGACTCTCTCTGATCATTCTCCCCAGTCTAACCCCAGGAGCAGCGCGTATCTGAGTCAATGGAACTCTCTCTGACCTTTCTCCCCAGTTTATCCCCAGGACCAGTGTTTATCTGAATCAATGGGACTCTCTCTGACCTTTCTCCCCAGATCCCCAGGACCAGTATGTATCTGAGTCAATGGGACTCTCTCTGACCTTTCTCCCCAGTCTATCCCCAGGACCAGTGTGTATCTGAGTCAATGGGACACTCTCTGACCTTTCTCCCCAGTTTATCCCCAGGACCAGTTTGTATCTGAGTCAATGGGACTCTCTCTGACATTTCTCCCCAGTTTATCCCCAGGACCAGTTTGTATCTGAGTCAATGGGACTCTCTCTGACCTTTCTCCCCAGTCTCTCCCCAGGACCAGTGTGTATCTGAGTCAATGGGACTCTCTGACCTTTCTCCCCAGTCTATCCCCAGGACCAGTGTGTATCTGAGTCAATGGGATTCTCACTGACCTTTCTCCCCAGTCTATCCCCAGGACCAGTGTGTATCTGAGTCAATGGGACTCTCTGACCTTTCTCCACAGTCTATCCCCAGGACCAGTGTGTACCTGAGTCAATGGGACACTCTCTGACCTTTCTCCCCAGTCTATCCCCAGGACCAGTGTGTATCTGAGTCAATGGGACTCTCTCTGACCTTTCTCCCCAGTCCCCCAGGACCAGTGTGTATCTGAGTCAATGGGACTCTCTCTGACCTTTCCCCCCAGTCCATCCCCAGGACCAGTGTGTATCTGAGTCAATGGGACTCTCTCTGACCTTTCTCCCCAGTCTATCCCCAGGACCAGTTTGTATCTGAATCAATGGGACTCTCTCTGACCTTTCTGCCCAGATCCCCAGGACCAGTATGTATCTGAGTCAATGGGACACTCTCTGACCTTTCTCCCCAGTCTATCCCCAGGACCAGTGTGTATCTGAGTCAATGGGACACTCTCTGACCTTTCTCCCCAGTTTATCCCCAGGACCAGTTTGTATCTGAGTCAATGGGACTCTCTCTGACGTTTCTCCCCAGTCTCTCCCCAGGACCAGTGTGTATCTGAGTCAATGGGACTCTCTCTGACCTTTCTCCCCAGTCTATCCCCAGGACCAGTGTGTATCTGAGTCATTGGGACTCTCTCTGACCTTTCTCCCCAGTCCCCAAGGACCAGTTTTTATCTGAGTCAATGGGACTCTCTCTGATCTTTCTCCCCAGTCTAACCCCAGGAGCAGCGCGTATCTGAGTCAATGGGACACTCTCTGACCTTTCTCCCCAGTCCATCCCCAGGACCAGTGTTTATCTGAGTCAATGGGACACTCTCTGACCTTTCTCCCCAGTCTATCCCCAGGACCAGTGTGTATCTGAGTCAATAGAACACTCACTGACCTTTCTCCCCAGTCTATCCCCAGGACCAGTGTTTATCTGAGTCAATGGGACGCTCTCTGATATTTCTCCCCAGTCTAACCCCAGGACCAGTGTGTATCTGAGTCAATGGGACTCTCTCTGACCTTTCTCCCCAGTCTATCCCCAGGACCAGTGCTTATCTGAGTCAATGGGACTCTCTCTGACCTTTCTCCCCAGTCTATGCCCAAGACCAGTGTGTATCTGAGGCAATGGGACTCTCTATGACCTTTCTCCCCAGTCTATCCCCAGGACCAGTGTTCATCTGAGTCAATGGGACTCTCTCTGACCTTTCTCCCCAGTCTATCCGCAGGACCAGTGTGTATCTGAGTCAATGGGACTCTCTGACCTTTCTCCCCAGTCTACTCCCAGGACCAGTGTTTATCTGAGTCAATGGGACTCTCTCTGACCTTTCTCCCCAGTCTATCCCCAGGACCAGTTTGTATCTGAATCAATGGGACTCTCTCTGACCTTTCTCCCCAGATCCCCAGGACCAGTGTTCATCTGAGTCAATGGGACTCTCTCTGACCTTTCTCCCCAGTCTATCCGCAGGACCAGTGTATATCTGAGTCAATGGGACTCTCTGACCTTTCTCCCCAGTCTACCCCCAGGACCAGTGTTTATCTGAGTCAATGGGACTCTCTCTGACCTTTCTCCCCAGTCTATCCCCAGGACCAGTTTGTATCTGAGTCAATGGGACTCTCTCTGACCTTTCTCCCCAGATCCCCAGGACCAGTATGTATCTGAGTCAATGGGACTCTCTCTGACCTTTCTCCCCAGTCTATCCCCAGGACCAGTGTGTATCTGAGTCAATGGGACACTCTCTGACCTTTCTCCCCAGTCTCTCCCCAGGACCAGTGTGTATCTGAGTCAATGGGACTCTCTCTGACCTTTCTCCCCAGTCTATCCCCAGGACCAGTGTGTATCTGAGTCAATGGGATTCTCTCTGAACTTTCTCCCCAGTCTATCCCCAGGACCAGTTTGTATCTGAGTTAATGGGACTCTCTGACCTTTCTCCCCAGTCTATCCCCAGGACCAGTGTGTATCTGAGTCAATGGGATTCTCTCTGACCTTTCTCCCCAGTCCCCGAGGACAAGTTTTTATCTGAGTCAATGGGACTCTCTCTGATCTTTCTCCCCAGTCTAACCCCAGGAGCAGCGCGTATCTGAGTCAATGGAACTCTCTCTGAACTTTCTCCCCAGTTTATCCCCAGGACCAGTATTTATCTGAGTCAATGGGACTCTCTGACCTTTCTCCCCAGTCTATCCCCAGGACCAGTGTGTATCTGAGTCAATGGGATTCTCACTGACCTTTCTCCCCAGTCTATCCCCAGGACCAGTGTGTATCTGAGTCAATGGGACTCTCTGACCTTTCTCCACAGTCTATCCCCAGGACCAGTGTGTATCTGAGTCAATGGGACACTCTCTGACCTTTCTCCCCAGTCTATCCCCAGGACCAGTGTGTATCTGTGTCAATGGGACTCTCTCTGACTTTTCTCCCCAGTCTATCCCCAGGACCAGTTTGTATCTGAGTCAATGGGGCTCTCTCTGACCTTTCTCCCCATTCTATCCCCAGGACCAGTGTTTATCTGAGTCAATGGGACACTCTCTGATTTTTCTCCCCAGTCTATCCCCAGGACCAGTGTGTATCTGAGTCAATGGGACTCTCTCTGACCTTTCTCCCCAGTCTATCCCCAGCACCAGTATTTATCTGAGTCAATGGGACACTCTCTGATCTTTCTCCCCAGTCTAACCCCAGGAGCAGCGTTTATCTGAGTCAATGGAACTCTCTGACTTTTCTCCCCACTCTATCCCCAGGACCAGTGTTTATCTGAGTCAATGGGACTCTCTCTGACATTTCTCCCTAGTCTATCCCCAGGACCAGTGTGTATCTGAGTCAATGGGACACTCTCTGACCTTTCTCCCCAGTCTATCACCTGGACCAGTGTGTATCTGAGTCAATGGGACAGTCTCTGACTTTTCTCCCTCGTCTATCCCCAGGACCAGTGTGTATCTGAGTCAATGGGACTCTCTCTGACCTTTCTCCCCAGTCTATCCCCAGGACCAATGTGTATCTGAGTCAATGGGACCCTCACTGACCTTTCTCCCCAGTCTATCCCCAGGACCAGTGTGTATCTGAGTCAATGGGACTCTCTCTGACCTTTCTCCCCAGTCCCCCAGGACCAGTGTGTATCTGAGTCAATGGGACTCTCTCTGACCTTTCCCCCCAGTCCATCCCCAGGACCAGTGTGTATCTGAGTCAATGGGACTCTCTCTGATCTTTCTCCCCAGTCTATCCCCAGGACCAGTTTGTATCTGAATCAATGGGACTCTCTCTGACCTTTCTCCCCAGATCCCCAGGACCAGTATGTATCTGAGTCAATGGGACTCTCTCTGACCCTTTCTCCCCAGTCTATCCCCAGGACCAGTGTGTATCTGAGTCAATGGGACACTCTCTGACCTTTCTCCCCAGTTTATCCCCAGGACCAGTTTGTATCTGAGTCAATGGGACTCTCTCTGACGTTTCTCCCCAGTCTCTCCCCAGGACCAGTGTGTATCTGAGTCAATGGGACTCTCTGACCTTTCTCCCCAGTCTATCCCCAGGACCAGTGTGTATCTGAGTCAATGGGACACTCTCTGACCTTTCTCCCCAGTCTATCCCCAGGACCAGTGTGTATCTGTGTCAATGGGACTCTCTCTGACTTTTCTCCCCAGTCTATCCCCAGGACCAGTTTGTATCTGAGTCAATGGGGCTCTCTCTGACCTTTCTCCCCATTCTATCCCCAGGACCAGTGTTTATCTGAGTCAATGGGACACTCTCTGATTTTTCTCCCCAGTCTATCCCCAGGACCAGTGTGTATCTGAGTCAATGGGACTCTCTCTGACCTTTCTCCCCAGTCTATCACCAGCACCAGTATTTATCTGAGTCAATGGGACACTCTCTGATCTTTCTCCCCAGTCTAACCCCAGGAGCAGCGTTTATCTGAGTCAATGGAACTCTCTGACTTTTCTCCCCAGTCTATCCCCAGGACCAGTGTTTATCTGAGTCAATGGGACTCTCTCTGACATTTCTCCCTAGTCTATCCCCAGGACCAGTGTGTATCTGAGTCAATGGGACACTCTCTGACCTTTCTCCCCAGTCTATCACCTGGACCAGTGTGTATCTGAGTCAATGGGACAGTCTCTGACTTTTCTCCCTAGTCTATCCCCAGGACCAGTGTGTATCTGAGTCAATGGGACTCTCTCTGACCTTTCTCCCCAGTCTATCCCCAGGACCAATGTGTATCTGAGTCAATGGGACCCTCACTGACCTTTCTCCCCAGTCTATCCCCAGGACCAGTGTGTATCTGAGTCAATGGGACTCTCTCTGACCTTTCTCCCCAGTCCCCCAGGACCAGTGTGTATCTGAGTCAATGGGACTCTCTCTGACCTTTCCCCCCAGTCCATCCCCAGGACCAGTGTGTATCTGAGTCAATGGGACTCTCTCTGACCTTTCTCCCCAGTCTATCCCCAGAACCAGTTTGTATCTGAATCAATGGGACTCTCTCTGACCTTTCTCCCCAGATCCCCAGGACCAGTATGTATCTGAGTCAATGGGACTCTCTCTGACCCTTTCTCCCCAGTCTATCCCCAGGACCAGTGTTTATCTGAGTCAATGGGACACTCTCTGACCTTTCTCCCCAGTTTATCTCCAGGACCAGTTTGTATCTGAGTCAATGGGACTCTCTCTGACGTTTCTCCCCAGTCTCTCCCCAGGACCAGTGTGTATCTGAGTCAATGGGACTCTCTCTGACCTTTCTCCCCAGTCTATCCCCAGGACCAGTGTGTATCTGAGTCAATGGGACTCTCTCTGACCTTTCTCCCCAGTCCCCCAGGACCAGTTTTATCTGAGTCAATGGGACTCTCTCTGATCTTTCTCCCCAGTCTAACCCCAGGAGCAGCGCGTATCTGAGTCAATGGAACTCTCTCTGACCTTTCTCCCCAGTTTATCCCCAGGACCAGTGTTTATCTGAGTCAATGGGACTCTCTGACCTTTCTCCCCAGTCTATCCCCAGGACCAGTGTGTATCTGAGTCAATGGGACTCTCTCTGACCTTTCTCCCCAGATCCCCAGGACCAGTATGTATCTGAGTCAATGGGACTCTCTCTGACCTTTCTCCCCAGTCTATCCCCAGGACCAGTGTGTATCTGAGTCAATGGGACACTCTCTGACCTTTCTCCCCAGTTTATCCCCAGCCCAGTTTCTATCTGAGTCAATGGGACTCTCTCTGACCTTTCTCCCCAGTCTCTCCCCAGGACCAGTGTGTATCTGAGTCAATGGGACTCTCTCTGACCTTTCTCCCCAGTCCATCCCCAGGACAAGTGTGTATCTGAGTCAATGGGAGTCTCTCTGAACTTTCTCCCCAGTCAATCCCCAGGACCAGTTTGTATCTGAGTTAATGGGACTCTCTGACCTTTCTCCCCAGTCTATCACCAGGACCAGTGTGTATCTGAGTCAATGGGATTCTCTCTGACCTTTCTCCCCAGTCTAACCCCAGGAGCAGCGCGGATCTGAGTCAATGGAACTCTCTCTGACCTTTCTCCCCAGTTTATCCCCAGGACCAGTGTTTATCTGAGTCAATGGGACTCTCTGACCTTTCTCCCCAGTCTATCCCCAGGACCAATGTGTATCTGAGTCAATGGGATTCTCACTGACCTTTCTCCCCAGTCTATCCCCAGGACCAGTGTGTATCTGAGTCAATGGGACTCTCTGACCTTTCTCCCCAGTCTATCCCCAGGACCAGTGTGTATCTGAGACAATGGGACACTCTCTGACCTTTGTCCCAGTCTATCCCCAGGACCAGTGTTTATCTGTGTCAATGGGAATCTCTCTGACTTTTCTCCCCAGTCTATCCCCTGGACCAGTTTGTATCTGAGTCAATGGGGCTCTCTCTGACCTTTCTCCCCATTCTATCCCCAGGACCAGTGTTTATCTGAGTCAATGGGACACTCTCTGATCTTTCTCCCCAGTCTATCCCCAGGACCAGTGTGTATCTGAGTCAATGGGACTCTCTCTGACCTTTCTCCCCAGTCTATCCCCAGTACCAGTATTTATCTGAGTCAATGGGACACTCTCTGATATTTCTCCCCAGTCTAACCCCAGGAGCAGCGTTTATCTGAGTCAATGGAACTCTCTGACCTTTCTCCCCAGTCTATCCCCAGGACCAGTGTTTATCTGAGTCAATGGGACTCTCTCTGACATTTCTCCCTAGTCTATCCCCAGGACCAGTGTGTATCTGAGTCAATGGGACACTCTCTGACCTTTCTCCCCAGTCTATCACCTGGACCAGTGTGTATCTGAGTCAATGGGACAGTCTCTGACTTTTCTCCCTAGTCTATCCCCAGGACCAGTTTTCATCTGAGTCAATGGGACTCTCTCTGACCTTTCTCCCCAGTCTATCCGCAGGACCAGTGTGTATCTGAGTCAATGGGACTCTCTGACCTTTCTCCCCAGTCTACCTCCAGGACCAGTGTTTATCTGAGTCAATGGGACTCTCTCTGAACTTTCTCCCCAGTCTATCCCCAGGACCAGTTTGTATCTGAGTCAATGGGACTCTCTCTGACCTTTCTCCCCAGATCCCCAGGACCAGTATGTATCTGAGTCAATGGGACTCTCTCTGACTTTTCTCCCCAGTCTATACCCAGGACCAGTGTGTATCTGAGTCAATGGGACACTCTCTGACCTTTCTCCCCAGTTTATCCCCAGGACCAGTTTGTATCTGAGTCAATGGGACTCTCTCTGACCTTTCTCCCCAGTCTCTGCCCAGGACCAATGTGTATCTGAATCAATGGGACTCTCTCTGACCTTTCTCCCCAGTCTATCCCCAGGACCAGTGTGTATCTGAGTCAATGGGACTCTCTCTGAACTTTCTCCCCAGTCTATCCCCAGGACCAATTTGTATCTGAGTTATTGGGACTCTCTGACCTTTCTCCCCAGTCTATCCCCAGGACCAGTGTGTATCTGAGTCAATGGGATTCTCTCTGACCTTTCTCCCCTGTCCCCCAGGACCAGTTTTTATCTGAGTCAATGGGACTCTCTCTGATCTTTCTCCCCAGTCTAACCCCAGGAGCAGCGCGTATCTGAGTCAATGGAACTCTCTCTGACCTTTCTCCCCAGTTTATCCCCAGGACCAGTATTTATCTGAGTCAATGGGACTCTCTGACCTTTCTCCCCAGTCTATCCCCAGGACCAGTTTGTATCTGAGTCAATGGGACTCTCTCTGACCTTTCTCCCCAGATCACCAAGACCAGTATGTATCTGAGTCAATGGGACTCTCTCTGACCTTTCTCCCCAGTCTATCCCCAGGACCAGTGTGTATCTGAGTCAATGGGACACTCTCTGACCTTTCTCCCCAGTCTATCCCCAGGACCAGTGTGTATCTGTGTCAATGGGACTCTCTCTGACTTTTCTCCCCAGTCTATCCCCAGGACCAGTTTGTATCTGAGTCAATGGGGCTCTCTCTGACCTTTCTCCCCATTCTATCCCCAGGACCAGTGTTTATCTGAGTCAATGGGACACTCTCTGATCTTTCTCCCCAGTCTATCCCCAGGACCAGTGTGTATCTGAGTCAATGGGACTCTCTCTGACCTTTCTCCCCAGTCTATCCCCACTACCAGTATTTATCTGAGTCAATGGGACACTCTCTGATCTTTCTCCCCAGTCTAACCCCAGGAGCAGCGTTTATCTGAGTCAATGGAACTCTCTGACCTTTCTCCCCAGTCTATCCCCAGGACCAGTGTTTATCTGAGTCAATGGGACTCTCTCTGACATTTCTCCCTATTCTATCCCCAGGACCAGTGTGTATCTGAGTCAATGGGACACTCTCTGACCTTTCTCCCCAGTCTATCACCTGGACCAGTGTGTATCTGAGTCAATGGGACAGTCTCTGACTTTTCTCCCTAGTCTATCCCCAGGACCAATGTGTATCTGAGTCAATGGGATTCTCACTGACCTTTCTCCCCAGTCTATCCCCAGGACCAGTGTGTATCTGAGTCAATGGGACTCTCTGACCTTTCTCCCCAGTCTATCCCCAGGACCAGTGTGTATCTGAGACAATGGGACACTCTCTGACCTTTGTCCCAGTCTATCCCCAGGACCAGTGTTTATCTGTGTCAATGGGACTCTCTCTGACTTTTCTCCCCAGTCTATCCCCTGGACCAGTTTGTATCTGAGTCAATGGGGCTCTCTCTGACCTTTCTCCCCATTCTATCCCCAGGACCAGTGTTTATCTGAGTCAATGGGACACTCTCTGATCTTTCTCCCCAGTCTATCCCCAGGACCAGTGTGTATCTGAGTCAATGGGACTCTCTCCGATCTTTCTCCCCACACCACCAGGACCAGTGTTTATCTGAGTCAATGTGACTCTCTGACCTTTCTCCCCAGTCTATCCCCAGGACCAGTGTGTATCTGAGTCAATGGGACTCTCTCTGACCTTTTTCCCCAGTCTATTCTCAGGACCAGTGTGTATCTGATTCAATGGGACAATCTCTGACCTTTCTCCCCAGTCTATCCCCAGGACCAGTGTGTATCTGAGTCAATGGGACACTCTCTGACCTTTCTTCCAAGTCTATCCCCAGGACCAGTGTGTATCTGAGTCAATGGGACTCTCTCTGACATTTCTCCCAAGTCTATCCCAAGGCTCACTGTGTATCTGAGTCAATAGGACTCTCTCTGACCTTTCTCCCCAGTCTATCCCCACTACCAGTATTTATCTGAGTCAATGGGACACTCTCTGATCTTTCTCCCCAGTCTAACCCCAGGAGCAGCGTTTATCTGAGTCAATGGAACTCTCTGACCTTTCTCCCCAGTCTATCCCCAGGACCAGTGTTTATCTGAGTCAATGGGACTCTCTCTGACATTTCTCCCTATTCTATCCCCAGGACCAGTGTGTATCTGAGTCAATGGGACACTCTCTGACCTTTCTCCCCAGTCTATCACCTGGACCAGTGTGTATCTGAGTCAATGGGACAGTCTCTGACTTTTCTCCCTAGTCTATCCCCAGGACCAATGTGTATCTGAGTCAATGGGATTCTCACTGACCTTTCTCCCCAGTCTATCCCCAGGACCAGTGTGTATCTGAGTCAATGGGACTCTCTGACCTTTCTCCCCAGTCTATCCCCAGGACCAGTGTGTATCTGAGACAATGGGACACTCTCTGACCTTTGTCCCAGTCTATCCCCAGGACCAGTGTTTATCTGTGTCAATGGGACTCTCTCTGACTTTTCTCCCCAGTCTATCCCCTGGACCAGTTTGTATCTGAGTCAATGGGGCTCTCTCTGACCTTTCTCCCCATTCTATCCCCAGGACCAGTGTTTATCTGAGTCAATGGGACACTCTCTGATCTTTCTCCCCAGTCTATCCCCAGGACCAGTGTGTATCTGAGTCAATGGGACTCTCTCCGATCTTTCTCCCCACACCACCAGGACCAGTGTTTATCTGAGTCAATGTGACTCTCTGACCTTTCTCCCCAGTCTATCCCCAGGACCAGTGTGTATCTGAGTCAATGGGACTCTCTCTGACCTTTTTCCCCAGTCTATTCTCAGGACCAGTGTGTATCTGATTCAATGGGACACTCTCTGACCTTTCTCCCCAGTCTATCCCCAGGACCAGTGTGTATCTGAGTCAATGGGACACTCTCTGACCTTTCTTCCAAGTCTATCCCCAGGACCAGTGTGTATCTGAGTCAATGGGACTCTCTCTGACATTTCTCCCAAGTCTATCCCAAGGCTCACTGTGTATCTGAGTCAATAGGACTCTCTCTGACCTTTCTCCCCAGACCCCCAGGACCAGTATTTATCTGAGTCAATGGGACTCTCTCTGAACTTTCTCCCCAGGCCCCGAGGACCAGTGTGTATCTGAGTCAATATGACACTGTCTGACCTTCTCCCCAGTCTATCCCCAGGACCAGTGTGTATCTGAGTCAATGGGACGCTTTCTGAACTTTCGCCCCAGTCTATCCCCAGGACCAGTGTGTACCTGAGTCAATGGGACTCTCTCTGACCTTTCTCCCCAGTCTTTCCCCAGGACCAGTGTGCATCTGAGTCAATGGGACACTCTCTGACCTTTCTCCCCAGTCTATCCCCAGGACCAGTCTTTATCTGAGTCAATGGGACACTCTCTGACCTTTCTCCCCAGTTTATCCCCAGGACCATTGTTCATCTGAGTCAATGGGACTCCCTCTGACCTTTCTCCCCATTCTATCCCCAGGACCAGTGTGTATCTGAGTCAATGGGACTCTTTCTGACATTTCACCCCAGTCCATCCCCAGGACCAGGGTGTATCTGAGTCAATGGGACACTCTCTGACCTTTCTCCGCAGTCTATCCCCAGGACCAGTGTTTATCTGAGTCAATGGGACTCTCTCTGACCTTTCTCCCCAGTCTATCCCCAGGACCAGTGTGTATCTGAGTTAATGGGACACTCTCAGATCTTTCTCCCCAGTCGATCCCCAGGACCAGTGTGTATCCGAGTCAATGGGACACTCTCTGACCTTTCTCCCCAGTCTATCCCCAGGACCAGTGTGTATCTGAGTCAATGGGATTCTCTCTGATCTTTCTCCCCAGTCTATCCCCAGGACCAGTGTGTATCTGAGTCAATGGGACTCTGTGACCTTGCTCCACAGTCTATCCCCAGGACCAGTGTGTATCTGAGTCAATGGGACTCTCTGAAAAATTCTCCCAATCTATCCCCAGGACCAGTGTGTATCTGAGTCAATGGGATTCTCTCTGACCTTTCTCCCCATTCTATCCCCAGGACCAGTGTTTATCTGAGTCAATGGGACACTCTCTGATCTTTCTCCCCAGTCTATCCCCAGGACCAGTGTGTATCTGAGTCAATGGAACTCTCTCTGACCTTTCTCCCCAATCCCCCAGGACCAGTTTTTATCTGAGTCAATGGGACTCTCTCTGATCTTTCTCCCCAGTCTAACCCCAGGTGCTGCGTGTATCTGAGTCAAAGGAACTCTCTCTGACCTTTCTCCCCAGTCTATCCCCAGGACCAGTATTTATCTGAGTCAATGGGACACTCTCTGATCTTTCACCCCAGTCTCTCCCCTGGACCAGTGTTTATCTGAGTCAATGGAACTCTCTGACCTTTCTGCCCAGTCTATCCCCAGGACCAGTTTGTATCTGAGTCAATGGGACACTCTCTGATATTTCTCCCCAGTCTATCCCCAGGACCAGTGTGTATCTGAGTCAATGGGACTCTCTCTGACCTTTCTCCCCAGTCTATCCCCAGGACCAGTGTGTATCTGAGTCAATGGGACTCTCTCTGACCTTTCTACCCAGTCGATCCCCAGGACCTGTGTGTATCTAAGTCAATTGGACACTCTCTGACCTTTCTCCCCAGTCTATCCCCAGGACCAATGTTTATCTGAGTCAATGGGACTCTCTCTGACCTTTCTCCCCAGTCTATCCCCAGGACCAGTGTGTATCTGAGAAAATGGGACTCTCTCTAATCTTGCTCCCCAGTCTATCCCGAGGACCAGTGTTTATCTGAGTCAAGGGACTCTCTCTGACCTTTCTCCCAAGTCGATCCCCCCGACCAGTGTGTACCTGAGTCAATGGGACTCGCTCTGACCTTTCTCCCCAGTCCATCCCCAGGACCAGTGTGTATCTGAGTCAATGGGACCCTCTCTGACCTTTCTCCCCAGTCTATCCCCAGGACCAGTGTTTATCTGAGTCAATGGGACTCTCTCTGACCTTTCTCCCCAGTCTATCCCCAGGATCAGTGTTTATCTGAGTAAATGGGACTCTCTCTGACTTTTCTCCCCAGTTCCCCAGGACCAGTGTGCATCTGAGTCAATGGGACTCTCTCTGACCATTTCCCTCAGTCCATCCCCAGGACCAGTGTTTATCTGAGTCAATGGGACTCTCTCTGACCTTTCTCCCCAGTCTATCCCCAGGAGCAGTGTGTATCTGAGTCAACAGAACACTCTCTGATCTTTCTCCCCAGTCTATCCCCAGGACCAGTGAGTATCTGAGTCAATGGGACACTCTCTGACCTTTCTCCCCAGTCTATCCCCAGGACCAGTGTGTATCTGAGTCAATGGGACACTCTCTGACCTTTCTCCCCAGTCCATCCCCAGGACCAGTGTTTATCTGAGTCAATGGGACACTCTCTGACCTTTCTCCCCAGTCTATCCCCAGGACCAGTGTGTATCTGAGTCAATATAACACTCACTGACCTTTCTCCCCAGTCTATCCCCAGGACCAGTGTTTATCTGAGTCAATGGGACGCTCTCTGATATTTCTCCCCAGTCTAACCCCAGGACCAGTGTGTATCTGAGTCAATGGGACTCTCTCTGACCTTTCTCCCCAGTCTCTCCCCAGGACCAGTGCTTATCTGAGTCAATGGGACTCTCTCTGACCTTTCTCCCCAGTCTATGCCCAAGACCAGTGTGTATCTGAGGCAATGGGACTCTCTCTGACCTTTCTCCCCTGTCTATCCCCAGGACCAGTGTTCATCTGAGTCAATGGGACTCTCTCTGACCTTTCTCCCCAGTCTATCCGCAGGACCAGTGTGTATCTGAGTCAATGGGACTCTCTGACCTTTCTCCCCAGTCTACTCCCAGGACCAGTGTTTATCTGAGTCAATGGGACTCTCTCTGACCTTTCTCCCCAGTCTATCCCCAGGACCAGTTTGTATCTGAATCAATGGGACTCTCTCTGACCTTTCTCCCCAGATCCCCAGGACCAGTATGTATCTGAGTCAATGGGACTCTCTCTGACCTTTCTCCCCAGTCTATCCCCAGGACCAGTGTGTATCTGAGTCAATGGGACACTCTCTGACCTTTCTCCCCAGTTTATCCCCAGGACCAGTTTGTATCTGAGTCAATGGGACTCTCTCTGACCTTTCTCCCCAGTCTCTCCCCAGGACCAGTGTGTATCTGAGTCAATGGGACTCTCTCTGACCTTTCTCCCCAGTCTATCCCCAGGACAATTGTTTATCTGAGTCAATGGGACTCTCTCAGAACTTTCTCCCCAGTCTATCCCCAGGACCAGTTTGTATCTGAGTTAATGGGACTCTCTGACCTTTCTCCCCAGTCTATCCCCAGGACCAGTGTGTATCTGAGTCAATGGGATTCTCTCTGACCTTTCTCCCCAGTCCCCCAGGACCAGTTTTTATCTGAGTCAATGGGACTCTCTATGATCTTTCTCCCCAGTCTAACCCCAGGAGCAGCGCGTATCTGAGTCAATGGAACTCTCTCTGACCTTTCTCCCCAGTTTATCCCCAGGACCAGTGTTTATCTGAGTCAATGGGACTCTCTGACCTTTCTCCCCAGTCTATCCCCAGGACCAGTGCGTATCTGAGTCAATGGGATTCTCACTGACCTTTCTCCCCAGTCTATCCCCAGGACCAGTGTGTATCTGAGTCAATGGGACTCTCTGACCGTTCTCCACAGTCTATCCCCAGGACCAGTGTGTATCTGAGTCAATGGGACACTCTCTGACCTTTCTCCCCAGTCTATCCCCAGGACCAGTGTTTATCTGTGTCAATGGGACTCTCTCTGACTTTTCTCCCCAGTCTCTCCCCAGGACCAGTTTGTATCTGAGTCAATGGGGCTCTCTCTGACCTTTCTCCCCATTCTATCCCCAGGACCAGTGTTTATCTGAGTCAATGGGACACTCTCTGATCTTTCTCCCCAGTCTATCCCCAGGACCAGTGTGTATCTGAGTCAATGGGACCTCTCTCTGACCTTTCTCCCCAGTCTATCCCCAGTACCAGTATTTATCTGAGTCAATGGGACACTCTCTGATCTTTCTCCCCAGTCTAACCCCAGGAGCAGCGTTTATCTGAGTCAATGGAGCTCTCTGACCTTTCTCCCCAGTCTATCCCCAGGACCAGTGTTTATCTGAGTCAATGGGACTCTCTCTGACATTTCTCCCTAGTCTATCCCCAGGACCAGTGTGTATCTGAGTCAATGGGACACTCTCTGACCTTTCTCCCCAGTCTATCACCTGGACCAGTGTGTATCTGAGTCAATGGGACAGTCTCTGACTTTTCTCCCTAGTCTATCCCCAGGACCAGTGTTCATCTGAGTCAATGGGACTCTCTCTGACCTTTCTCCCCAGTCTATCCGCAGGACCAGTGTGTATCTGAGTCAATGGGACTCTCTGACCTTTCTCCCCAGTCTACCCCCAGGACCAGTGTGTATCTGAGTCAATGGGACACTCTCTGACCTTTCTCCCCAGTCTATCACCTGGACCAGTGTGTATCTGAGTCAATGGGACTCTCTCTGACTTTTCTCCCCAGTCTATCCCCAGGACCAGTGTGTATCTGAGTCAATGGGACACTCTCTGACCTTTCTCCCCAGTTTATCCCCAGGACCAGTGTGTATCTGAGTCAATGGGACTCTCTCTGACCTTTCCCCCCAGTCTATCCCCAGGAGCAGTGTGTATCTGAGTCAATGGGACCCTCACTGACCTTTCTCCCCAGTCTATCCCCAGGACCAGTGTGTATCTGAGTCAATGGGACTCTCTCTGACCTTTCTCCCCAGTCCCCCAGGACCAGTGTGTATCTGAGTCAATGGGACTCTCTCTGACCTTTCCCCCCAGTCCATCCCCAGGACCAGTGTGTATCTGAGTCAATGGGACTCTCTCTGACCTTTCTCCCCAGTCTATCCCCAGGACCAGTTTGTATCTGAATCAATGGGACTCTCTCTGACCTTTCTCCCCAGATCCCCAGGACCAGTATGTATCTGAGTCAATGGGACTCTCTCTGACCTTTCTCCCCAGTCTATCCCCAGGACCAGTGTGTATCTGAGTCAATGGGACACTCTCTGACCTTTCTCCCCAGTTTATCCCCAGGACCAGTTTGTATCTGAGTCAATGGGACTCTCTCTGACGTTTCTCCCCAGTCTCTCCCCAGGACCAGTGTGTATCTGAGTCAATGGGCCTCTCTCTGACTTTTCTCCCCAGTCTATCCCCAGGACCAGTGTGTATCTGAGTCAATGGGACTCTCTCTGAACTTTCTCCCCAGTCTATCCCCAGGACCAGTTTGTATCTGAGTTAATGGGACTCTCTGACCTTTCTCCCCAGTCTATCCCCAGGACCAGTGTGTTTCTGAGTCAATGGGATTCTCTCTGACCTTTCTCCCCAGTCCCCCAGGACCAGTTTTTATCTGAGTCAATGGGACTCTCTGACCTTTCTCCCCAGTCTATCCCCAGGACCAGTGTGTATCTGAGTCAATGGGATTCTCACTGACCTTTCTCCACAGTCTATCCCCAGGACCAGTGTGTACCTGAGTCAATGGGACACTCTCTGACCTTTGTCCCCAGTCTATCCCCAGGACCAGTGTGTATCTGTGTCAATGGGACTCTCTCTGACTTTTCTCCCCAGTCTCTCCCCAGGACCAGTTTGTATCTGAGTCAATGGGGCTCTCTCTGACCTTTCTCCCCATTCTATCCACAGGAACAGTGTTTATCTGAGTCAATGGGACACTCTCTGATCTTTCTCCCCAGTCTATCCCCAGGACCAGTATGTATCTGAGTCAATGGGACTCTCACTGACATTTCTCCCCAGTCTATCCCCAGTACCAGTATTTATCTGAGTCAATGGGACACTCTCTGATCTTTCTCCCCAGTCTAACCCCAGGAACCGCGTTTATCTGAGTCAATGGAACTCTCTGACCTTTCTCCCCAGTCTATCCCCAGGACCAGTGTTTATCTGAGTCAATGGGACTCTCTCTGACATTTCTCCCTAGTCTATCCCCAGGACCAGTGTGTATCTGAGTCAATGGGACACTCTCTGACCTTTCTCCCCAGTCTATCACCTGGACCAGTGTGTATCTGAGTCAATGGGACAGTCTCTGACTTTTCTCCCTAGTCTATCCCCAGGACCAGTGTTCATCTGAGTCAATGGGACTCTCTCTGACCTTTCTCCCCAGTCTATCCGCAGGACCAGTGTATATCTGAGTCAATGGGACTCTCTGATCTTTCTCCTCAGTCTACCCCCAGGACCAGTGTTTATCTGAGTCAATGGGACTCTCTCTGACCTTTCTCCCCAGTCTATCCCCAGGACCAGTTTGTATCTGAGTCAATGGGACTCTCTCTGACCTTTCTCCCCAGATTCCCAGGACCAGTATGTATCTGAGTCAATGGGACTCTCTCTGACCTTTCTCTCCAGTCTATCCCCAGGACCAGTGTGTATCTGAGTCAATGGGACACTCTCTGACCTTTCTCCCCAGTTTATCCCCAGGACCAGTTTGTATCTGAGTCAATGGGACTCTCTCTGACCTTTCTCCCCAGTCTCTCCCCAGGACCAATGTGTATCTGAGTCAATGGGACTCTCTCTGACCTTTCTCCCCAGTCTATCCCCAGGACCAGTTTGTATCTGAGTCAATGGGACTCTCTCTGAACTTTCTCCCCAGTCTATCCCCAGGACCAGTTTGTATCTGAGTTAATGGGACTCTCTGACCTTTCTCCCCAGTCTTTCCCCAGGACCAGTGTGTATCTGAGTCAATGGGATTCTCTCTGACCTTTCTCCCCAGTCCCCCAGGACCAGTTTTTATCTGAGTCAATGGGACTCTCTCTGATCTTTCTCCCCAGTCTAACCCCAGGAGCAGCGCGTATCTGAGTCAATGGAACTCTCTCTGAACTTTCTCCCCAGTTTATCCCCAGGACCAGTATTTATCTGAGTCAATGGGACTCTCTGACCTTTCTCCCCAGTCTATCCCCAGGACCAGTGTGTATCTGAGTCAATGGGATTCTCACTGACCTTTCTCCCCAGTCTATCCCCAGGACCAGTGTGTATCTGAGTCAATGGGACTCTCTGACCTTTCTCCACAGTCTATCCCCAGGACCAGTGTGTATCTGAGTCAATGGGACACTCTCTGACCTTTCTCCCCAGTCTATCCCCAGGACCAGTGTGTATCTGTGTCAATGGGACTCTCTCTGACTTTTCTCCCCAGTCTATCCCCAGGACCAGTTTGTATCTGAGTCAATGGGGCTCTCTCTGACCTTTCTCCCCATTCTATCCCCAGGACCAGTGTTTATCTGAGTCAATGGGACACTCTCTGATCTTTCTCCCCAGTCTATCCCCAGGACCAGTGTGTATCTGAGTCAATGGGACTCTCTCTGACCTTTCTCCCGAGTCTATCCCCAGTACCAGTATTTATCTGAGTCAATGGGACACTCTCTGATCTTTATCCCCAGTCTAACCCCAGGAGCAGCGTTTATCTGAGTCAATGGAATGCTCTGACCTTTCTCCCCAGTCTATCCCCAGGACCAGTGTTTATCTGAGTCAATGGGACTCTCTCTGACATTTCTCCCTAGTCTATCCCCAGGACCAGTGTGTATCTGAGTCAATGGGACACTCTCTGACCTTTCTCCCCAGTCTATCACCTGGACCAGTGTGTATCTGAGTCAATGGGACATTCTCTGACTTTTCTCCCTAGTCTATCCCCAGGACCAGTGTGTATCTGAGTCAATGGGACTCTCTCTGACCTTTCTCCCCAGTCTATCCCCAGGACCAATGTGTATCTGAGTCAATGGGACCCTCACTGACCTTTCTCCCCAGTCTATCCCCAGGACCAGTGTGTATCTGAGTCAATGGGACTCTCTCTGACCTTTCTCCCCAGTCCCCCAGGACCAGTGTGTATCTGAGTCAATGGGACTCTCTCTGACCTTTCCCCCCAGTCCATCCCCAAGACCAGTGTGTATCTGAGTCAATGGGACTCTCTCTGACCTTTCTCCCCAGTCTATCCCCAGGACCAGTTTGTATCTGAATCAATGGGACTCTCTCTGACCTTTCTGCCCAGATCCCCAGGACCAGTATGTATCTGAGTCAATGGGACACTCTCTGACCTTTCTCCCCAGTCTATCCCCAGGACCAGTGTGTATCTGAGTCAATGGGACACTCTCTGACCTTTCTCCCCAGTTTATCCCCAGGACCAGTTTGTATCTGAGTCAATGGGACTCTCTCTGACGTTTCTCCCCAGTCTCTCCCCAGGACCAGTGTGTATCTGAGTCAATGGGACTCTCTCTGACCTTTCTCCCCAGTCTATCCCCAGGACCAGTGTGTATCTGAGTCATTGGGACTCTCTCTGACCTTTCTCCCCAGTCCCCAAGGACCAGTTTTTATCTGAGTCAATGGGACTCTCTCTGATCTTTCTCCCCAGTCTAACCCCAGGAGCAGCGCGTATCTGAGTCAATGGGACACTCTCTGACCTTTCTCCCCAGTCTATGCCCAAGACCAGTGTGTATCTGAGGCAATGGGACTCTCTATGACCTTTCTCCCCAGTCTATCCCCAGGACCAGTGTTCATCTGAGTCAATGGGACTCTCTCTGACCTTTCTCCCCAGTCTATCCGCAGGACCAGTGTGTATCTGAGTCAATGGGACTCTCTGACCTTTCTCCCCAGTCTACTCCCAGGACCAGTGTTTATCTGAGTCAATGGGACTCTCTCTGACCTTTCTCCCCAGTCTATCCCCAGGACCAGTTTGTATCTGAATCAATGGGACTCTCTCTGACCTTTCTCCCCAGATCCCCAGGACCAGTATGTATCTGAGTCAATGGGACTCTATCTGACCTTTCTCCCCAGTCTATCCCCAGGACCAGTGTGTATCTGAGTCAATGGGACACTCTCTGACCTTTCTCCCCAGTTTATCCCCAGGACCAGTTTGTATCTGAGTCAATGGGACTCTCTCTGACCTTTCTCCCCAGTCTATCCCCAGGACCAGTGTGTATCTGAGTCAATGGGACTCTCTCTGACCTTTCTCCCCAGTATCTCCCCAGGACCAGTGTGTATCTGAGTCAATGGGACTCTCTCTGACCTTTCTCCCCAGTCTATCCCCAGGACAAGTGTGTATCTGAGTCAATGGGACTCTCTCTGAACTTTCTCCCCAGTCTATCCCCAGGACCAGTTTGTATCTGAGTTAATGGGACTCTCTGACCTTTCTCCCCAGTCTATCCCCAGGACCAGTGTGTATCTGAGTCAATGGGATTCTCTGTGACCTTTCTCCCCAGTCCCCCAGGACCAGTTTTTATCTGAGTCAATGGGACTCTCTCTGATCATTCTCCCCAGTCTAACCCCAGGAGCAGCGCGTATCTGAGTCAATGGAACTCTCTCTGACCTTTCTCCCCAGTTTATCCCCAGGACCAGTGTTTATCTGAATCAATGGGACTCTCTCTGACCTTTCTCCCCAGATCCCCAGGACCAGTATGTATCTGAGTCAATGGGACTCTCTCTGACCTTTCTCCCCAGTCTATCCCCAGGACCAGTGTGTATCTGAGTCAATGGGACACTCTCTGACCTTTCTCCCCAGTTTATCCCCAGGACCAGTTTGTATCTGAGTCAATGGGACTCTCTCTGACCTTTCTCCCCAGTTTATCCCCAGGACCAGTTTGTATCTGAGTCAATGGGACTCTCTCTGACCTTTCTCCCCAGTCTCTCCCCAGGACCAGTGTGTATCTGAGTCAATGGGACTCTCTGACCTTTCTCCCCAGTCTATCCCCAGGACCAGTGTGTATCTGAGTCAATGGGATTCTCACTGACCTTTCTCCCCAGTCTATCCCCAGGACCAGTGTGTATCTGAGTCAATGGGACTCTCTGACCTTTCTCCACAGTCTATCCCCAGGACCAGTGTGTACCTGAGTCAAAGGGACACTCTCTGACCTTTCTCCCCAGTCTATCCCCAGGACCAGTGTGTATCTGTGTCAATGGGACTCTCTCTGACTTTTCTCCCCAGTCTCTCCCCAGGACCAGTTTGTATCTGAGTCAAAGGGGCTCTCTCTGACCTTTCTCCCCATTCTATCCACAGGACCAGTGTTTATCTGAGTCAATGGGACACTCTCTGATCTTTCTCCCCAGTCTATCCCCAGGACCAGTGTGTATCTGAGTCAATGGGACTCTCTCTGACCTTTCTCCCCAGTCTAACCCCAGGAGCAGCGTTTATCTGAGTCAATGGAACTCTCTGACCTTTCTCCCCAGTCTATCCCCAGGACCAGTGTTTATCTGAGTCAATGGGACTCTCTCTGACATTTCTCCCTAGTCTATCCCCAGGACCAGTGTGTATCTGAGTCAATGGGACACTCTCTGACCTTTCTCCCCAGTCTATCACCTGGACCAGTGTGTATCTGAGTCAATGGGACAGTCTCTGACTTTTCTCCCTAGTCTATCCCCAGGACCAGTGTTCATCTGAGTCAATGGGACTCACTCTGACCTTTCTCTCCAGTCTATCCGCAGGACCAGTGTATATCTGAGTCAATGGGACTCTCTGACCTTTCTCCCCAGTCTACCCCCAGGACCAGTGTTTATCTGAGTCAATGGGACTCTCTCTGACCTTTCTCCCCAGTCTATCCCCAGGACCAGTTTGTATCTGAGTCAATGGGACTCTCTCTGACCTTTCTCCCCAGATCCCCAGGACCAGTATGTATCTGAGTCAATGGGACTCTCTCTGACCTTTCTCCCCAGTCTATCCCCAGGACCAGTGTGTATCTGAGTCAATGGGACACTCTCTGACCTTTCTCCCCAGTCTCTCCCCAGGACCAGTGTGTATCTGAGTCAATGGGACTCTCTCTGACCTTTCTCCCCAGTCTATCCCCAGGACCAGTGTGTATCTGGGTCAATGGGATTCTCTCTGAACTTTCTCCCCAGTCTATCCCCAGGACCAGTTTGTATCTGAGTTAATGGGACTCTCTGACCTTTCTCCCCAGTCTATCCCCAGGACCAGTGTGTATCTGAGTCAATGGGATTCTCTCTGACCTTTCTCCCCAGTCCCCGAGGACAAGTTTTTATCTGAGTCAATGGGACTCTCTCTGATCTTTCTCCCCAGTCTAACCCCAGGAGCAGCGCGTATCTGAGTCAATGGAACTCTCTCTGAACTTTCTCCCCAGTTTATCCCCAGGACCAGTATTTATCTGAGTCAATGGGACTCTCTGACCTTTCTCCCCAGTCTATCCCCAGGACCAGTGTGTATCTGAGTCAATGGGATTCTCACTGACCTTTCTCCCCAGTCTATCCCCAGGACCAGTGTGTATCTGAGTCAATGGGACTCTCTGACCTTTCTCCACAGTCTATCCCCAGGACCAGTGTGTATCTGAGTCAATGGGACACTCTCTGACCTTTCTCCCCAGTCTATCCCCAGGACCAGTGTGTATCTGTGTCAATGGGACACTCTCTGACTTTTCTCCCCACTCTATCCCCAGGACCAGTTTGTATCTGAGTCAATGGGGCTCTCTCTGACCTTTCTCCCCATTCTATCCCCAGGACCAGTGTTTATCTGAGTCAATGGGACACTCTCTGATTTTTCTCCCCAGTCTATCCCCAGGACCAGTGTGTATCTGAGTCAATGGGACTCTCTCTGACCTTTCTCCCCAGTCTATCCCCAGCACAAGTATTTATCTGAGTCAATGGGACACTCTCTGATCTTTCTCCCCAGTCTAACCCCAGGAGCAGCGTTTATCTGAGTCAATGGAACTCTCTGACTTTTCTCCCCAGTCTATCCCCAGGACCAGTGTTTATCTGAGTCAATGGGACTCTCTCTGACATTTCTCCCTAGTCTATCCCCAGGACCAGTGTGTATCTGAGTCAATGGGACACTCTCTGACCTTTCTCCCCAGTCTATCACCTGGACCAGTGTGTATCTGAGTCAATGGGACAGTCTCTGACTTTTCTCCCTCGTCTATCCCCAGGACCAGCGTGTATCTGAGTCAATGGGACTCTCTCTGACCTTTCTCCCCAGTCTATCCCCAGGACCAATGTGTATCTGAGTCAATGGGACCCTCACTGACCTTTCTCCCCAGTCTATCCCCAGGACCAGTGTGTATCTGAGTCAATGGGACTCTCTCTGACCTTTCTCTCCAGTCCCCCAGGACCAGTGTGTATCTGAGTCAATGGGACTCTCTCTGACCTTTCCCCCCAGTCCATCCCCAGGACCAGTGTGTATCTGAGTCAATGGGACTCTCTCTGACCTTTCTCCCCAGTCTATCCCCAGGACCAGTGTGTATCTGAGTCAATGGGACTCTCTCTGACCTTTCTCCCCAGTCTATCACCAGCACCAGTATTTATCTGAGTCAATGGGACACTCTCTGATCTTTCTCCCCAGTCTAACCCCAGGAGCAGCGTTTATCTGAATCAATGGGACTCTCTCTGACCTTTCTCCCCAGATCCCCAGGACCAGTATGTATCTGAGTCAATGGGACTCTCTCTGACCCTTTCTCCCCAGTCTATCCCCAGGACCAGTGTGTATCTGAGTCAATGGGACACTCTCTGACCTTTCTCCCCAGTTTATCCCCAGGACCAGTTTGTATCTGAGTCAATGGGACTCTCTCTGACGTTTCTCCCCAGTCTCTCCCCAGGACCAGTGTGTATCTGAGTCAATGGGACTCTCTGACCTTTCTCCCCAGTCTATCCCCAGGACCAGTGTGTATCTGAGTCAATGGGACACTCTCTGACCTTTCTCCCCAGTCTATCCCCAGGACCAGTGTGTATCTGTGTCAATGGGACTCTCTCTGACTTTTCTCCCCAGTCTATCCCCAGGACCAGTTTGTATCTGAGTCAATGGGGCTCTCTCTGACCTTTCTCCCCATTCTATCCCCAGGACCAGTGTTTATCTGAGTCAATGGGACACTCTCTGATTTTTCTCCCCAGTCTATCCCCAGGACCAGTGTGTATCTGAGTCAATGGGACTCTCTCTGACCTTTCTCCCCAGTCTATCACCAGCACCAGTATTTATCTGAGTCAATGGGACACTCTCTGATCTTTCTCCCCAGTCTAACCCCAGGAGCAGCGTTTATCTGAGTCAATGGAACTCTCTGACTTTTCTCCCCAGTCTATCCCCAGGACCAGTGTTTATCTGAGTCAATGGGACTCTCTCTGACATTTCTCCCTAGTCTATCCCCAGGACCAGTGTGTATCTGAGTCAATGGGACACTCTCTGACCTTTCTCCCCAGTCTATCACCTGGACCAGTGTGTATCTGAGTCAATGGGACAGTCTCTGACTTTTCTCCCTAGTCTATCCCCAGGACCAGTGTGTATCTGAGTCAATGGGACTCTCTCTGACCTTTCTCCCCAGTCTATCCCCAGGACCAATGTGTATCTGAGTCAATGGGACCCTCACTGACCTTTCTCCCCAGTCTATCCCCAGGACCAGTGTGTATCTGAGTCAATGGGACTCTCTCTGACCTTTCTCCCCAGTCCCCCAGGACCAGTGTGTATCTGAGTCAATGGGACTCTCTCTGACCTTTCCCCCCAGTCCATCCCCAGGACCAGTGTGTATCTGAGTCAATGGGACTCTCTCTGACCTTTCTCCCCAGTCTATCCCCAGAACCAGTTTGTATCTGAATCAATGGGACTCTCTCTGACCTTTCTCCCCAGATCCCCAGGACCAGTATGTATCTGAGTCAATGGGACTCTCTCTGACCCTTTCTCCCCAGTCTATCCCCAGGACCAGTGTTTATCTGAGTCAATGGGACACTCTCTGACCTTTCTCCCCAGTTTATCTCCAGGACCAGTTTGTATCTGAGTCAATGGGACTCTCTCTGACGTTTCTCCCCAGTCTCTCCCCAGGACCAGTGTGTATCTGAGTCAATGGGACTCTCTCTGAACTTTCTCCCCAGTCTATCCCCAGGACCAGTGTGTATCTGAGTCAATGGGACTCTCTCTGACCTTTCTCCCCAGTCCCCCAGGACCAGTTTTATCTGAGTCAATGGGACTCTCTCTGATCTTTCTCCCCAGTCTAACCCCAGGAGCAGCGCGTATCTGAGTCAATGGAACTCTCTCTGACCTTTCTCCCCAGTTTATCCCCAGGACCAGTGTTTATCTGAGTCAATGGGACTCTCTGACCTTTCTCCCCAGTCTATCCCCAGGACCAGTGTGTATCTGAGTCAATGTGACTCTCTCTTACCTTTCTCCCCAGATCCCCAGGACCAGTATGTATCTGAGTCAATGGGACTCTCTCTGACCTTTCTCCCCAGTCTATCCCCAGGACCAGTGTGTATCTGAGTCAATGGGACACTCTCTGACCTTTCTCCCCAGTTTATCCCCAGCCCAGTTTGTATCTGAGTCAATGGGACTCTCTCTGACCTTTCTCCCCAGTCTCTCCCCAGGACCAGTGTGTATCTGAGTCAATGGGACTCTCTCTGACCTTTCTCCCCAGTCCATCCCCAGGACAAGTGTGTATCTGAGTCAATGGGAGTCTCTCTGAACTTTCTCCCCAGTCTATCCCCAGGACCAGTTTGTATCTGAGTTAATGGGACTCTCTGACCTTTCTCCCCAGTCTATCCCCAGGACCAGTGTGTATCTGAGTCAATGGGATTCTCTCTGACCTTTCTCCCCAGTCTAACCCCAGGAGCAGCGCGGATCTGAGTCAATGGAACTCTCTCTGACCTTTCTCCCCAGTTTATCCCCAGGACCAGTGTTTATCTGAGTCAATGGGACTCTCTGACCTTTCTCCCCAGTCTATCCCCAGGACCAATGTGTATCTGAGTCAATGGGATTCTCACTGACCTTTCTCCCCAGTCTATCCCCAGGACCAGTGTGTATCTGAGTCAATGGGACTCTCTGACCTTTCTCCCCAGTCTATCCCCAGGACCAGTGTGTATCTGAGACAATGGGACACTCTCTGACCTTTGTCCCAGTCTATCCCCAGGACCAGTGTTTATCTGTGTCAATGGGACTCTCTCTGACTTTTCTCCCCAGTCTATCCCCTGGACCAGTTTGTATCTGAGTCAATGGGGCTCTCTCTGATCTTTCTCCCCATTCTATCCCCAGGACCAGTGTTTATCTGAGTCAATGGGACACTCTCTGATCTTTCTCCCCAGTCTATCCCCAGGACCAGTGTGTATCTGAGTCAATGGGACTCTCTCTGACCTTTCTCCCCAGTCTATCCCCAGTACCAGTATTTATCTGAGTCAATGGGACACTCTCTGATATTTCTCCCCAGTCTAACCCCAGGAGCAGCGTTTATCTGAGTCAATGGAACTCTCTGACCTTTCTCCCCAGTCTATCCCCAGGACCAGTGTTTATCTGAGTCAATGGGACTCTCTCTGACATTTCTGCCTAGTCTATCCCCAGGACCAGTGTGTATCTGAGTCAATGGGACACTCTCTGACCTTTCTCCCCAGTCTATCACCTGGACCAGTGTGTATCTGAGTCAATGGGACAGTCTCTGACTTTTCTCCCTAGTCTATCCCCAGGACCAGTTTTCATCTGAGTCAATGGGACTCTCTCTGACCTTTCTCCCCAGTCTATCCGCAGGACCAGTGTGTATCTGAGTCAATGGGACTCTCTGACCTTTCTCCCCAGTCTACCTCCAGGACCAGTGTTTATCTGAGTCAATGGGACTCTCTCTGAACTTTCTCCCCAGTCTATCCCCAGGACCAGTTTGTATCTGAGTCAATGGGACTCTCTCTGACCTTTCTCCCCAGATCCCCAGGACCAGTATGTATCTGAGTCAATGGGACTCTCTCTGACCTTTCTCCCCAGTTTATCCCCAGGACCAGTTTGTATCTGAGTCAATGGGACTCTCTCTGACCTTTCTCCCCAGTCTCTGCCCAGGACCAATGTGTATCTGAGTCAATGGGACTCTCTCTGACATTTCTCCCCAGTCTATCCCCAGGACCAGTGTGTATCTGAGTCAATGGGACTCTCTCTGAACTTTCTCCCCAGTCTATCCCCAGGACCAATTTGTATCTGAGTTATTGGGACTCTCTGACCTTTCTCCCCAGTCTATCCCCAGGACCAGTGTGTATCTGAGTCAATGGGATTCTCTCTGACCTTTCTCCCCTGTCCCCCAGGACCAGTTTTTATCTGAGTCAATGGGACTCTCTCTGATCTTTCTCCCCAGTCTAACCCCAGGAGCAGCGCGTATCTGAGTCAATGGAACTCTCTCTGAACTTTCTCCCCAGTTTATCCCCAGGACCAGTATTTATCTGAGTCAATGGGACTCTCTGACCTTTCTCCCCAGTCTATCCCCAGGACCAGTTTGTATCTGAGTCAATGGGACTCTCTCTGACCTTTCTCCCCAGATCACCAAGACCAGTATGTATCTGAGTCAATGGGACTCTCTCTGACCTTTCTCCCCAGTCTATCCCCAGGACCAGTGTGTATCTGAGTCAATGGGACACTCTCTGACCTTTCTCCCCAGTCTATCCCCAGGACCAGTGTGTATCTGTGTCAATGGGACTCTCTCTGACTTTTCTCCCCAGTCTATCCCCAGGACCAGTTTGTATCTGAGTCAATGGGGCTCTCTCTGACCTTTCTCCCCATTCTATCCCCAGGACCAGTGTTTATCTGAGTCAATGGGACACTCTCTGATCTTTCTCCCCAGTCTATCCCCAGGACCAGTGTGTATCTGAGTCAATGGGACTCTCTCTGACCTTTCTCCCCAGTCTATCCCCACTACCAGTATTTATCTGAGTCAATGGGACACTCTCTGATCTTTCTCCCCAGTCTAACCCCAGGAGCAGCGTTTATCTGAGTCAATGGAACTCTCTGACCTTTCTCCCCAGTCTATCCCCAGGACCAGTGTTTATCTGAGTCAATGGGACTCTCTCTGACATTTCTCCCTATTCTATCCCCAGGACCAGTGTGTATCTGAGTCAATGGGACACTCTCTGACCTTTCTCCCCAGTCTATCACCTGGACCAGTGTGTATCTGAGTCAATGGGACAGTCTCTGACTTTTCTCCCTAGTCTATCCCCAGGACCAATGTGTATCTGAGTCAATGGGATTCTCACTGACCTTTCTCCCCAGTCTATCCCCAGGACCAGTGTGTATCTGAGTCAATGGGACTCTCTGACCTTTCTCCCCAGTCTATCCCCAGGACCAGTGTGTATCTGAGACAATGGGACACTCTCTGACCTTTGTCCCAGTCTATCCCCAGGACCAGTGTTTATCTGTGTCAATGGGACTCCCTCTGACTTTTCTCCCCAGTCTATCCCCTGGACCAGTTTGTATCTGAGTCAATGGGGCTCTCTCTGACCTTTCTCCCCATTCTATCCCCAGGACCAGTGTTTATCTGAGTCAATGGGACACTCTCTGATCTTACTCCCCAGTCTATCCCCAGGACCAGTGTGTATCTGAGTCAATGGGACTCTCTCTGACCTTTCTCCCCAGTCTATCCCCAGTACCAGTATTTATCTGAGTCAATGGGACACTCTCTGATATTTCTCCCCAGTCTAACCCCAGGAGCAGCGTTTATCTGAGTCAATGGAACTCTCTGACCTTTCTCCCCAGTCTATCCCCAGGACCAGTGTTTATCTGAGTCAATGGGACTCTCTCTGACATTTCTCCCTAGTCTATCCCCAGGACCAGTGTGTATCTGAGTCAATGGGACACTCTCTGACCTTTCTCCCCAGTCTATCACCTGGACCAGTGTGTATCTGAGTCAATGGGACAGTCTCTGACTTTTCTCCCTAGTCTATCCCCAGGACCAGTTTTCATCTGAGTCAATGGGACTCTCTCTGACCTTTCTCCCCAGTCTATCCGCAGGACCAGTGTGTATCTGAGTCAATGGGACTCTCTGACCTTTCTCCCCAGTCTACCTCCAGGACCAGTGTTTATCTGAGTCAATGGGACTCTCTCTGAACTTTCTCCCCAGTCTATCCCCAGGACCAGTTTGTATCTGAGTCAATGGGACTCTCTCTGACCTTTCTCCCCAGATCCCCAGGACCAGTGTGTATCTGAGTCAATGGGACTCATCTGAACTTTCTCCCCAGTCTATCCCCAGGACCAATTTGTATCTGAGTTATTGGGACTCTCTGACCTTTCTCCCCAGTCTATCCCCAGGACCAGTGTGTATCTGAGTCAATGGGATTCTCTCTGACCTTTCTCCCCTGTCCCCCAGGACCAGTTTTTATCTGAGTCAATGGGACTCTCTCTGATCTTTCTCCCCAGTCTAACCCCAGGAGCAGCGCGTATCTGAGTCAATGGAACTCTCTCTGACCTTTCTCCCCAGTTTATCCCCAGGACCAGTATTTATCTGAGTCAATGGGACTCTCTGACCTTTCTCCCCAGTCTATCTCCAGGACCAGTTTGTATCTGAGTCAATGGGACTCTCTCTGACCTTTCTCCCCAGATCACCAAGACCAGTATGTATCTGAGTCAATGGGACTCTCTCTGACCTTTCTCCCCAGTCTATCCCCAGGACCAGTGTGTATCTGAGTCAATGGGACACTCTCTGACCTTTCTCCCCAGTCTATCCCCAGGACCAGTGTGTATCTGTGTCAATGGGACTCTCTCTGACTTTTCTCCCCAGTCTATCCCCAGGACCAGTTTGTATCTGAGTCAATGGGGCTCTCTCTGACCTTTCTCCCCATTCTATCCCCAGGACCAGTGTTTATCTGAGTCAATGGGACACTCTCTGATCTTTCTCCCCAGTCTATCCCCAGGACCAGTGTGTATCTGAGTCAATGGGACTCTCTCTGACCTTTCTCCCCAGTCTATCCCCACTACCAGTATTTATCTGAGTCAATGGGACACTCTCTGATCTTTCTCCCCAGTCTAACCCCAGGAGCAGCGTTTATCTGAGTCAATGGAACTCTCTGACCTTTGTCCCCAGTCTATCCCCAGGACCAGTGTTTATCTGAGTCAATGGGACTCTCTCTGACATTTCTCCCTATTCTATCCCCAGGACCAGTGTGTATCTGAGTCAATGGGACACTCTCTGACCTTTCTCCCCAGTCTATCACCTGGACCAGTGTGTATCTGAGTCAATGGGACAGTCTCTGACTTTTCTCCCTAGTCTATCACCAGGACCAGTGTGTATCTGAGTCAATGGGACTCTCTCTGACCTTTCTCCCCAGTCTATCCCCAGGACCAGTGTGTATCTGAGTCAATGGGACCCTCACTGACCTTTCTACCCAGTCTATCCCCAGGACCAGTGTGTATCTGAGTCAATGGGACTCTCTCTGACCTTTCTCTCCAGTCCACCAGGACCAGTGTGTATCTGAGTCAATGGGACTCTCTCTGACCTTTCCCCCCAGTCCATCCCCAGGACCAGTGTGTATCTGAGTCAATGGGACTCTCTCTGACCTTTCTCCCCAGTCTATCCCCAGGACCAGTGTTTATCTGAGTCAATGGGACACTCTCTGACCTTTCTCCCCAATCTATCCCCAGGACCAGTGTGTATCTGAGTCAATGGGACACTCTCTGACCTTTCTCCCCAGTCTATCCCCAGGACCAGTGTGTATCTGTGTCAATGGGACTCTCTCTGACATTTCTCCCCAGTCTATCCCCAGGACCAGTTTGTATCTGAGTCAATGGGGCTCTCTCTGACCTTTCTCCCCATTCTATCCCCAGGACCAGTGTTTATCTGAGTCAATGGGACACTCTCTGATCTTTCTCCCCAGTCTATCCCCAGGACCAGTGTGTATCTGAGTCAATGGGACTCTCTCTGACCTTTCTCCCCAGTCTATCCCCACTACCAGTATTTATCTGAGTCAATGGGACACTCTCTGATCTTTCTCCCCAGTCTAACCCCAGGAGCAGCGTTTATCTGAGTCAATGGAACTCTCTGACCTTTCTCCCCAGTCTATCCCCAGGACCAGTGTTTATCTGAGTCAATGGGACTCTCTCTGACATTTCTCCCTATTCTATCCCCAGGACCAGTGTGTATCTGAGTCAATGGGACACTCTCTGACCTTTCTCCCCAGTCTATCACCTGGACCAGTGTGTATCTGAGTCAATGGGACAGTCTCTGACTTTTCTCCCTAGTCTATCCCCAGGACCAATGTGTATCTGAGTCAATGGGATTCTCACTGACCTTTCTCCCCAGTCTATCCCCAGGACCAGTGTGTATCTGAGTCAATGGGACTCTCTGACCTTTCTCCCCAGTCTATCCCCAGGACCAGTGTGTATCTGAGACAATGGGACACTCTCTGACCTTTGTCCCAGTCTATCCCCAGGACCAGTGTTTATCTGTGTCAATGGGACTCTCTCTGACTTTTCTCCCCAGTCTATCCCCTGGACCAGTTTGTATCTGAGTCAATGGGGCTCTCTCTGACCTTTCTCCCCATTCTATCCCCAGGACCAGTGTTTATCTGAGTCAATGGGACACTCTCTGATCTTTCTCCCCAGTCTATCCCCAGGACCAGTGTGTATCTGAGTCAATGGGACTCTCTCTGACCTTTCTCCCCAGTCTATCCCCAGTACCAGTATTTATCTGAGTCAATGGGACACTCTCTGATATTTCTCCCCAGTCTAACCCCAGGAGCAGCGTTTATCTGAGTCAATGGAACTCTCTGACCTTTCTCCCGAGTCTATCCCCAGGACCAGTGTTTATCTGAGTCAATGGGACTCTCTCTGACATTTCTCCCTAGTCTATCCCCAGGACCA
Source organism: Pristiophorus japonicus (assembly GCF_044704955.1). Lineage (NCBI taxonomy): Eukaryota > Metazoa > Chordata > Chondrichthyes > Pristiophoridae > Pristiophorus > Pristiophorus japonicus. The sequence continues at coordinate 925,548 of NW_027254624.1, forward strand.
GTGTGTATCTGAGTCAATGGGACACTCTCTGACCTTTCTCCCCAGTCTATCACCTGGACCAGTGTGTATCTGAGTCAATGGGACAGTCTCTGACTTTTCTCCCTAGTCTATCCCCAGGACCAGTTTTCATCTGAGTCAATGGGACTCTCTCTGACCTTTCTCCCCAGTCTATCCGCAGGACCAGTGTGTATCTGAGTCAATGGGACTCTCTGACCTTTCTCCCCAGTCTACCTCCAGGACCAGTGTTTATCTGAGTCAATGGGACTCTCTCTGAACTTTCTCCCCAGTCTATCCCCAGGACCAGTTTGTATCTGAGTCAATGGGACTCTCTCTGACCTTTCTCCCCAGATCCCCAGGACCAGTATGTATCTGAGTCAATGGGACTCTCTCTGACTTTTCTCCCCAGTCTATACCCAGGACCAGTGTGTATCTGAGTCAATGGGACACTCTCTGACCTTTCTCCCCAGTTTATCCCCAGGACCAGTTTGTATCTGAGTCAATGGGACTCTCTCTGACCTTTCTCCCCAGTCTCTGCCCAGGACCAATGTGTATCTGAGTCAATGGGACTCTCTCTGACCTTTCTCCCCAGTCTATCCCCAGGACCAGTGTGTATCTGAGTCAATGGGACTCTCTCTGAACTTTCTCCCCAGTCTATCCCCAGGACCAATTTGTATCTGAGTTATTGGGACTCTCTGACCTTTCTCCCCAGTCTATCCCCAGGACCAGTGTGTATCTGAGTCAATGGGATTCTCTCTGACCTTTCTCCCCTGTCCCCCAGGACCAGTTTTTATCTGAGTCAATGGGACTCTCTCTGATCTTTCTCCCCAGTCTAACCCCAGGAGCAGCGCGTATCTGAGTCAATGGAACTCTCTCTGACCTTTCTCCCCAGTTTATCCCCAGGACCAGTATTTATCTGTGTCAATGGGACTCTCTGACCTTTCTCCCCAGTCTATCCCCAGGACCAGTTTGTATCTGAGTCAATGGGACTCTCTCTGACCTTTCTCCCCAGATCACCAAGACCAGTATGTATCTGAGTCAATGGGACTCTCTCTGACCTTTCTCCCCAGTCTATCCCCAGGACCAGTGTGTATCTGAGTCAATGGGACACTCTCTGACCTTTCTCCCCAGTCTATCCCCAGGACCAGTGTGTATCTGTGTCAATGGGACTCTCTCTGACTTTTCTCCCCAGTCTATCCCCAGGACCAGTTTGTATCTGAGTCAATGGGGCTCTCTCTGACCTTTCTCCCCATTCTATCCCCAGGACCAGTGTTTATCTGAGTCAATGGGACACTCTCTGATCTTTCTCCCCAGTCTATCCCCAGGACCAGTGTGTATCTGAGTCAATGGGACTCTCTCTGACCTTTCTCCCCAGTCTATCCCCACTACCAGTATTTATCTGAGTCAATGGGACACTCTCTGATCTTTCTCCCCAGTCTAACCCCAGGAGCAGCGTTTATCTGAGTCAATGGAACTCTCTGACCTTTCTCCCCAGTCTATCCCCAGGACCAGTGTTTATCTGAGTCAATGGGACTCTCTCTGACATTTCTCCCTATTCTATCCCCAGGACCAGTGTGTATCTGAGTCAATGGGACACTCTCTGACCTTTCTCCCCAGTCTATCACCTGGACCAGTGTGTATCTGAGTCAATGGGACAGTCTCTGACTTTTCTCCCTAGTCTATCACCAGGACCAGTGTGTATCTGAGTCAATGGGACTCTCTCTGACCTTTCTCCCCAGTCTATCCCCAGGACCAGTGTGTATCTGAGTCAATGGGACCCTCACTGACCTTTCTACCCAGTCTATCCCCAGGACCAGTGTGTATCTGAGTCAATGGGACTCTCTCTGACCTTTCTCTCCAGTCCACCAGGACCAGTGTGTATCTGAGTCAATGGGACTCTCTCTGACCTTTCCCCCCAGTCCATCCCCAGGACCAGTGTGTATCTGAGTCAATGGGACTCTCTCTGACCTTTCTCCCCAGTCTATCCCCAGGACCAGTTTGTATCTGAATCAATGGGACTCTCTCTGACCTTTCTCCCCAGATCCCCAGGACCAGTATGTATCTGAGTCAATGGGACTCTCTCTGACCTTTCTCCCCAGTCTATCCCCAGGACCACTGTGTATCTGAGTCAATGGGACACTCTCTGACCTTTCTCCCCAGTTTATCCCCAGGACCAGTTTGTATCTGAGTCAATGGGACTCTCTCTGACGTTTCTCCCCAGTCTCTCCCCAGGACCAGTGTGTATCTGAGTCAATGGGCCTCTCTCTGACCGTTCTCCCCAGTCTATCCCCAGGACCAGTGTGTATCTGAGTCAATGGGACTCTCTCTGAACTTTCTCCCCAGTCTATCCCCAGGACCAGTTTGTATCTGAGTTAATGGGACTCTCTGACTCTTCTCCCCAGTCTATCCCCAGGACCAGTGTGTATCTGAGTCAATGGGATTCTCTCTGACCTTTCTCCCCAGTACCCCAGGACCAGTGTTTATCTGAGTCAATGGGACTCTCTCTGACCTTTCTCCCCAGTCTATCCCCAGGACCAGTGTGTATCTGAGTCAATGGGACACTCTCTGACCTTTCTCCCCAGTCTATCCCCAGGACCAGTGTGTATCTGTGTCAAATGGACTCTCTCTGACTTTTCTCCCCAGTCTATCCCCAGGACCAGTTTGTATCTGAGTCAATGGGGCTCTCTCTGACCTTTCTCCCCATTCTATCCCCAGGACCAGTGTTTATCTGAGTCAATGGGACACTCTCTGTTCTTTCTCCCCAGTCTATCCCCAGGACCAGTGTGTATCTGAGTCAATGGGACTCTCTCTGACCTTTCTCCCCAGTCTATCCCCAGTACCAGTATTTATCTGAGTCAATGAGACACTCTCTGATCTTTCTCCCCAGTCTAACCCCACAAGCAGCGTTTATCTGAGTCAATGGAACTCTCTGACCTTTCTCCCCAGTCTATCCCCAGGACCAGTGTGTATCTGAGTCAATGGGACTCTCTCTGACCTTTCCCCCCAGTCCATCCCCAGGACCAGTGTGTATCTGAGTCAATGGGACTCTCTCTGACCTTTCTCCCCAGTCTATCCCCAGGACCAGTTTGTATCTGAATCAATGGGACTCTCTCTGACCTTTCTCCCCAGATCCCCAGTACCAGTATGTATCTGAGTCAATGGGACTCTCTCTGACCTTTCTCCCCAGTCTATCCCCAGGACCACTGTGTATCTGAGTCAATGGGACACTCTCTGACCTTTCTCCCCAGTTTATCCCCAGGACCAGTTTGTATCTGAGTCAATGGGACTCTCTCTGACGTTTCTCCCCAGTCTCTCCCCAGGACCAGTGTGTATCTGAGTCAATGGGCCTCTCTCTGACCGTTCTCCCCAGTCTATCCCCAGGACCAGTGTGTATCTGAGTCAATGGGACTCTCTCTGAACTTTCTCCCCAGTCTATCCCCAGGACCAGTTTGTATCTGAGTTAATGGGACTCTCTGACCCTTCTCCCCAGTCTATCCCCAGGGCCAGTGTGTATCTGAGTCAATGGGATTCTCTCTGACCTTTCTCCCCAGTCCCCCAGGACCAGTGTTTATCTGAGTCAATGGGACTCTCTCTGACCTTTCTCCCCAGTCTATCCCCAGGACCAGTGTGTATCTGAGTCAATGGGACACTCTCTGACCTTTCTCCCCAATCTATCCCCAGGACCAGTGTGTATCTGTGTCAATGGGACTCTCTCTGACTTTTCTCCCCAGTCTATCCCCAGGACCAGTTTGTATCTGAGTCAATGGGGCTCTCTCTGACCTTTCTCCCCATTCTATCCCCAGGACCAGTGTTTATCTGAGTCAATGGGCCTCTCTCTGACCGTTCTCCCCAGTCTATCCCCAGGACCAGTGTGTATCTGAGTCAATGGGACTCTCTCTGAACTTTCTCCCCAGTCTATCCCCAGGACCAGTTTGTATCTGAGTTAATGGGACTCTCTGACCCTTCTCCCCAGTCTATCCCCAGGACCAGTGTGTATCTGAGTCAATGGGATTCTCTCTGACCTTTCTCCCCAGTCCCCCAGGACCAGTGTTTATCTGAGTCAATGGGACTCTCTCTGACCTTTCTCCCCAGTCTATCCCCAGGACCAGTGTGTATCTGAGTCAATGGGACACTCTCTGACCTTTCTCCCCAATCTATCCCCAGGACCAGTGTGTATCTGAGTCAATGGGACACTCTCTGACCTTTCTCCCCAGTCTATCCCCAGGACCAGTGTGTATCTGTGTCAATGGGACTCTCTCTGACTTTTCTCCCCAGTCTATCCCCAGGACCAGTTTGTATCTGAGTCAATGGGGCTCTCTCTGACCTTTCTCCCCATTCTATCCCCAGGACCAGTGTTTATCTGAGTCAATGGGACACTCTCTGATCTTTCTCCCCAGTCTATCCCCAGGACCAGTGTGTATCTGAGTCAATGGGACTCTCTCTGACCTTTCTCCCCAGTCTATCCCCACTACCAGTATTTATCTGAGTCAATGGGACACTCTCTGATCTTTCTCCCCAGTCTAACCCCAGGAGCAGCGTTTATCTGAGTCAATGGAACTCTCTGACCTTTCTCCCCAGTCTATCCCCAGGACCAGTGTTTATCTGAGTCAATGGGACTCTCTCTGACATTTCTCCCTATTCTATCCCCAGGACCAGTGTGTATCTGAGTCAATGGGACACTCTCTGACCTTTCTCCCCAGTCTATCACCTGGACCAGTGTGTATCTGAGTCAATGGGACAGTCTCTGACTTTTCTCCCTAGTCTATCCCCAGGACCAATGTGTATCTGAGTCAATGGGATTCTCACTGACCTTTCTCCCCAGTCTATCCCCAGGACCAGTGTGTATCTGAGACAATGGGACACTCTCTGACCTTTGTCCCAGTCTATCCCCAGGACCAGTGTTTATCTGTGTCAATGGGACTCTCTCTGACTTTTCTCCCCAGTCTATCCCCTGGACCAGTTTGTATCTGAGTCAATGGGGCTCTCTCTGACCTTTCTCCCCATTCTATCCCCAGGACCAGTGTTTATCTGAGTCAATGGGACACTCTCTGATCTTTCTCCCCAGTCTATCCCCAGGACCAGTGTGTATCTGAGTCAATGGGACTCTCTCTGACCTTTCTCCCCAGTCTATCCCCAGTACCAGTATTTATCTGAGTCAATGGGACACTCTCTGATATTTCTCCCCAGTCTAACCCCAGGAGCAGCGTTTATCTGAGTCAATGGAACTCTCTGACCTTTCTCCCCAGTCTATCCCCAGGACCAGTGTTTATCTGAGTCAATGGGACTCTCTCTGACATTTCTCCCTAGTCTATCCCCAGGACCAGTGTGTATCTGAGTCAATGGGACACTCTCTGACCTTTCTCCCCAGTCTATCACCTGGACCAGTGTGTATCTGAGTCAATGGGACAGTCTCTGACTTTTCTCCCTAGTCTATCCCCAGGACCAGTTTTCATCTGAGTCAATGGGACTCTCTCTGACCTTTCTCCCCAGTCTATCCGCAGGACCAGTGTGTATCTGAGTCAATGGGACTCTCTGACCTTTCTCCCCAGTCTACCTCCAGGACCAGTGTTTATCTGAGTCAATGGGACTCTCTCTGAACTTTCTCCCCAGTCTATCCCCAGGACCAGTTTGTATCTGAGTCAATGGGACTCTCTCTGACCTTTCTCCCCAGATCCCCAGGACCAGTATGTATCTGAGTCAATGGGACTCTCTCTGACTTTTCTCCCCAGTCTATACCCAGGACCAGTGTGTATCTGAGTCAATGGGACACTCTCTGACCTTTCTCCCCAGTTTATCCCCAGGACCAGTTTGTATCTGAGTCAATGGAACTCTCTCTGACCTTTCTCCCCAGTCTCTGCCCAGGACCAATGTGTATCTGAGTCAATGGGACTCTCTCTGACCTTTCTCCCCAGTCTATCCCCAGGACCAGTGTGTATCTGAGTCAATGGGACTCTCTCTGACCTTTCTCCCCAGTCTATCCCCAGGACCAGTTTGTATCTGAATCAATGGGACTCTCTCTGACCTTTCTCCCCAGATCCCCAGTACCAGTATGTATCTGAGTCAATGGGACTCTCTCTGACCTTTCTCCCCAGTCTATCCCCAGGACCACTGTGTATCTGAGTCAATGGGACACTCTCTGACCTTTCTCCCCAGTTTATCCCCAGGACCAGTTTGTATCTGAGTCAATGGGACTCTCTCTGACGTTTCTCCCCAGTCTCTCCCCAGGACCAGTGTGTATCTGAGTCAATGGGCCTCTCTCTGACCGTTCTCCCCAGTCTATCCCCAGGACCAGTGTGTATCTGAGTCAATGGGACTCTCTCTGAACTTTCTCCCCAGTCTATCCCCAGGACCAGTTTGTATCTGAGTTAATGGGACTCTCTGACCCTTCTCCCCAGTCTATCCCCAGGACCAGTGTGTATCTGAGTCAATGGGATTCTCTCTGACCTTTCTCCCCAGTCCCCCAGGACCAGTGTTTATCTGAGTCAATGGGACTCTCTCTGACCTTTCTCCCCAGTCTATCCCCAGGACCAGTGTGTATCTGAGTCAATGGGACACTCTCTGACCTTTCTCCCAAATCTATCCCCAGGACCAGTGTGTATCTGTGTCAATGGGACTCTCTCTGACTTTTCTCCCCAGTCTATCCCCAGGACCAGTTTGTATCTGAGTCAATGGGGCTCTCTCTGACCTTTCTCCCCATTCTATCCCCAGGACCAGTGTTTATCTGAGTCAATGGGCCTCTCTCTGACCGTTCTCCCCAGTCTATCCCCAGGACCAGTGTGTATCTGAGTCAATGGGACTCTCTCTGAACTTTCTCCCCAGTCTATCCCCAGGACCAGTTTGTATCTGAGTTAATGGGACTCTCTGACCCTTCTCCCCAGTCTATCCCCAGGACCAGTGTGTATCTGAGTCAATGGGATTCTCTCTGACCTTTCTCCCCAGTCCCCCAGGACCAGTGTTTATCTGAGTCAATGGGACTCTCTCTGACCTTTCTCCCCAGTCTATCCCCAGGACCAGTGTGTATCTGAGTCAATGGGACACTCTCTGACCTTTCTCCCCAATCTATCCCCAGGACCAGTGTGTATCTGAGTCAATGGGACACTCTCTGACCTTTCTCCCCAGTCTATCCCCAGGACCAGTGTGTATCTGTGTCAATGGGACTCTCTCTGACTTTTCTCCCCAGTCTATCCCCAGGACCAGTTTGTATCTGAGTCAATGGGGCTCTCTCTGACCTTTCTCCCCATTCTATCCCCAGGACCAGTGTTTATCTGAGTCAATGGGACACTCTCTGATCTTTCTCCCCAGTCTATCCCCAGGACCAGTGTGTATCTGAGTCAATGGGACTCTCTCTGACCTTTCTCCCCAGTCTATCCCCACTACCAGTATTTATCTGAGTCAATGGGACACTCTCTGATCTTTCTCCCCAGTCTAACCCCAGGAGCAGCGTTTATCTGAGTCAATGGAACTCTCTGACCTTTCTCCCCAGTCTATCCCCAGGACCAGTGTTTATCTGAGTCAATGGGACTCTCTCTGACATTTCTCCCTATTCTATCCCCAGGACCAGTGTGTATCTGAGTCAATGGGACACTCTCTGACCTTTCTCCCCAGTATATCACCTGGACCAGTGTGTATCTGAGTCAATGGGACAGTCTCTGACTTTTCTCCCTAGTCTATCCCCAGGACCAATGTGTATCTGAGTCAATGGGATTCTCACTGACCTTTCTCCCCAGTCTATCCCCAGGACCAGTGTGTATCTGAGTCAATGGGACTCTCTGACCTTTCTCCCCAGTCTATCCCCAGGACCAGTGTGTATCTGAGACAATGGGACACTCTCTGACCTTTGTCCCAGTCTATCCCCAGGACCAGTGTTTATCTGAGTCAATGGGACTCTCTCTGACATTTCTCCCTAGTCTATCCCCAGGACCAGTGTGTATCTGAGTCAATGGGACACTCTCTGACCTTTCTCCCCAGTCTATCACCTGGACCAGTGTGTATCTGAGTCAATGGGACAGTCTCTGACTTTTCTCCCTAGTCTATCCCCAGGACCAGTTTTCATCTGAGTCAATGGGACTCTCTCTGACCTTTCTCCCCAGTCTATCCGCAGGACCAGTGTGTATCTGAGTCAATGGGACTCTCTGACCTTTCTCCCCAGTCTACCTCCAGGACCAGTGTTTATCTGAGTCAATGGGACTCTCTCTGAACTTTCTCCCCAGTCTATCCCCAGGACCAGTTTGTATCTGAGTCAATGGGACTCTCTCTGACCTTTCTCCCCAGATCCCCAGGACCAGTATGTATCTGAGTCAATGGGACTCTCTCTGACTTTTCTCCCCAGTCTATACCCAGGACCAGTGTGTATCTGAGTCAATGGGACACTCTCTGACCTTTCTCCCCAGTTTATCCCCAGGACCAGTTTGTATCTGAGTCAATGGGACTCTCTCTGACCTTTCTCCCCAGTCTCTGCCCAGGACCAATGTGTATCTGAGTCAATGGGACTCTCTCTGACCTTTCTCCCCAGTCTATCCCCAGGACCAGTGTGTATCTGAGTCAATGGGACTCTCTCTGAACTTTCTCCCCAGTCTATCCCCAGGACCAATTTGTATCTGAGTTATTGGGACTCTCTGACCTTTCTCCCCAGTCTATCCCCAGGACCAGTGTGTATCTGAGTCAATGGGATTCTCTCTGACCTTTCTCCCCTGTCCCCCAGGACCAGTTTTTATCTGAGTCAATGGGACTCTCTCTGATCTTTCTCCCCAGTCTAACCCCAGGAGCAGCGCGTATCTGAGTCAATGGAACTCTCTCTGACCTTTCTCCCCAGTTTATCCCCAGGACCAGTATTTATCTGAGTCAATGGGACTCTCTGACCTTTCTCCCCAGTCTATCCCCAGGACCAGTTTGTATCTGAGTCAATGGGACTCTCTCTGACCTTTCTCCCCAGATCACCAAGACCAGTATGTATCTGAGTCAATGGGACTCTCTCTGACCTTTCTCCCCAGTCTATCCCCAGGACCAGTGTGTATCTGAGTCAATGGGACACTCTCTGACCTTTCTCCCCAGTCTATCCCCAGGACCAGTGTGTATCTGTGTCAATGGGACTCTCTCTGACTTTTCTCCCCAGTCTATCCCCAGGACCAGTTTGTATCTGAGTCAATGGGGCTCTCTCTGACCTTTCTCCCCATTCTATCCCCAGGACCAGTGTTTATCTGAGTCAATGGGACACTCTCTGATCTTTCTCCCCAGTCTATCCCCAGGACCAGTGTGTATCTGAGTCAATGGGACTCTCTCTGACCTTTCTCCCCAGTCTATCCCCACTACCAGTATTTATCTGAGTCAATGGGACACTCTCTGATCTTTCTCCCCAGTCTAACCCCAGGAGCAGCGTTTATCTGAGTCAATGGAACTCTCTGACCTTTCTCCCCAGTCTATCCCCAGGACCAGTGTTTATCTGAGTCAATGGGACTCTCTCTGACATTTCTCCCTATTCTATCCCCAGGACCAGTGTGTATCTGAGTCAATGGGACACTCTCTGACCTTTCTCCCCAGTCTATCACCTGGACCAGTGTGTATCTGAGTCAATGGGACAGTCTCTGACTTTTCTCCCTAGTCTATCACCAGGACCAGTGTGTATCTGAGTCAATGGGACTCTCTCTGACCTTTCTCCCCAGTCTATCCCCAGGACCAGTGTGTATCTGAGTCAATGGGACCCTCACTGACCTTTCTACCCAGTCTATCCCCAGGACCAGTGTGTATCTGAGTCAATGGGACTCTCTCTGACCTTTCTCTCCAGTCCACCAGGACCAGTGTGTATCTGAGTCAATGGGACTCTCTCTGACCTTTCCCCCCAGTCCATCCCCAGGACCAGTGTGTATCTGAGTCAATGGGACTCTCTCTGACCTTTCTCCCCAGTCTATCCCCAGGACCAGTTTGTATCTGAATCAATGGGACTCTCTCTGACCTTTCTCCCCAGATCCCCAGGACCAGTATGTATCTGAGTCAATGGGACTCTCTCTGACCTTTCTCCCCAGTCTATCCCCAGGACCACTGTGTATCTGAGTCAATGGGACACTCTCTGACCTTTCTCCCCAGTTTATCCCCAGGACCAGTTTGTATCTGAGTCAATGGGACTCTCTCTGACCGTTCTCCCCAGTCTATCCCCAGGACCAGTGTGTATCTGAGTCAATGGGACTCTCTCTGAACTTTCTCCCCAGTCTATCCCCAGGACCAGTTTGTATCTGAGTTAATGGGACTCTCTGACTCTTCTCCCCAGTCTATCCCCAGGACCAGTGTGTATCTGAGTCAATGGGATTCTCTCTGACCTTTCTCCCCAGTACCCCAGGACCAGTGTTTATCTGAGTCAATGGGACTCTCTCTGACCTTTCTCCCCAGTCTATCCCCAGGACCAGTGTGTATCTGAGTCAATGGGACACTCTCTGACCTTTCTCCCCAGTCTATCCCCAGGACCAGTGTGTATCTGTGTCAAATGGACTCTCTCTGATTTTCTCCCCAGTCTATCCCCAGGACCAGTTTGTATCTGAGTCAATGGGGCTCTCTCTGACCTTTCTCCCCATTCTATCCCCAGGACCAGTGTTTATCTGAGTCAATGGGACACTCTCTGTTCTTTCTCCCCAGTCTATCCCCAGGACCAGTGTGTATCTGAGTCAATGGGACTCTCTCTGACCTTTCTCCCCAGTCTATCCCCAGTACCAGTATTTATCTGAGTCAATGAGACACTCTCTGATCTTTCTCCCCAGTCTAACCCCACAAGCAGCGTTTATCTGAGTCAATGGAACTCTCTGACCTTTCTCCCCAGTCTATCCCCAGGACCAGTGTGTATCTGAGTCAATGGGACTCTCTCTGACCTTTCCCCCCAGTCCATCCCCAGGACCAGTGTGTATCTGAGTCAATGGGACTCTCTCTGACCTTTCTCCCCAGTCTATCCCCAGGACCAGTTTGTATCTGAATCAATGGGACTCTCTCTGACCTTTCTCCCCAGATCCCCAGTACCAGTATGTATCTGAGTCAATGGGACTCTCTCTGACCTTTCTCCCCAGTCTATCCCCAGGACCACTGTGTATCTGAGTCAATGGGACACTCTCTGACCTTTCTCCCCAGTTTATCCCCAGGACCAGTTTGTATCTGAGTCAATGGGACTCTCTCTGACGTTTCTCCCCAGTCTCTCCCCAGGACCAGTGTGTATCTGAGTCAATGGGCCTCTCTCTGACCGTTCTCCCCAGTCTATCCCCAGGACCAGTGTGTATCTGAGTCAATGGGACTCTCTCTGAACTTTCTCCCCAGTCTATCCCCAGGACCAGTTTGTATCTGAAATAATGGGACTCTCTGACCCTTCTCCCCAGTCTATCCCCAGGTCCAGTGTGTATCTGAGTCAATGGGATTCTCTCTGACCTCTCTCCCCAGTCCCCCAGGACCAGTGTTTATCTGAGTCAATGGGACTCTCTCTGACCTTTCTCCCCAGTCTATCCCCAGGACCAGTGTGTATCTGAGTCAATGGGACACTCTCTGACCTTTCTCCCCAATCTATCCCCAGGACCAGTGTGTATCTGTGTCAATGGGACACTCTCTGACTTTTCTCCCCAGTCTATCCCCAGGACCAGTTTGTATCTGAGTCAATGGGGCTCTCTCTGACCTTTCTCCCCATTCTATCCCCAGGACCAGTGTTTATCTGAGTCAATGGGCCTCTCTCTGACCGTTCTCCCCAGTCTATCCCCAGGACCAGTGTGTATCTGAGTCAATGGGACTCTCTCTGAACTTTCTCCCCAGTCTATCCCCAGGACCAGTTTGTATCTGAGTTAATGGGACTCTCTGACCCTTCTCCCCAGTCTATCCCCAGGACCAGAGTGTATCTGAGTCAATGGGATTCTCTCTGACCTTTCTCCCCAGTCCCCCAGGACCACTGTTTATCTGAGTCAATGGGACTCTCTCTGACCTTTCTCCCCAGTCTATCCCCAGGACCAGTGTGTATCTGAGTCAATGGGACACTCTCTGACCTTTCTCCCCAATCTATCCCCAGGACCAGTGTGTATCTGTGTCAATGGGACTCTCTCTGACTTTTCTCCCCAGTCTATCCCCAGGACCAGTTTGTATCTGAGTCAATGGGGCTCTCTCTGACCTTTCTCCCCATTCTATCCCCAGGACCAGTGTTTATCTGAGTCAATGGGACACTCTCTGATAATTCTCCCCAGTCTATCCCCAGGACCAGTGTGTATCTGAGTCAATGGGACTCTCTCTGACCTTTCTCCCCAGTCTATCCCCAGTACCAGTATTTATCTGAGTCAATGGGACACTCTCTGATCTTTCACCCCAGTCTAACCCCAGGAGCAGCGTTTATCTGAGTCAATGGAACTCTCTGACCTTTCTCCCCAGTCTATCCCCAGGACCAGTGTTTATCTGAGTCAATGGGACTCTCTCTGACATTTCTCCCTAGTCTATCCCCAGGACCAGTGTGTATCTGAGTCAATGGGACACTCTCTGACCTTTCTCCCCAGTCTATCACCTGGACCAGTGTGTATCTGAGTCAATGGGACAGTCTCTGACTTTTCTCCCTAGTCTATACCCAGGACCAGTGTGTATCTGAGTCAATGGGACTCTCTCTGACCTTTCTCCCCAGTCTATCCCCAGGACCAGTGTGTATCTGAGTCAATGGGACCCTCACTGACCTTTCTCCCCAGTCTATCCCCAGGACCAGTGTGTATCTGAGTCAATGGGACTCTCTCTGACCTTTCTCTCCAGTCTCCCAGGACCAGTGTGTATCTGAGTCAATGGGACTCTCTCTGACCTTTCCCCCCAGTCCATCCCCAGGACCAGTGTGTATCTGAGTCAATGGGACTCTCTCTGACCTTTCTCCCCAGTCTATCCCCAGGACCAGTTTGTATCTGAATCAATGGGACTCTCTCTGACCTTTCTCCCCAGATCCCCAGGACCAGTATGTATCTGAGTCAATGGTACTCTCTCTGACCTTTCTCCCCAGTCTATCCCCAGGACCAGTGTGTATCTGAGTCAATGGGACACTCTCTGACCTTTCTCCTCAGTTTATCCCCAGGACCAGTTTGTATCTGAGTCAATGGGACTCTCTCTGACGTTTCTCCCCAGTCTCTCCCCAGGTCCAGTGTGTATCTGAGTCAATGGGCCTCTCAATGACCGTTCTCCCCAGTCTATCCCCAGGACCAGTGTGTATCTGAGTCAATGGGACTCTCTCTGAACTTTCTCCCCAGTCTATCCCCAGGACCAGTTTGTATCTGAGTCAATGGGATTCTCTCTGACCTTTCTCCCCAGTCCCCCAGGACCAGTGTTTATCTGAGTCAATGGGACTCTCTCTGACCTTTCTCCCCAGTCTATCCCCAGAACCAGTGTGTATCTGAGTCAATGGGACACTCTCTGACCTTTCTCCCCAGTCTATCCCCAGGACCAGTCTGTATCTGTGTCAATGGGACTCTCTCTGACTTTTCTCCCCAGTCTATCCCCAGGACCAGTTTGTATCTGAGTCAATGGGGCTCTCTCTGACCTTTCTCCCCATTCTATCCCCAGGACCAGTGTTTATCTGAGTCAATGGGACACTCTCTGATCTTTCTCCCCAGTCTATCCCCAGGACCAGTGTGTATCTGAGTCAATGGGACTCTCTCTGACCTTTCTCCCCAGTCTATCCCCAGTACCAGTATTTATCTGAGTCAATGGGACACTCTCTGATCTTTCTCCCCAGTCTAACCCCAGGAGCAGCGTTTATCTGAGTCAATGGAACTCTCTGACCTTTCTCCCCAGTCTATCCCCAGGACCAGTGTTTATCTGAGTCAATGGGACTCTCTCTGACATTTCTCCCTAGTCTATCCCCAGGACCAGTGTGTATCTGAGTCAATGGGACACTCTCTGACCTTTCTCCCCAGTCTATCACCTGGACCAGTGTGTATCTGAGTCAATGGGACAGTCTCTGACTTTTCTCCCTAGTCTATCCCCAGGACCAGTGTGTATCTGAGTCAATGGGACTCTCTCTGACCTTTCTCCCCAGTCTATCCCCAGGACCAGTGTGTATCTGAGTCAATGGGACCCTCACTGACCTTTCTCCCCAGTCTATCCCCAGGACCAGTGTGTATCTGAGTCAATGGGACTCTCTCTGACCTTTCTCTCCAGTCCCCCAGGACCAGTGTGTATCTGAGTCAATGGGACTCTCTCTGACATTTCCCCCCAGTCCATCCCCAGGACCAGTGTGTATCTGAGTCAATGGAACTCTCTCTGACCTTTCTCCCCAGTCTATCCCCAGGACCAGTTTGTATTTGAATCAATGGGACTCTCTCTGACCTTTCTCCTTAGATCCCCAGGACCAGTATATATCTGAGTCAATGGGACTCTCTCTGACCTTTCTCCCCAGTCTATCCCCAGGACCAGTGTGTATCTGAGTCAATGGGACACTCTCTGACCTTTCTCCCCAGTTTATCCCCAGGACCAGTTTGTATCTGAGTCAATGGGACTCTCTCTGACGTTTCTCCCCAGTCTCTCCCCAGGACCAGTGTGTATCTGAGTCAATGGGCCTCTCTCTGACCGTTCTCCCCAGTCTATCCCCAGGACCAGTGTGTATCTGAGTCAATGGGACTCTCTCTGAACTTTCTCCCCAGTCTATCCCCAGGACCAGTTTGTATCTGAGTTAATGGGACTCTCTGACCTTTCTCCCCAGTCTATCCCCAGGACCAGTGTGTATCTGAGTCAATGGGATTCTCTCTGACCTTTCTCCCCAGTCCCCCAGGACCACTTTTTATCTGAGTCAATGGGACTCTCTCTGATCTTTCTCCCCAGTCTAACCCCAGGAGCAGCGCGTATCTGAGTCAATGGAACTCTCTCTGACCTTTCTCCCCAGTTTATCCCCAGGACCAGTGTTTATCTGAGTCAATGGGACTCTCTGACCTTTCTCCCCAGTCTATCACCAGGACCAGTGTGTATCTGAGTCAATGGAATTCTCACTGACCTTTCTCCCCAGTCTATCCCCAGGACCAGTGTGTATCTGAGTCAATGGGACTCTCTGACCTTTCTCCACAGTCTATCCCCAGGACCAGTGTGTATCTGAGTCAATGGGACACTCTCTGACCTTTCTCCCCAGTCTATCCCCAGGACCAGTGTGTATCTGTGTCAATGGGACTCTATCTGACTTTTCTCCCCAGTCTATCCCCAGGACCAGTGTTTATCTGAGTCAATGGGACTCTCTCTGACATTTCTCCCTAGTCTATCCCCAGGACCAGTGTGTATCTGAGTCAATGGGACACTCTCTGACCTTTCTCCCCAGTCTATCACCTGGACCAGTGTGTATCTGACTCAATGGGACAGTCTCTGACTTTTCTCCCTAGTCTATCTCCAGGACCAGTGTTCATCTGAGTCAATGGGACTCTCTCTGACCTTTCTCCCCAGTCTATCCGCAGGACCAGTGTGTATCTGAGTCAATGGGACTCACTGACCTTTCTCCCCAGTCTACCCCCAGGACCAGTGTTTATCTGAGTCAATGGGACTCTCTCTGACCTTTCTCCCCAGTCTATCCCCAGGACCAGTTTATATCTGAGTTAATGGGACTCTCTGACCTTTCTTCCCAGTCTATCCCCAGGACCAGTGTGTATCTGAGTCAATGGGATTCTCTCTGACCTTTCTCCCCAGTCCCCCAGGACCAGTTTTTATCTGAGTCAATGGGACTCTCTCTGATCTTTCTCCCCAGTCTAACCCCAGGAGCAGCGCGTATCTGAGTCAATGGAACTCTCTCTGAACTTTCTCCCCAGTTTATCCCCAGGACCAGTATTTATCTGAGTCAATGGGACTCTCTGACCTTTCTCCCCAGTCTATCCCCAGGACCAGTGTGTATCTGAGTCAATGGGATTCTCACTGACCTTTCTCCCCAGTCTATCCCCAGGACCAGTGTGTATCTGAGTCAATGGGACTCTCTGACCTTTCTCCACAGTCTATCCCCAGGACCAGTGTGTATCTGAGTCAATGGGACACTCTCTGACCTTTCTCCCCAGTCCATCCCCAGGACCAGTGTGTATCTGTGTCAATGGGACTCTCTCTGACCTTTCTCCCCAGATCCCCAGGACCAGTATGTATCTGAGTCAATGGTACTCTCTCTGACCTTTCTCCCCAGTCTATCCCCAGGACCAGTGTGTATCTGAGTCAATGGGACACTCTCTGACCTTTCTCCCCAGTTTATCCCCAGGACCAGTTTGTATCTGAGTCAATGGGACTCTCTCTGACGTTTCTCCCCAGTCTCTCCCCAGGTCCAGTGTGTATCTGAGTCAATGGGCCTCTCAATGACCGTTCTCCCCAGTCTATCCCCAGGACCAGTGTGTATCTGAGTCAATGGGACTCTCTCTGAACTTTCTCCCCAGTCTATCCCCAGGACCAGTTTGTATCTGAGTCAATGGGATTCTCTCTGACCTTTCTCCCCAGTCCCCCAGGACCAGTGTTTATCTGAGTCAATGGGACTCTCTCTGACCTTTCTCCCCAGTCTATCCCCAGAACCAGTGTGTATCTGAGTCAATGGGACACTCTCTGACCTTTCTCCCCAGTCTATCCCCAGGACCAGTCTGTATCTGTGTCAATGGGACTCTCTCTGACTTTTCTCCCCAGTCTATCCCCAGGACCAGTTTGTATCTGAGTCAATGGGGCTCTCTCTGACCTTTCTCCCCATTCTATCCCCAGGACCAGTGTTTATCTGAGTCAATGGGACACTCTCTGATCTTTCTCCCCAGTCTATCCCCAGGACCAGTGTGTATCTGAGTCAATGGGACTCTCTCTGACCTTTCTCCCCAGTCTATCCCCAGTACCAGTATTTATCTGAGTCAATGGGACACTCTCTGATCTTTCTCCCCAGTCTAACCCCAGGAGCAGCGTTTATCTGAGTCAATGGAACTCTCTGACCTTTCTCCCCAGTCTATCCCCAGGACCAGTGTTTATCTGAGTCAATGGGACTCTCTCTGACATTTCTCCCTAGTCTATCCCCAGGACCAGTGTGTATCTGAGTCAATGGGACACTCTCTGACCTTTCTCCCCAGTCTATCACCTGGACCAGTGTGTATCTGAGTCAATGGGACAGTCTCTGACTTTTCTCCCTAGTCTATCCCCAGGACCAGTGTGTATCTGAGTCAATGGGACTCTCTCTGACCTTTCTCCCCAGTCTATCCCCAGGACCAGTGTGTATCTGAGTCAATGGGACCCTCACTGACCTTTCTCCCCAGTCTATCCCCAGGACCAGTGTGTATCTGAGTCAATGGGACTCTCTCTGACCTTTCTCTCCAGTCCCCCAGGACCAGTGTGTATCTGAGTCAATGGGACTCTCTCTGACATTTCCCCCCAGTCCATCCCCAGGACCAGTGTGTATCTGAGTCAATGGAACTCTCTCTGACCTTTCTCCCCAGTCTATCCCCAGGACCAGTTTGTATTTGAATCAATGGGACTCTCTCTGACCTTTCTCCTTAGATCCCCAGGACCAGTATATATCTGAGTCAATGGGACTCTCTCTGACCTTTCTCCCCAGTCTATCCCCAGGACCAGTGTGTATCTGAGTCAATGGGACACTCTCTGACCTTTCTCCCCAGTTTATCCCCAGGACCAGTTTGTATCTGAGTCAATGGGACTCTCTCTGACGTTTCTCCCCAGTCTCTCCCCAGGACCAGTGTGTATCTGAGTCAATGGGCCTCTCTCTGACCGTTCTCCCCAGTCTATCCCCAGGACCAGTGTGTATCTGAGTCAATGGGACTCTCTCTGAACTTTCTCCCCAGTCTATCCCCAGGACCAGTTTGTATCTGAGTTAATGGGACTCTCTGACCTTTCTCCTTAGTCTATCCCCAGGACCAGTGTGTATCTGAGTCAATGGGATTCTCTCTGACCTTTCTCCCCAGTCCCCCAGGACCACTTTTTATCTGAGTCAATGGGACTCTCTCTGATCTTTCTCCCCAGTCTAACCCCAGGAGCAGCGCGTATCTGAGTCAATGGAACTCTCTCTGACCTTTCTCCCCAGTTTATCCCCAGGACCAGTGTTTATCTGAGTCAATGGGACTCTCTGACCATTCTCCCCAGTCTATCCCCAGGACCAGTGTGTATCTGAGTCAATGGAATTCTCACTGACCTTTCTCCCCAGTCTATCCCCAGGACCAGTGTGTATCTGAGTCAATGGGACTCTCTGACCTTTCTCCACAGTCTATCCCCAGGACCAGTGTGTATCTGAGTCAATGGGACACTCTCTGACCTTTCTCCCCAGTCTATCCCCAGGACCAGTGTGTATCTGTGTCAATGGGACTCTATCTGACTTTTCTCCCCAGTCTATCCCCAGGACCAGTGTTTATCTGAGTCAATGGGACTCTCTCTGACATTTCTCCCTAGTCTATCCCCAGGACCAGTGTGTATCTGAGTCAATGGGACACTCTCTGACCTTTCTCCCCAGTCTATCACCTGGACCAGTGTGTATCTGACTCAATGGGACAGTCTCTGACTTTTCTCCCTAGTCTATCTCCAGGACCAGTGTTCATCTGAGTCAATGGGACTCTCTCTGACCTTTCTCCCCAGTCTATCCGCAGGACCAGTGTGTATCTGAGTCAATGGGACTCACTGACCTTTCTCCCCAGTCCCCCAGGACCAGTTTTTATCTGAGTCAATGGGACTCTCTCTGATCTTTCTCCCCAGTCTAACCCCAGGAGCAGCGCGTATCTGAGTCAATGGAACTCTCTCTGAACTTTCTCCCCAGTTTATCCCCAGGACCAGTATTTATCTGAGTCAATGGGACTCTCTGACCTTTCTCCCCAGTCTATCCCCAGGACCAGTGTGTATCTGAGTCAATGGGATTCTCACTGACCTTTCTCCCCAGTCTATCCCCAGGACCAGTGTGTATCTGAGTCAATGGGACTCTCTGACCTTTCTCCACAGTCTATCCCCAGGACCAGTGTGTATCTGAGTCAATGGGACACTCTCTGACCTTTCTCCCCAGTCCATCCCCAGGACCAGTGTGTATCTGTGTCAATGGGACTCTCTCTGACTTTTCTCCCCAGTCTATCCCCAGGACCAGTTTGTATCTGAGTCAATGGGGCTCTCTCTGACCTTTCTCCCCATTCTATCCCCAGGACCAGTGTTTATCTGAGTCAATGGGACACTCTCTGATCTTTCTCCCCAGTCTATCCCCAGGACCAGTGTGTATCTGAGTCAATGGGACTCTCTCTGACCTTTCTCCCCAGTCTGTCCCCAGAACCAGTATTTATCTGAGTCAATGGGACACTCTCTGATCTTTCTCCCCAGTCTAACCCCAGGAGCAGCGTTTATCTGAGTCAATGGAACTCTCTGACCTTTCTCCCCAGTCTATCCCCAGGACCAGTGTTTATCTGAGTCAATGGGACTCTCTCTGACATTTCTCCCTAGTCTATCCCCAGGACCAGTGTGTATCTGAGTCAATGGGACACTCTCTGACCTTTCTCCCCAGTCTATCACCTGGACCAGTGTGTATCTGAGTCAATGGGACAGTCTCTGACTTTTCTCCCTAGTCTATCCCCAGGACCAGTGTGTATCTGAGTCAATGGGACTCTCTCTGACCTTTCTCCCCAGTCTATCCCCAGGACCAATGTGTATCTGAGTCAATGGGACCCTCACTGACCTTTCTCCCCAGTCTATCCCCAGGACCAGTGTGTATCTGAGTCAATGGGACTCTCTCTGATCTTTCTCCCCAGTCCCCCAGGACCAGTGTGTATCTGAGTCAATGGGACTCTCTCTGACCTTTCCCCCCAGTCCATCCCCAGGACCAGTGTGTATCTGAGTCAATGGGACTCTCTCTGACCTTTCTCCCCAGTCTATCCCCAGGACCAGTTTGTATCTGAATCAATGGGACTCTCTCTGACCTTTCTCCCCAGATCCCCAGGACCAGTATGTATCTGAGTCAATGGGACTCTCTCTGACCTTTCTCCCCAGTCGATCCCCAGGACCAGTGTGTATCTGAGTCAATGGGACACTCTCTGACCTTTCTCCCCAGTTTATCCCCAGGACCAGTTTGTATCTGAGTCAATGGGACTCTCTCTGACGTTTCTCCCCAGTCTCTCCCCAGGACCAGTGTGTATCTGAGTCAATGGGACTCTCTGACCTTTCTCCCCAGATCCCCAGGACCAGTATGTATCTGAGTCAATGGGACTCTCTCTGACCTTTCTCCCCAGTCGATCCCCAGGACCAGTGTGTATCTGAGTCAATGGGACACTCTCTGACCTTTCTCCCCAGTTTATCCCCAGGACCAGTTTGTATCTGAGTCAATGGGACTCTCTCTGACCTTTCTCACCAGTCTCTCCCCGGGACCAGTGTGTATCTGAGTCAATGGGAATCTCTCTGATCTTTCTCATCAGTCTATCCCCAGGACCAGTGTGTATCTGAGTCAATGGGACTCTCACTGAACTTTCTCCCCAGTCTATCCCCAGGACCAGTTTGTATCTGAGTTAATGGGACTCTCTGACCTTTCTCCCCAGTCTATCCCCATGACCAGTGTGTATCTGAGTCAATGGGATTCTCTCTGACCTTTCTCCCCAGTCCCCCAGGACCAGTTTTTATCTGAGTCAATGGGAATCTCTCTGACCTTTCTCCCCAGTCTATCCCCAGCACCAGTGTGTATCTGAGTCAATGGGACTCTCACTGAACTTTCTCCCCAGTCTCTCCCCAGGACCAGTGTGTATCTGAGTCAATGGGCCTCTCTCTGACTTTTCTCCCCTGTCTATCCCCAGGACCAGTGTGTATCTGAGTCAATGGGACAGTCTCTGACTTTTCTCCCTAGTCTATCCCCAGGACCAGTGTGTATCTGAGTCAATGGGACTCTCTCTGACCTTTCTCCCCAGTCTATCCCCAGGACCAATGTGTATCTGAGTCAATGGGACCCTCACTGACCTTTCTCCCCAGTCTATCCCCAGGACCAGTGTGTATCTGAGTCAATGGGACTCTCTCTGACCTTTCTCCACAGTCCCCCAGGACCAGTGTGTATCTGAGTCAATGGGACTCTCTCTGACCTTTCTCCCCAGTCTATCCCCAGGACCAGTTTGTATCTGAATCAATGGGACTCTCTCTGACCTTTCTCCCCAGATCCCCAGGACCAGTATGTATCTGAGTCAATGGGACTCTCTCTGACCTTTCTCCCCAGTCTATCCCCAGGACCAGTGTGTATCTGAGTCAATGGGACACTCTCTGACCTTTCTCCCCAGTTTATCCCCAGGACCAGTTTGTATCTGAGTCAATGGGACTCTCTCTGACGTTTCTCCCCAGTCTCTCCCCAGGACCAGTGTGTATCTGAGTCAATGGGCCTCTCTCTGACCTTTCTCCCCAGTCTATCCCCAGGACCAGTGTGTATCTGAGTCAATGGGACTCTCTCTGACCTTTCTCCCCAGTCTATCCCCAGGACCAGTGTGTATCTGAGTCAATGGGACTCTCTCTGACCTTTCTCCCCAGTCCCCCAGGACCAGTTTTTATCTGAGTCAAAGGGACTCTCTCTGATCTTTCTCCCCAGTCTAACCCCAGGAGCAGCGCGTATCTGAGTCAATGGAACTCTCTCTGACCTTTCTCTCCAGTTTATCCCCAGGACCAGTGATTATCTGAGTCAATGGGACTCTCTGACCTTTCTCCGCAGTCTATACCCAGGACCAGTGTGTATCTGAGTCAATGGGATTCTCACTGACCTTTCTCCCCAGTCTATCCCCAGGACCAGTGTGTATCTGAGTCAATGGGACTCTCTGACCTTTCTCCACAGTCTATCCCCAGGACCAGTGTGTATCTGAGTCAATGGGACAATCTCTGACCTTTCTCCCCAGTCTATCCCCAGGACCAGTGTGTATCTGTGTCAATGGGACTCTCTCTGTCTTTTCTCCCCAGTCTATCCCCAGGACCAGTTTGTATCTGAGTCAATGGGGCTCTCTCTGACCTTTCTCCCCAGTCCCCCAGGACCAGTGTGTATCTGAGTCAATGGGACTCTCTCTGACCTTTCCCCCCAGTCCATCCCCAGGACCAGTGTGTATCTGAGTCAATGGGACACTCTCTGACCTTTCTCCCCAGTCTATCCCCAGGACCAGTGTTTATCTGAGTCAATGGGACTCTCTGACATTTCTCCACAGTCTATCCCCAGGACCAGTGTGTATCTGAGTCAATGGGACTCTCTCTGACCTTTCTCCCCAGTCTATCCCCAGGAACAGTGTTTATCTGAGTCAATGGGACACTCTCTGACCTTTCTCCCCAGTCTATCCCCAGGACCAGTGTGTATCTGAGTCAATGGCACTCTCTCTGACCTTTCTCCCCAGTCCCCCAGGACCAGTGTTTATCTGAGTCAATGTGAGACTCTCTGACCTTTCTCCCCAGTCTATCCCCAGGACCAGTGTTTTTCTGAGTCAATGGGACACTCTCTGACCTTTCTCCCCAGTCTATCCCCAGGACCAGTGTGTATCTGAGTCAATGGGACGCTCTCTGACCTTTCTCCCCAGTCTATCCCCAGGACCAGTGTTTATCTGAGTCAATGGGACACTCTCTGACGTTTCTCCCCAGTCTATCCCCAGGACCAGTGTGTATCTGAGTCAATGGGACTCACTCTGACCTTTCTCCCCAGTCCCCCAGAACCAGTGTTTATCTGAGTCAATGGGACTCTCTCTGTCCTTTTGCCATAGTCCATCCCCATGACCAGTGTGTATCTGAATCAATGGGACTCTCTCTTCCCTTTCGCCCCTATCGATGTATGAAAGCTCTTCGAATCAATTGTTTTCTCTGTTTGGTGCTCTCACAATTCCGGGCTGGTTCACCTGGTGTTGTTCCTCAGTCTACAATCCCTGTTAGGTTCTCAAGCACTCCTAAATTCACCGGGACATCTGATCAGGACAGAAAATGAGAACAATATTATCGGTGTGAAATAGAGTGCGATGTTAACCTACCTTGTATTTACTGGTCTAAACAAAACATTCAAGTAAAAATAATTCAATATTCCACGGTTAGAGACTCCTCATATACCGGCCGTGCATTTTCCAGGAGTAGGTCCATATTGAAGATAGAAACATAGAAAATAGGTGCAGGAGTAGGCCATTCAGCCCTACTAGCCTGCACCGCCATTCAATAAAATCATGGCTGATCATTCAACCACAGTACCCCACTCCTGCCTTCTCTCCATAAACCTTGATCCCTTTAGCCCTAAGGGCCACATCTAACTCCCTTTTGAATATATTTAGTGAACTGTCCTCAACAACTTTCTGTGGCAGTGAATTCCACAGGTTCACCACTCTCTGAGTGAAGATGTTTCTCTTCATCTCGGTCCTAAACGGCTTACCTCTTATCCTTAGACTATGTCACCTGGTTCTGGACTTCCCCAACATCGGGAACATTCTTCCCGTATCTACCCTGTCTAATCCCATCAGAATTTTATATGCTTCTATGAGATCGCCTCTCATTCTTCTAAATTCCAGTGAGTATAAGCCTAGCTGATCCAGTCTTTCCTCTTGTCAGTCCCGCCATCCCCGGACTCAGTCTGGTGAACCTTCGCTGCACTCCCTCAATAGCATTAATGTCCTTCCTCAGATTAGGAGACCAAATCTGTACACAATACTCCAGGTGTGGTCTCACCAAGGTCCTGTACAACTGCAGTGAGACCTTCCTGCTCCGATACTCAAAGCCTCTCGCTATGAAAGACAGCATGCTTTCTCCGCTATCTACAATCACTGCCCATTCCTTTATATTCCTGGCTGATGCCCATCCAGGACACACACGCCCAGTCTCCACCTGTCTGTCTGTCCCTCGTGTTTTACTTTCTCTCAGTGACACCTCAGGCAGAGAGAGAGCTGACAGACAATATATTCAGCTCAGACAACTCAGCAACTTCCCTGGAGCGTTGGCAAGCTTTAATGACACTGATTAACAAGGGCTTTCTCCCTCCCACTCCCACTTTCTGGGGCTCTCTCTGTGTCCGGAGAAACAACAGTGGACATCCAACTCGCTCTCAATTCCTGTCTGAGAGAGGGACCGCCCACCGTGTGTGAGGCCAGGGCCCCGCCCACCGTGTGTGAGGTCAGGGCCCCGCCCACCGTGAGTGAGGTCAGGACCCCGCCCACACAGCCCCTGAGCCCAGCAATGTAAGAGAATAAAGAGAGAAGGTGCTGGGAACAGTCAGCCTAAGAGCTCAGGCAGTGTGTGTGGGGGGAGAGAGAGAGAGAATGGAGCTGAGGGAAGATCATTGTCATTGGCCTGACATTCAGGGGCATGGGCCTTTACCTGCTGCTGGGGGCAGTGCAGCTGAAAGATTGAGTGACAATATACAGCACTGTTTCCTGACACAACATGTTAATGCACTCACTGGGGAAAACCAGAGATTGGATCTGGTGTTTAGTAGTGAGCCTGACCTGGGATCAGGCCTCCGTGTGGGGAACATCTGGGCAACACTGATCACATTATACCGTCCCGATTGGCTGGGAGAACCAAAGGGACAGAGACCCTGCGACACGGACCGCATTTCAGTGCAATCTTCTCCCAAACTGGCAGAGGATTGTAACAGGTAAATTGGTCAACCCTCCTCGGTGGTGATGTGACCAATGTTGGATATAAATGGAAAGGTTTTAAAAACTAGTTTAAAAATGTGGTAAACAAATGTAGTCAAAATCAAAAGATAGAAATGTGGTAAGAAAAAGCCGAGGTGGGCGACTGGCTCTGTACAAAGATGTAAACAGAAAAGTTTCCACAAATTAAATAAATTTCACACTTAAATAAATAGGGTGAATAAAAGTTACAACTAAAGAAAACGAAGGCTGCTATTTGATCAGCAAAAAGTCTCTGGGAATAAAAGGATTGCAGACAACTGGCCGTCATGGGCAGAGCTTTTTCAGTTATGTGCTGAGTCCGAGAACTATCAAAGTCTGTATTGAGCCACTGAAGGGTGTTCAAGGACAGGTTACACAGGACTCACTGAGTATGGTGGGAATATCAGTGAGCACTGTGCATCAGTCTTCACCCTTTAACATCATGCTCAAATATTAGAATTTAATAATACTAGTTTTATCAGTAACATTAACATATATAAGCATATTGTTTTCGAAAACATTCAGAACTTAAAAAGAGATAGAGCAGCCGGACTGGAGGATATCAATCCAAGGGTCCTCCGCGAGATGGGACATGTGCTGTGTGAGGGTTCTCCGCGAGATGGGACATGTGCTGTGTGGGGGTCCTCCGGGAGATGGGACATTTGCGAAGTGAGCCCCTCCGGGAGATGGGACATGTGCTGTATGAGGGTCCTCCGGGAGATGGGACATGTGCTGCGTGAGGGTCCTCCGGGAGATGGGACATGTGCTGTATGAGGGTCTTCCGGGAATGGGACATGTGCTGTGTGAGGGTCCTCCGGCAGATGGGACATGTGCTGTGTGAGGATCCTCCGGGAGATGGGACATGTGCTGGGTGAGGGTCCTCCGGGAGATGGGACATGTGCTGTGTGAGGGTTCTCAGCGAGATGGGACATGTGCTGTGTGAGGGTCCTCCGGGAGATGGGACATGTGCTGTGTGAGGATCCTCCGCGAGATGGGACATGTGCTGTGTGAGGGACTTCCGGGAGATGGGACATGTGCTGTGTGAGGGTCCTCCGGGAGATGGGACATTTGCGAAGTGAGCCCCTCCAGGAGATGGGACATGTGCTGTGTGAGGGTCCTCCGGGAGATGGGACATGTGCTGCGTGAGGGTCCTCCGGGCGATGGGACATGTGCTGTGTGAGCCACTCCAGGAGATGGGACATGTGCTGTGTGACGGTCCTCTGGACGATGGGACATGTGCTGTGAGAGGTTCCTCTGGGCGATGGGACTTGTGTTGTGCGAGCCCCTGGCGTGTATGTTTAATAGCTCACTGTGAAAAAGTTCCTACAGATTGGAAGGATGCTAATGAAGTCCCCATTTTAATAAAAACGTGACAAGGCAGACCCGGGTAACCAGAGGCCCATCAGTTTAACATCAGTAAGAGGTAAGATGCTTGAAAGAATCATAGGGGATGCAATATATGAATACTTGGATAGGGAGGGACATATTAGGAACTCCACAACCCATAATAAAGAGTTCATGTCTCACAACTCTAATTATATTTTTTGAAGAAGTTACAAAGTTGGTGGATGAGGGAAGCCCAGTAGACATTATCTACTTAGATTTCCAAAAACCTTTTGATAAGGTACCGCACAAGAGGCTTCTCTATAAGATCGGAGCCTCTGGTATTAGTGAAATATATTGAGCTGGATACAGAACTGGCCGGCAGGATGCAGGTAAAGAGCAGTTATAGATGGATTTGGATCTGTTTGCTACCGGTCACCAGTGGTGTCCAGCAGGAATCAGTGTTGGGACCATTTCATTTTACTATTTTTATTAATGATCAGGATTTTGGGTTTAGGGGCACAATTTGCAAATTTTGAAATGATACCAAGATCTGTGCAAGTGCTCGAACTGTAGAAGAGGCTCGTCTGATTCAGGCATATTTTAATGTGTTGGGAGACTGGCCTCATGACTGGAAAATGATGTATAACTTAGATAAGTTCAGTGTTATTCATGTTGGAAGGGCAAATGCTCAACATTCATTCACCCTCCAGGGAAAGGCATTAAAAAGATGGAGGAGATAGAAAGAGATTTCGACATTCTAGTGAATACATCCTTAAAGGTACACGAGCAATGCAGTGCAGTGATAGTTAGAGCAAATAGGGTGTTGGGATTTATCCATAGGACAATTGAGTATAAGACGAGGAGTACTGTTTTGTCCTTATACAAGACATTAGTCAGGCCACACTTGGAATACTGTGTCCAGTTTTGATCTCCTCACATGGTGGCTGATATTGAGGTTCTGGAAAGGGTCACCAGACTAATTCCAAGTCTAAAGCATCTTAGTTACCAAGATAGGTTAAAAGAGTTGGGACTCTTTACCTTAGAGCAGCGTAGACTTCGGGCGATATGATTGCGGTTTATAAGATAATGAAGGTGAAAGAGAGTGTCCCAGCTGACCGTTTATTTCAATTAAGTAGGTTAGTCAGGACCAGGGACACAAATTTCAGTTGTATAAGGATAGATCTAGGTTAGACATCAGGAGGTGGTTCTTTTCCCAGAGAACAGTAGACCTCTGGAACAAGCTGCCCTCTCATGTGGTGGATGCAGACTCACTGAATTCCTTCAAGTAAAAGCTGGATTTGTTTCTGGCTGCGGCGGAGATTAACACTTACAGGAGGTAAGTACTGCAGGGAATTTAATGGCCAGAGTGATCTCCTGGACTAGTTTCCATCACTTCGATGGGTCGGAGCTGAATTTCCCAGATTTTATTTTCCCAAATTGTCCTAGTTTTTTTTTAAATCTGTATTTTTGCCTCTCCCAGGAGATCACATGGACTCGGGTGGAGTGGAGTGTATACGCTGTGATATATCGCAATTGTGTGGGACAGGCTTGATGGACCAGATGGTCTTTACCTGTCCGTCATTTATCGTGTGTATCAAAACATTTCCTCTACACTGTCCCATCGAACACTACCAGAGCAGGTGCAGCACGGCTTAGATACAGAATAAATCTCAGGCCCCGAATTCGTGCCCACAGGCCCCGTGGTGACAGGCCCGTGGGAGCAGGGTCACTGGCGGCCATCTTGCACAGAGCGGGATCAGGACGCATGCGCGGCCATCTTGGATCAGGAACAGAGAGTGGGCGGGGCTTCAGAATCTCTGTTCCCAACTGGATCCCAGTGCCCGGGAGATGGACATTCTGGGCAACACATTTTTCATCATCTTAGAATCAGAGACTGGTTACAACATGGAAGGAGACCATTTGGCCCGTCGAGCCCATGCCGGCTATCTGCAAGTGCTTCTACTAATCCCACTCTATCTACTCTGTCCAGACCCCTCATGATTTTGAACACCTCTGTCAAATCTCCTCTCAATCTTCTCTGTTCTGAGAACAACCCCAACTTCTCCAGACTATCCACATAACTGAAGTCCCTCATCCCTGAAATCATTCTTGTAAAACATTTCTGCACGCTCTCAAAAGGCCTTCACATGCTTACTAAAATGCGGTAGCCAGAATTGCTCCAGCTCAGTCAACAAGCTCCCCTCTGAAGAGGAACTAAACTACAGAACCAGTGGCAACCTGTTCAACCTTCGTCGTCTCCAGGCCAGGTCCAAGACCACCCCAGTCTCTGTCGCTGAGCTACCGTACGCGGACAATACCTGCGTCTGCGAACATACAGAGGCTGAACTTCAAGTCATAGTCAACGTATTTACTGAGGCACACCAAAGCATGGGCCTTACACTAAACATCAGTAAGACAAAGTCCTCCACCAGCCTGTCTCGCCGCACAGCACTCCCTCCACCCACCCCCCGCAGTCATCAAGATCCATGGCACGGCCCTGGACAACGTGGACCATATCCCATACCTCGGGAACCTCTTATCAACAAGACCAGACATTGACAACAAGATTCAACACCGCCTCCAATGCAGCTTTCGGCCGCTTGAGGAAAAGAGTGTTTGAAGACCACGCCCTCAAATCTACCACTAAGCTCATGGTCTACAGGGCTGTAGTAATACCCACCCTCAGAGACATGGACAATGTACAGTAGACACCTCAAGTTGCTGGAGAAATACCACCAACGATTTCTCCGCAAGATCCTGCAAATTCTCTGGGAGGACAGATGCACCAACGTTTGTGTCGTCGACCAGGCCAACATCCCCAACAGTGAAGCACGGACCACATTTGATCAGCTCCGCTGGGCAAGCCACATTGTTCGCATGCCAGACACGAGATTCCCAAAGCAAGCACTCTACTCAGAACTCCTTCACAGCAAACGAGCCAAAGATGTGCCAGAGGAAACATTACAAGGACACGCTCAAAGCCTCCCTGATAAAGTGCAACATCCCCAGTGACAGCTGGGAGCCCCTGGCCAAAGACCTTCCTAAGTGGAGGAAGAGCATCCGGGAGTCTCATCGCTGAGAGCGTGCAGAAATCAACCGCAGGCATCAGAAAGAGCGTGCGGCAAACCTGTCCCACCCACCCCTTCCCTCAACGACAATCTGTCCCACCTGTGACAGGGACTGTGGCTTCGTATTGGACTGTTCAGCCACCGAAGGTCTCATTTTTAGAGTGGAAGTATGTCTTCCTCGATCCGAGGGACTGCCTATGATGATGATGATGAACCAGAATTGGACACAATACTCCAGTTGAGGCCGAACCAGAGTTTTACGTGGGTTCAACATAATATCCACACTTCTGTACTCTATACCTCTATTCATGAAGCCGAGGGTCCTGTAAGTCTTTGTAACCACTTTCTCAACCTGTGCTGCCACCTTCAGTGATTGGTTCACACATATACTCCTGGGTCTCTCTGTTCACGCACCCCTTTACAATTGTACCCTTTAGTTTATATTTACTCTCCTCTTTCTTCCTCCCAAAATGTATCACTTTTAAACTTTTCTACGTTAAGTTTCATCTGCCACATGTCTGCCCATTCCACCAGCCTGTCAATGTCTTTCTGAAGTCTATCACTATCCTCCTCACTGTTCACTGTACTTCCAAGTTTTGTGTGAGCTGTAGATTTGGAAATTGTGCCCTGTACACCCAAGTCTAGGTCATTAATATAGATTAAAAAAAGCAGTGGCCCCAATACCGACCCCTGGGGAACACCACTTCCTCCAGTCTGAAAAACAACCATTCACCACTATTCTGTTTGTGTCACTTAGCCACTTTCATATCCATGCTGCCACTGTCCCCGTTATTCCATGGGCTTCGATTTTGCTGGTATTGGTAACACGCCTGGGATCAGTAAACACAAAACCCAGTCTGTTACTCACTTTCAGCTACTGGACTTAGCATGTGTCTCACAGCATCTCTTCTACCTTCAATATGTGAATAGAGCATCACGCCTGTAAACCTGGTTTAAGTTTATATCCACTCAGCAAATCTATTTAAGAAAAGCCTGTAGGCCAATGAGACACTGTTAAGGTGCCAGTGTGCTGCTGGTTTGATTGGCATTTTGCCTGTAATGGACTCCGTATTTTGGTCTCCGTATTTAAGGAAGGATATATCTGCATTGGAGGCAGTTCAGAGAAGGTTCACTGGGTTGATTCCGGAGATGAGGGGATTTACTTTTGAAGATAGCTTGAGTAGGTTGGGCCTAAACACATTGGAGTTCAGAAGAATGAGAGGTGATTTTATCGAAACATAAGATAATGAGGGGGCTTGATAGGTGGATGCAGAGAGGATATTTCCACTTACACGGGAAACTAAAACTAGGGGACATAGTCTTAGAATAAGGGGCCACCCAATTAAAACTGAGATGCGGAATTTCTTCTCTGAGGGTTGCAAATCCATGGAATTCCTTGCCCAGGAGAGCTGTGGAGGCTGGGTCTTTGAATATATTTAAGGCGGAGATAGAGAGATGTTTGAGCAATAAGTCAGTAAAGGCTTATGGGGAGTGGGCAGGGAAGTGGAACTGAGTCCATGATCAGATCAGCCATGATCTTATTGAATGGCGGAGCAGGCCCGAGGGGTCAAATGGCCTACTCCTGCTCCTATTTCTTATGTTCTCATGTTCTAACTGAACATTTCTCCCAGTGTAACCTTGTCTGTAATGAAATATGTGTCATTTAATAAGCCTCAGGTCCTTGCTCATGTCTGCTGCAGATTCCAGAGTTGATTCCGGAGATGAGCGGATTGACTTATGAAGATAGGTTGATTTGGTTGGGCCTATACACATTGGAGTTCAGAAGAATGAGGTTATCTCAGTGTGGCCCTGAAGGACTGTGTCCAGGCTGAAGTTCTGTTCCCCCTGTAAGATCCTCCCCACAGATTGTCCTTTCTCAGCTCCAGCCAGGTGATGCTATACACTCAGGTGGGAAAGACAAAAATCCACAGCAATGTGTTGAAAGCAAAAGTAATTTATGTGTCCATATCCCAAATATTATACCTCTTTCCAGTTACAGGAGTTATTACCATCAGCGTTACAGGATTTATAAACCCCAACTGTCAGAATGAACACGATGCAGTCTAGGATGTGATTACCAGCAGCAATAACAACAGAATCCAACCCCTGCGGTCACTTGTGAACTCGCTGGTGTCTCAGCAGGTTGCCTGACAGAGAGAATCCCTTCCCACACTTAGAGCAGCTGAACGGCCTCTCCCCAGTGTGAACTCGCTGGTGTGTCAGCAGGTCGGATGACTGAGTGAATCCCTTCCCACAGTTGGAGCAGGTGAACGGCCTCTCCCCAGTGTGAACTCGCCGATGTGTTTCCAGCTGGGATGGGTAGTTGAAACGTTTCCCACAATCCCCACATTTACACGGTTTCTCCCCAGTGTGACTGCACTTGTGTCTCTCCAGGTTGGATGATCGACTGAAGCCTTGTCCACACACAGAGCACGTGTACCATTTCTCCCCACTGTGAACGGTGCCTTCTGCTTCCATGGTCAAAAGCTGATGATATTCCAGTCCCGATGTACCGAGTGACTGTCAGATCTTGAGGTGATGTTTGGTTTGAGCTTCCAGTCTACAAATCCTCCCCATTTAACATCCTGTAAAGTGAATTTCAAACAGGAAAAAGGGAGTGTGAGAGAGAACCCACAAAAACACAAAGGCAGATTGTGAAATTGAGTTTAATGAATCTGGTCATTTGTGGGGCCGGCACGAGAAAAAAGTGACCATCAAAGCTGCCGGATTGTCATAAAAACACATCTGGGTCAGTACTGTCCTTCAGGGAGGGGAACCCACCTCCCTCGACAGGCCCACATGGGCAATTGTTGGTCCCACTGGACCCAGAAGTACTGGGGGTGAAACCCAGTAACTTCTACCCCTCTCCATCCAGCTCAAACTGATGTAACAAACAGACCCACACAGGAGGCCAGTGAGTGACTTCCACATCCAGCGCCCACTGATACAGAGCGGCTGGGAATTGCTGGGCCTGCTGTATAAATGTAAGTTGTTGTTTTCCTGGTGTGGGGGAGGGGCTGCCCCCGGGGGTTTCTGGTGCCGGGCCCGGTGGCTCTGACTCAGGGCCCGAGAGCCGCGGTCGGTGTTGCCCGGGGCCCGTGAGCCGCACTCGGCGTTGCCCGGGGCCCGAGAGCCGCGGTCGGTGTGGCCCGGGGACGAGAGCCGCACTCGGTGTTACCCGGGGACTGAGAGCCGCACTCGGTGTTACCCGGGGACTGAGAGCCACACTCGGTGTTACCCGGGGACTGAGAGCCGCACTCGGTGTTACCCGGGGACTGAGAGCCGCACTCGGTGTTACCCGGGGACTGAGAGCCGCACTCGGTGTTGCCCGGGGACTGAGAGCCGCACTCGGTGTTACCCGGGGACTGAGAGCCGCACTCGGTGTTACCCGGGGACTGAGAGCCGCACTCGGTGTTGCCCGGGGACTGAGAGCCGCACTCGGTGTTACCCGGGGACTGAGAGCCGCACTCGGTGTTACCCGGGGACTGAGAGCCGCACTCGGTGTTGCCCGGGGACCGAGAGACACACTCGGTGTTACCCGGGGACCGAGAGCCACACTCGGTGTTACCCGGGGACCGAGAGCCACACTCGGTGTTACCCGGGGACTGAGAGCCACACTCAGTGTTACCCGGGGACTGAGAGCCACACTCGGTGTTGCCCGGGGACTGAGAGCCACACTCAGTGTTACCCGGGGACTGAGAGCCACACTCGGTGTTACCCGGGGACTGAGAGTCACACTCGGTGTTGCCCGGGGACTGAGAACCACACTCGGTTAAAAAGGAGGCAGACAAAAAGCAGGAAACTATAGACCAGTTCGCCTAACATCTGTGGTTGGGAAAATGTTGAAGAGTTCATTCTTCAAGAAGCAGTAGCACGCCATTTGGAAAAGCATAATTCGGTCAGGCAGTCAGCATGGAATTATGAAGGGGAGGTTAATTCTTTGAGCATGTAATGAACAGGGTGGATAAAGTGGGTGTGGTGTATTTGGACTCCCAGAAGACATTTGACAAGGTTCCACATAAAAGGTTACTGTACAAGATAAAAGTTCACGGGGCTGGGGGTAATATATTAGCATGGATAGAGGATTGGCTAACTAACAGAAAACAGAGAGTCAGGATAAATGGTTCATTTTCCGGTTGGCAATCAGTAACTAGTGGGGTGCCGCAGGGATCAGTGTTCGGACCCCAACTATTTACAATCTATATTAACGACTTGGAAGAAGGGACCGAGTGTAACGTAGCCAAGTTTGCTGGCAATACAAAGATGGGAGGAAAAGCAATGTGTGAGGAGGACACACGTAATCTGCAAAAGGACACAGACAGGCTAAGTGAGTGGCAAAAATTTGGCAGATGGAGTGTAATGTTGGAAAGTGTGAAGTGATGCAATGTGGCAGAAAAAAATCAAAGAACAAGTTATTATTTGAATGGAGAAAGATTGCAAAGTGCTGCAGTAGTGAGGGACCTGGGGGTACTTCTGCATGAAACACAAAAGGTTAGTATGCAGGTGCAGCAAGTGATCAGGAAGGCCAATGCAATCTTGGCCTTTTTTGCAAAGGGGTTGGAGTATAAGAGCAGGGAGGTCTTGCTACAGTTATACAGGGTATTGGTGAGGCCACACCTGGAATACTGCGTGCAGTTTTGGTTTCCATATTTATGAAAGGATATACTTGCTTTGGAGGAAGTTGAGAGAAAGTTCACTTGGTTGAGATGAGGGGTTGACTTATGAGAAAAGGTTGAGGAGGTTGGGCCTCTACTCATTAGAATTCAGAAGAATGAATGAGAGGTGATTTATCGAAACGTATAAGATAATGAGGGGGCTTGAGAAGGTGGTAGCAGAGAGGATGTTTTCACTGATCGGGGGAGACTAGAACTAGGGGGCATAATATTAGAATAAGGGGCACCCCATTTAAAACTGAGGTGAGGAGGAATTTCTTCTCACAGAGGGTTATAAACCTGTGGAATTCGCTGCCTCAGAGAGCTGTGGAAGCTGGGACATTGAATATATTTAAGACAGAGATAGACAGTGTCTTAACCGATAAAGGAATACAGGGTTATGGGGAACGGGCAGGGAAGTGGACCTGAGTCCATGATCGGATCAGCCATGATCGTATTAAACAGTGGAGCAGGCTCGAGGGACCATATGGCCCACTCCTGCTCCTATTTCTTATGTTCTTATTTTCTTATATAGTGAGTGTCTGGTATGGGAGTGTGGATTTGACTCTATCTGTCCATCTCTGGTATGTGGATGAGGGTTTTACTCTGTATGTTAGTTTCTGATACGAGAGCATGGATTTTATCCTGTACCTGTCAATTTCTGGTAATTGCCTGTGGGTTTAATTCTGTATCAAAAAGGGCCACATTACAACATAATTCTAAAAGGACAAAGAGTGTTTAAAAATAACAAGCCTGAAGGCTCTGAGTCTCAAAGCGAGAAGCATTGTAATAAGGTGGACGAATTAACTGCACAGATATCTGTTAACGGATATGATGTAATTGGTATTACTGAGACATGGCTCCAGGGTAACCAAGGCTGGGAACATAACATCCAGGGGTATTAAATATTCAGGAAGGATAGCCAGAAAGGAAAAGGAGGTGGTGTAGTGTTAATGGTTAAAGAGGAGGTTAATGCAACAGTAATGAAGGACATTGGCTGGGATAATGTGGAATCTATATGGGTAGAGCTGCGAAACATCGAAGGGCAGAAAACGTTAGTTGGGGTTGTGTACAGACCATCAAACAGTAGTAGGGGGGTTGGGGATGGCATCAAACAGGAAATTAGGGACGCGTGCAATAAGGGTACAGCAGTTATCATGGGTGACAACCTGCATATTGATTGGGCTAACCAAACTTGTAGCAATACTGTGGAGGAGGATTTTCTGGAGTGTATAAGGGATGGTTTTCTAAACCAATATGTCGAGGAACCAACTGGAGAGCTGGCCATCCTAGACTGGGTCTTGTGCAACGAGAGAGGATTAATTAGCAATCTGGTCTTGCATGGCCCCTTGGGGAAAAGTGACCATAATATGGTAGAATTCTTCATTAAGCTGGAGAGCAACACAGTTAACTCAGAGACTAGGGTCCTGAACTTAAAGGAAACTTCAATGGTATGAGACGTGATTTGGCTGGGATAAACTGGCGAATGAAACTTAAAGGGTTGACGGTGGATAGGCAATGGCAGACATTTAAAGATCACATGGATGAATTACAACTATTGTACATCCCTGTCTGGCATAAAAATAAAACAGGAATGGTGGCTCAACCGTGGCTCACAAGGCAAATTAGCGACTGTGTTAAATCCAAGGAAGAGGCATATAAATTGGCCTGAAAAAGCAGCAAACCTGAGGACTGGGAGAAATTTAGATTCAGCAGAGGAGGACTAAGGGTGTAATTAGGAGGGGGAAAATAGAATACGTGAGTAAGCTTGCAGGGAACATAAAAAACTGACTGCAAAAGCTTTTATAGATATGTGAAGAGAAAAAGATTAGTGAAGTCTAATGTAGGTCCCTTGCAGTCAGAATCAGGTGAATTCATAATGGGGAACAAGGAAAAGGCAGAACAATTGAACAAATACTTTGGTTCTGTCTTCACTAAGGAAGACACGAATAACCTCCCAAAAATACTAGGGGACCGAGGGTCTAGCGGGAAGGAGGAACTGAGGGAAATCCTTATTAGTCAGGAAATGGTTGGAGGGAAACTGATGGGACTGAAGGCCGATAAATCCCCAGGGCCTGATAGTCTGCATCCCAGCGTAGTTAAAAAAGTGGCCCTAGAAATAGTAGATGCATTGGTGATCATTTTCCAGAATTCCATTGACTCTGGATCAGTACCTATGGATTGGAGGGTAGCTAATGTAACCCAACTTTTTAAAAAGGAGGGAGAGAGAAAACAGGGAATTATAGACCGGTTGGCCTGACATCGGTGGTGGGGAAAATGCTGGAATCAATTATTAAAGATGTAATAACAGAGCATTTGGAAAGCAGTGACAGGATCGGTCCAAGTCAGCATGGATTTATGAAAGGGAAATCATGCTTGACAAATCTTCTAGAGTTTTTTGAGGATGTAACTAGTAGAGTGGACAAGGGAGAACCAGTGGATGTGGTGTATTTGGAATTTCAAAAGGCTTTTGACAAGATCCCACACAAGAGATTAGTGTGCAAATTTAATGTCCACATTTTTTTTTCTGCAGTTCTAGTCAGGTAGAACAGTTCCACTTTGGAACAGAATTTTTTCTTCAAAAGGGGGCGTGTCCGGCCACTGACGCCTGATTTGAAAGTTTCCACAGTGAAAACGTACTCCAAACTAACTCAGAATGGAGCAAGTGAAGATTTTTGTAGAACTGAAAAAACCTGTTCTGCACATTAAAAAATCAGGCGCAGATTTCAAATTAGGCGTCCAGAACGAGGTGTGGGTGGGGGGGGAGGGAAGTCATTAAATTCTACAATCAATCCTTATTGTTTTTATACAAATATTATACAAATAAATCCAACCTGAATAAACATTTATAAGCAAAGAAGAGATTAAATAAAGCATCTTCCTATCTGTGTGAACGTTCTTCAGCCAGGGAGAATGCTGCAGCAAGCCTCACAAAATGAGGCAGCCGTTCCCGAAGGTGGGCGGGCGGGAGTGAACCGAGCGACTGAACGCAGGGGGGGGACAAAGCCGTTCCAGATGGCGGGAGGGAGGGAGGGAGGGAGTGAACAGACCGACTGAACGCAGGGGGGGGGACAAAGCCATTCCAGATGGCGGGAGGGAGGGAGGGAGGGAGGAAAGGAGACAGAAGGCTGCAGGAAGCCACAAAAATTGAGGAGCCATTTCCCGACGGCAAAAGGGGGATGTTGTCGGGAAACGGCTGCCTGAACTTTCTGAGGCTTCCTGCAGCCTTCTCAGTGCTGATGGCAATGTGCTTTTATTTAAAAATGTTCAAAAACTAAACAGCTACAAAGAACTACAAAAATGGCCGAGTGCCAATGTGTCCTTCACACTGAGCATGCGCGAACGCTCCAACGCGCACGCGCAGCGTTGCCGGCAGGAAAAAAAATAATTTAAATCGTACCCGCCCCCTCCCACTTACAAAATCGATGCGAGTGTAGGCTCCACCCCCCCTGGGCGCCGCACCAAGCAGACAAGGAGCTGCAGGGCTCTCCAGAATCGCGAGTTTTTTTCCGGCGCCGTTTTAGGCGCGAAAAACGGGCGCCCAGCTTGGAGGGGTGACCGTTTTTTATCGTGTGGAGTCTTGGGCCCATAGTATTGGGGGTAATGTATTGACGTGGTGGGAGAACCGGTTGGCAAACAGGAAGCAAAGTGTGGGAATAAACAGGTCCTTTTCAGAATGGCAGGCAGTGACTAGTGGGGTGCCGCAAGGTTCAGTGCTGGGATCCCAGCTATTTGCAATATACATCAATGATTTAGATGAAGGAATTGAGTGTAATATCTCCAAGTTTGCAGATGACACAAAGCTGGATGGCAGTGTGAGCTGTGAGGAGGTGCTAAGAGGTTGCAGGGTGACTTGGATAGGTTAGGTGAATGGACAAATGCATGGCAGATGCAGTATAGTGTGTATAAATGTGAGGTTATTCACTTTGGTGGCAAAAACAGGAAGGCAGATTATCTGAATGGTGACAGGTTAGTAAAGTGGGAGGTGCAAAGAGACCTGGGTATCATGGTACATCAGTCACTGAAGGTAGGCATGCAGGTACGGCAGGCAGTAAAGAAAGCAAATAGCATGCTGGCATTCATAGCGAGAGGATTTGAGTATAGGAGCAGGGAGGTCGTACTGCAATTGTATAGGGCCTTGGTGAGACCACACCTTGAGTATTCTGTGCAGTTTTGGTCTCTTAATCTGAGCAAGGACGTGCTTGCTATTGAGGGAGTGCAGCGAAGGTTCACCAGACTGATTCCTGTGATGGCAGGACTGACATATGAAGAAAGACTGGATCAGCTAGGCTTATAGTCACTGGAATTTAGAGGAATGAGAGGGGATCTCATAGAAACATGTAACATTATGACGGGAGTGGACAGGTTAGATGTAGGAAGAATGTTCCCGATGTTGGGGAAGTCCAGAACCTGGGGTCACAATCTAAGGATAAGGGATAAGCCTTATAGGACTGAAATGAGGAGAAACTTTTTCACCCAGAGAGTGGTAAACCTGTGCAATTCTCTACCACAGAAAGTTGTGGAGTCCAGTTCGTTGGATATATTCAAGAGGGCGTTAGATGTGGTCTTTACGGCTAAGGGGATCAAGGGATAGGGAGAGAAAGCGGGAGTGGGGTACTGAAGTTGCATGATCAGCCATGATCATACTGAATTGCAATGCAGGCTCGAAGGGCCGAATGGCCTGCTCCTGCACCTATTTTCTATGTTTCTATGTATCTTTCCATTCCTGGTGTGTGAGTGTGTTCTGTGCTGTATCTGTCCATCTCTGTTATGTGAATGTGAGCTCTACTCCATACCCGGCATTCTCCAGTATGTTAGTATTGTTTTACTCTGCACCCCCAATTCCTGATAGTTAGAAAATAAAACAAATACTCTATCAATTTTTGTTATGGAGTGAGTTTTCTGCTGAATCTGTCGGTCTCTGGTAAATGAGTCTGAGTTTTACTCTGTATCTATCTATCTCTGCTATGTGAGTGTGGGCCTTTCTCTGTATCTCCATTTCTGTTATGGGAGTCTGGATTTTATGCTGTATCTGTCAAGTTCTGACATTTGATTGTGGGCCTTACTCTATAACTGCCAGTTTCTGTTTAATTGTGAGTGGACTTTCCTTTGTACCTGTCAGTTTCTGTAATGAAAGAGAGATCTTTACCCTGTACCTGTCAATTACTGGCTCGTGAGTATGGGCATGTCACTGTCTGTCAATTTATGTTATGGGAATATGGATTGTAATATGTCAGCCTCTGATATGTGAGTATGGGTTTTATATTGTATCTCTCAGTCTCTGATATGTGAGTGTGGGTTTTATACTGTATCTCTCAGTCTCTGATATGTGAGTATGGGTTTTATACTGTATCTCTCAGCCTCTTATATGTGAGTATGGGTTTTATACTGTATCTCTCAGTCTCTGATATGTGAGTGTGGGTTTTATACCGTATCTCTCAGTCTCTGATATGTGAGTATGGGTATATACTGTATCTCTCAGCCTCTGATATGTGAGTATGTGTTTTATACTGTATCACTCAGTCTCAGATATGTGAGTGTGGGTTTTATACTGTATCTCTCAGTCTCTGATATGTGAGTATGGGTTTTATACTGTATCTCTCAGTCTCTGATATGTGAGTGTGGGTTTTATACTGTATCTCTCAGTCTCTGATATGTGAGTATGGGTTTTATACTGTATCTCTCAGTCTCTGATGTGAGTGTGGGTTTTATATTGTATCTCTCAGTCTCTGATATGTGAGTGTGGGTTTTATACTGTATCTCTCAGTCTATGATATGTGAGTATGGGTTTTATACTATATCTCTCAGTCTCTGATATGTGAGTATGGGTTTTATACCATATCTCTCAGTCTCTGATATGTGAGTATGGGTTTTATACTGTATCTCTCAGTCTCTGATATGTGAGTATGGGTTTTATACTGTATCTCTCAGTCTCTGATATGTGAGTGTGGGTTTTATACTGTATCTCTCAGTCTCTGATATGTGAGTGTGTGTATTTTTCTGTAAGTGTCAGATTTTGGTGTATGTTGAGGTTCAATCTGTGCTTCTCAGTTTCTTCTATGTTGGACTGTACCTATTTGTTCCTGTTACTTGATTGTGTGTTTTAGACTGTACCTGTCATTTCCTGCTATGTGAGTGTAGAATTTCCTCTGTATTTTCCAGTCTCTGGTATGTGAACGTGAGAATCAATGTTAATTTTTACCTGTATTTCTCTGATGTGTGAGTGAAGATTTTGCGTTCTCCATGTCATTGTTCAGATGTGTGGGTGTGGGTTTTACTCTGCCCCTATCAGTTCCTGCGATGTAAGTAACAATTTTACTTACTGCCTTTCAGTTTTCCGATATGTGCACATGGGATTTACACTTTACCTGTCACTCTGTGGTATGCAAGTGGGGATTTTATTCTGTTACTGTCACTTTCATATATGTGGGTGTGTGTTGTATTCTGTATCTGTCAGTCTGTGGTACGGGAATGTGGGGTTTATTCTGCACCAGTCATCTTCTGGTATGTTCGGGGGGTTTAAATACTGAATCCGTCAGATTCTGAAACATGAATATGGCTTTTGCTCTGTACCCATCAGCTTCTGATATGCGAGTGAGGTTTATACTACCTGTTTAACATTTTTTCTGATAGATGATTGTCTTTTATTCTCCACCTGCCAGTTTCTGGCAAATGAGTGTTGGTGTTTAATGTACTGTCAGTGTGATCTGTTTCAATGGTGAAACAGCATGTGATTACACTGCTCCATGTGGCTGTAAGATTCACAATGTAACTCTGCCACTTCGGATCACTGTGGGACTGACAGCTTCTGCTGCCTGTGACAATAGGATTGAGGCCAGTTCTGAGACTCTGCGCTCTGTGAGTGATAATCTACTTACTGTGTGTGAGAAGGAGCTGCCTGCACTGTTCCTTGTGTTCCAGGTGGAGGAATGATCACATTTGTTCTGGCTGGTTGAAGAATTTTGTTCTGAGAATAATAATACGAGAACATTATTAGTTCTAAGATATGGATGCGGGGACATTATGATGTATCTGAGGGAGTGACAATGTATCTCTCAATCATCAGCAACACGGTTCTGGAAAACTCAACTCACCGAAACAATATAACCCGTCTTTAAAATATCTTCTCCCACACTCCTCTCCTGGTGCCTGCAATAGATGCACTTTGTGAAACTCCTCACATTCTCACTGTCAGGCTGTGTTTCCACTGCTCACTGCCCAATAACAACAGACACAGTGAGATTGGAACTGAATCAGGAACATTCACTGCTGATTTGGAGAAAGAAAGCAGCAATGATTGGAAAGAGCGAGGTGATTTACTTTCTCTGTTAGCTTACACTATCCATACACAGTCCGAGAATGGCCTCTCGCTTCCCCCACTCACATCTTGTTCCGGAACTAGTTCCTGATCCACTCTGCCCTTAGACACAGCCCCCGAGGGAACTAAACCAGGAACGTTCACTCCTGGTTTGGAGAGAAAGCAGCAGATTGTAAACAGCAGATTCTGCCCATTCTGTCTCCCTTACCCTGGACACACGTTGTCGAAACACAGCCCGAGAATGGCCTCTCCCTTCCCCCACTCACATCACGCACTGACACTGATTCTTGGTCCACTCTGCCTCTTACACACAGCCCACGACTCCCCCTGAACTCCCCCCGGACTCAATGCCGATCTCTGAGCCCATCTGCGGACACACTCGCAAAGCGCTGCACTGCTGTAAGGAGGCTGCTGCTCGCTGCCTTACCCCGGGGACACGGTGTCACCATTCCCGGCTGTTTTAAACCATCTTCTTCCGCTCACTGAGTGAATGGCGATCACAGGCAGTGCTGGGGGAGGGGAGG
The DNA here is from genome assembly GCF_044704955.1 of Pristiophorus japonicus. Classification (NCBI taxonomy): domain Eukaryota; kingdom Metazoa; phylum Chordata; class Chondrichthyes; family Pristiophoridae; genus Pristiophorus; species Pristiophorus japonicus. The sequence continues at coordinate 966,957 of NW_027254624.1, forward strand.
GCATGTGCTCCTCTGCTCACTGGGAACGACACAGGGGGTGGGGCTGAACTGTGCATGCGCAGCTCTCTGCAATAATTCAATCTGTAAAAATCAAAGTGCACTTTTCCCAATTTACTTTTATCAGAATCTGAGCAAAGGAACTGGGCCTGGGGGGAAAGGACAGAGAATGATTAAAGCTGCAAGCCTTGTCCCTTGGAGATGATCAATTTGGGATCATTCCGTGCAGGGTGTTTCTCTCCATTAGCCCGTCTTCACAAAGCAATCCAGCAGCAACATCGGAGGGACGAGGGAGTGGGAGTGTTTGCTGGGACCGTGCAGGAGTTAATATCTGACAGAAACAATCCAAGATCAGTTCAATTACAGTAAAACACTCAGTCACTGAGAGTAATACCGAAGTGTATAATCAAGGGGCTTTCGTGAGGGAAGAACTTAATACAATAACAATTCATAATGAAGTCATACTCAGTAAAATAATGGGACTAAAGGCAGACAAGTCACCTTGCCCTGATGGTTTACATCGTAGGATCTTAAGAGAAGTGGCTGCAGAGATAGTGGACACATTAGTTGTAATCTACCAAAATTCCCTGGATTCTGGGGCAGTCCCAACAGATTGGAAAACCGAAAATGTAACGCCTATATTTAAAAAAGGAGGCAGTCAAAAAGCAGGAAACTATAGACCAGTTAGCCTAACATCTGTCATTGGGAAAGTGCTGGAGACCATTATTAAGGAAGCAGTAGCGGGACATTTGGAAAAGCTTGATTCAATCAAGCAGAGTCAGTATGGCTTCATGAAAGGGAAATCATGTTAGACAAATTTGCTGGTGTTCTTTGAGGGTGTAATGAGTAGGATGGATAAGGCGGAACCAGTGGATGTGGTGTATTTGGATTTCCAGAAGGCATTTGATAAGATTGCACATAAGAGATTACTACACAAGATAAAAGCTCACTGGGTTGGGGGCAGTATATTAGCACAGATAGAGGATTGGTTAACTAACAGAAAACAGAGAGTCGGGATAAATGGGTCTTTTTCTGGTTGGCAAATGGTAACCAGTGGGGTGCCGCAGGAATCGGTGCTAGGTCCTCAACTATTTAAAATCTATATTAATGACTTGGATAAAAGAACCAAGTGTAATGTAGCCAAGTTTGCTGATGATACAAAGATGGGTGGGAAAGCAAATTGAGGACAAAAAAAATTTCCAAAGGGATATAGACAGGGTAAATGAGTGGGCAAAAATTTGTCAGATGGAGTATAATATGGGAAAATGTGAGGTTATCCACTTTGGCAGAAATAATAGAAAAGCAAATTATAATTTAAATGGAGAAAAATTGCAAAGTGCTACAGGACAGAGAGACCTGAGGGTGTTTGTGCATAAAACACAAAAAGTTAGTCTGCAGGTTCAGGAAGTAGTCAGGAAGGTAAATGTAATGTTGGCCTTTATTGTAAGGGGGATAGAATAAAAAGCAGAGAAGTCCTGCTCCAAGTGTACAGGGTATTGGTGAGACCACACCTGGAATACTGTGTGTTTAAGCAGAGAAGTCCTGCTCCAAGTGTACAGGGTATTGGTGAGACCACACCTGGAACACTGTGTGTTTAAGCAGAGAAGTCCTGCTCCAAGTGTACAGGGTATTGGTGGGACCACACCTGGAACACTGTGTGTTGAAGCAGAGAAGTCCTGCTCCAAGTATACAGGGTGTTGGTGGGACCACACCTGGAACACTGTGTGTTTAAGCAGAGAATCCTGCTCCAAGTGTACAGGGTATTGGTGGGACCACACCTGGAATACTCTGTGTTTAAGCAGAGAAGTCCTGCTCCAAGTGTACAGGGTATTGGTGAGACCACACCTGGAACACTGTGTGTTTAAGCAGAGAAGTCCTGCTCCAAGTGTACAGGGTGTTGGTGGGACCACACCTGGAATACTGTGTGTTTAAGCAGAGAGGTCCTGCTCCAAGTGTACAGGGTATTGGTGGGACCACACCTGGAATACTGTGTGTTTAAGGAAGGATATACTTACACTGGAGGCTGTTCAGAGGTTGATTCCGGCGAGGAGGGGGTTCTCTGATGAGGACAGGTTGAGCAGGTTGGGACGATACACTTTGGAGATCAGAACAATGAGAGAAATCCGAGGTGTGAGAATAAAATAACTCAGCTCTTACTTTACCAAATTGGCCGCGCATGCGCTTTGCTGCTCACTGTACCAAGATGGCGGAGGACTGACCCTGCCTTCCTGTACAAAGATGGCCGCCGTTACCCGGGACCTGTGACCGGGAGAAAGCCTCGAGGCTGCAGCCGCCGATATTCCGGTTATTATTCCGGGCTTCCGGCGGGCACCAGGTGTTTCTGAAGCCTCCCCGGCTCCCCGCTGGTCCTTTACTCCCCTCCGCCCCGCGGGGATTGAGCTGTTTGGCGTAACACATTTCACCACAGCCGCTCCGCCATTACACGCACCGCGCATGCTCCACATACCGCCAGGTCTCGCGCCTGCGCACTGGGCCCCTGTAGTCTGGGCTCGGCACATTCTCCATCGCGGGGAATGCTGGGTAAATACCCAAGACCACCTCAGTGACTGGGACATGATTTCCTGGGCCCCCATTGGGCACTGAACATGATCATTCTGGCCCTCAGTCATTGTTCCTGCTGCTCTGTATAACCCTGTCCCTGAGCTGGACAGTAATGTTCTGCCTCAGGATTGTTTCAAACACCCTGTGTCCAATATTGGATTTCTCCATAAAAATAGACTCATTAATGTTCCCTTCCCTTCCATTCTGGGCTTTCTCTTACTCTAGATTATTTCACTTCTCACGCAATTCATCTTTTCCCACATCAAATCCCAAACTTGTTTCATTTGAGTATCCGGCTTGTGGATGTCTCAGACTGAACCGGCGTGTCTCACTTTACACTCATTTAAGGTTCCTTTCAACCAACCCTTGATAGAACTATCGTAAGACGGTAAATCTGTTATTTCCTGTATTTAACGTTTGTTGAATGCGGTTAATAGATCTCCACACATACTGCATGTGATCAACTTTAAATGTTCTGACCTTTGAAATTGCCTTTGCTAATTTTGATGGGTTAGTTGATTACAATTACTTATTACTAACATACCCTGCAGTATTTCTTGCATCAAAATAATTGTTTAAATACTTCCTTTATCAGGTCTTTAGGTTCCCCACTGATCTCTGTTTCTTCTTGTGGGGGAATCTACAACTAGGTGGCAAAGCCTGAGCATAAGGGGGCGCCCATTTAAAATGGAAATGAAGAGGAATTTCTTCTCTTTGAGGGTCGTGAATCTTTGAAATTCTCTACCCCAAAGAACAGTGGAGTCTGGGTCATTGAAAATATTTAAGTTGCAGATAGCGTGCTTTTTGCAAGAGAGTGATGTCAAGGTTTATGAGGAGATGGCAGGGAAGCGAAATTGAGGCCAAGATCAGATCAGCCAAGATGTTATTGAATGGCGGGGTGGGCTGAAGGGGCCAGGTGGCTTCTGCTGCCCCTATTTCTTATATTCTTAGCATTGGTTAGGGGCTGGGTTTTGATGTAAGTTTAGTGGTTGTGTTTTGTGGTTATTTGTTAAGATTGGGATTAGTGATTGGGATCGTCAATAGGATATTCGGCTTAGGATTTAATGATTAACTTAGAAAGCACTATTGGCAATATAGGTGTTATTGGACATGCTCTTTTCCATTTCATGTTTTTAACCTCACAGAGCCGAGTCACAAAACAGCCTCACAATGTGTTCATTCAAGGAACCATCGTTCCTGCACAAGCCTCGTTTCTTTCTGTCAACAACACATCGTAATCTCTACATTTCTCATGGAAAAATAAATTAGTGACATTAGATTTTGGTATTTTGGAACAATAACAGATGGATACAGTTGTTGCACTGGTTACATCGAATCATCAACCTGCCTGAAAAGGACTTCTAACAATAATCTGTCACCAGGCCCCACCAGTCACCGTCTGATTATTCCATCGTCTCTTCATTCATTATCCACCATTTCCCCTAAATAGAGCTGCTTTCACCGGCATGACCATTCTCCATACTGAGGCTATCTCATTACCAAGCAGAGCATAATCACTGGCACGGATGGTTTAGTCCGAATGGCTGATTTCTGTGTAATTCTATAATTTTGAAGTCTCATTGTAAGTGGTCCCTGGATTTGATGATTCATTGTAACTGGTCCCTGGATTTGGAGCCTCAGTGTAAGGGGTCCATGGATTTCATGCCTCAGTGCAAGTGGTCCCTCGATTTGATGCCTCAGTGCAAGTTGTCCCTGGATTTGGAGTCACAATGCATGAGGTTCCTGGATTTGGTGTCTTAATGTAAGTGGTCCCTGGATTTTGTCACGTATTCAACTATCATTGTAACCCATGTATAAGCTGACCTAAGTTGTACACCTTGAGAACATTGAACACAAGGCGGTGAACTTGTGGCAGACACTCCTAACCTGGACTTACAGGTATAAAAGGGAAAGCTCCACCCACCTTCATCGCTTGAGGCCTTGGTAATAAAGGTAACTGGTCACAGAGTGACCTTCTCTCAAGTATGGGCCTCGTGTCCATTTATACTGTATAGTAAGTACATATCATTGGCGACGAGAAACTGGGATTTAAACCACGTGAGCATAGCCACTAGTAGCAGAGAAGAGAGGTACTGTGTTGGTGATGATTGGGACGACTTTATTGAGAGACTACAGCAAAGTTTTATCACTAAGGAATGGTTGGGACAGGATTCGGCCGACAAACGCAGAGCTCATATCCTGACGGTTTGTGGATCCAGAACGTACTCCCTGATGAAGGCCCTTCTAGCACCAGAGAAGCCGGAGATAAGACATTCGAAGAGCTCAGTAAGTTGATCGGGGAACACCTTAAACCTGCGAGCAGCATGCATAAAGCGAGACACCAGTTTTACATGAACTGGCGGTGAGAAGGACAAAGCGTTCCTGACTTCATGCCAGATCTCCGACGACTGGCGAGCCTATGTAAGTGCACAGATGCAGGCAGAGCGGAGATGATGCGAGACTTTTTTATTGAGGGCATCGGGCATGCTGGGGTTTTCAGGAAACTGATTGAGACCAAAGACTTGACCTTGGAAGCGGCGGCTCTGATAGCCCAGACTTTAACTCAGGGAAGGAAGAGACCAGAATGATGTATGACAAAAATCTTGGCTCAAATAGAAACATAGAAACATAGAAACATAGAAAATAGGTGCAGGAGTAGGCCATTCGGCCCGTCGAGCCTCCACCGCCATTCAATAAGATCATGGCTGAACATTCACCTCAGTACCCCTTTCCTGCTTTCTCTCCATACCCCCTTGATCTCTTTAGCTGTAAGGGCGATATCTAACTCCCTCTTGAATATATCCAATGAACTGGCATCAACAACTCTCTGTGACAGGGAATTCTACAGGTTAACAACTCTGAGTGAAGAAGTTCCTCCTCGTCTCAGTCCTAAATGGCCTACCCCTTATCCTAAGACTATGTCCCCTGGTTCTGGACTTCCCCAACATCGGGACTTCTGGACTTCCTCAACATGGGGAACATTCTTCCCGCATCTAACCTGTCCAGTCCCGTCAGAATGTTATACGTTTCTATGAGATCCCCTCTCATCCTTCTAAGCGCCAGTGAACAAAGGCCCAGTTGATCCAATCTCTCCCCATATGACAGTCCAGCCATCCCTGGAACTAGTCTGGTGAACCTTCGCTGCACTCCCTCAATAGCAAGAACGTCCTTCCTGAGATTAGGAGACCAAAACTGAACACAATATTCCAGGTGAAGCCTCACCAAGGCCCTGTAGAACTGCAGTACATAAGAACATAAGAACTAGGAACAGGAGTAGGCCATCTAGCCCCTCGAGCCTGCTCCGCCATTCAACAAGATCATGGCTGATCTGGCCGTGGACTCAGCTCCACTTACCCGCCCGCTCCCCATAACCCTATAATTCCCTTATTGGTTAAAAATCTATCTATCTGTGATTTGAATACATTCAATGAGCGAGCCTCAACTGCTTCCTTGGGCAGATAATTCCACAGATTCACAACCCTCTGGGAGAAGAAATTCCTTCTCAACTCGGTTTTAAATTGGCTCCCCCGTATTTTGAGGCTGTGCCCCCTAGTTCTAGTCTCCCCGACCAGTGGAAACAACCTCTCTGCATCTATCTTGCCTATCCCTTTCATTATTTTAAATGTTGCTATAAGATCACCCCTCATCCTTCTGAACACCAACGAGTAAAGACCCAGTCTACTCAATCTATCATCATAAGGTAAGCAACCCCCTCATCTCCGGAATGCGGCAAATGACCAGGGAGTCTACATTGTTAACGCACACACAGTTCTCTCGACAGACAAGGGCAATCGGACATGTCCCAGCATGCAGTAGAAACCAAAAGGGGAATTCAACAGAGACAATGGCTAGCTGAATGGTTAATCATGCCATTGCAATGGACAATGCGGCAAGTAATGGGGCAATCAACACCTGTTAATGGTGCACATAAGGACAGTTACAGAGACAGTCAGAGACGATCGACTGGTAATGGACATTTTGTTTCCAACAACGGGTCCTCCAGCTCATGCTAGAGGTGTGGAGCCAAACACCCAGCCAGAGCCTGCAGGTATCAGCAATATACCTGCAGAAACTGCAACGTCAGTGGTCATTTGGCGCGTATGTGCAGGAAGCCTGCAGCCAGGTTAATGTACGAGGACGGCAGGCCTGCTGTTAGCACTACAAGGCCAAATGAATACTGGGGAAAATCACTGGAAGCTGAAGTTCAGCGAGTTCGTGTGGAGCACATATACAGTTCATATACCAGGACGCTACCAATAATGAGGAAAGTGCTCCTCAATGGCATCCCATTATTAATGGAGCTAGACACGAGGGCCAGCCAATCCTTGATGAATATCAACCAGTTTGAAAGATTGTGGGTGTCCAAGGCCAGGAGGCCAAAATTATTGCCGATTGATGCACAGCTACGGACATATACAAAGGAGATAATTCCGGTGCGAGATTCGGAGAACATGTTGCCGCACTGGATTGTCCTGGGGGACGGTCCCACACTACTGTGGAGGAGTTGGCTTGCTGTCATGAACTGGAAATGGGGCGATGTCAATCCATTTCTTCTTTAGAGCAAGTAACATGCTCACAGGTCCTGGACAAATTTGACTCATTATTTCAAACCGGCATCAGCACTTTCATGGGGGCCAAGGTAGTGATTCACATAAACCCAGACGCCAGGCCAGTACACCACAAGGCCAGAGCGGTGCCGTACGTGATGCAGGAAAAAATAGAATGCGAATTCGACCGCCTGCTGAGGGAAGGCATCATCTTGCCAGTTGAATTCAGTGACTGGGCGAGCCCGATCGTGCCGGTGCACAAGGCGGATTGGTCAGTCAGTATATGTGGTGCTTACAAGGCCACCATCAATCGGGTGTCACTCCAACACCATTACCCACTACCGAGAGTGGAGGACCTCTTTGTGACACTATCCGCTGGCAAACTTTTTTCAAAATTGGACCTGACCTCAGCTCCCATGACCCAGGAACTGGCGAGTGAGTCGAAAAGCCTGACCACCATCACGACACACAAGGGGTTGTTTGAGTATAACAGATGTCCGTTCGGGATTCGTTCAGCCGCCGTGATCTTTCAGCAAAATATGGAAAGCCTCCTCAAGTCGATTCCAAGGACGGTGGTTTTTCAGGACGACATCCTCATCATAGATCGCGATGCTGAAGAACACCTCCATGACCTGGATGAGGTGCTACGCAGACTGTACCGGGTAGGTTTGCGACTGCAAAAGGCAAAGCGCGTCTTCTGAGCTCAAGAGGTAGAATTCCTGGGGATGAGGGTAGCAGCTGACGGGATCAGACCTGCTGTGTCCAAAACGGAAGCGATCCGGAGAGCACCCAGACCCCGTAACACGATGGAGCTGCATTCATTCCTGGGGCTCCTGAAATATTTTGGTAACTTTCTTCCCAAATTGAGCATACTGTTAGAGCGCCTGCACATGCTCCCATTCAAAGGTCGCGATTGGGTCTGGGGGAACAGCCAGGAAAGGGCTTTTGATAGAGCACGCAACTTGTTATGCTCCAACAAACTGTTAATATTACATGACCCATGTAAGAAACTTGTTCTAACGTGCGATGCGTCGTCCGATGGGGTCGGGTGTGTGTTGCAGCATGTGAATGCCAATGGTCAGTTACAGCCGGTAGCTTATGCCTCCAGAAGTCTGTCCCAGGCAGAAAGGGGCTGCGGGATAGTAGAAAAGGAAGTGCTAGCATGTGTATATGCAGTAAACAAAAATGCACCAGTACCTGTTTGGCAGGAAATTTGAGCTGGAGACAGATCACAAATGCCTAACGTCCCTTTTGGCCGACAACAAGGCCATAAATGCGAATGCGTTGGCCCGCATACAGAGGTGGCCACTTACGTTAGCCGCCTATGTATATACAATTCAGCACAGACCAGGCACTGAAAACTGCGCCGATGCACTCAGCAGGCTCCCACTAGCCACCACCGAGGGGGCAACTGAGCATCATGCTGAGATGGTCATGGCTATTGAAGCTTTCAAAAGCGAAGGTTCACCTGTGACAGCCCGTCAGATTAAAGTCTGGACAAATAAAGACCCCCTACTGTCTTTAGTTAAGAAATGTGTCGTGAATGGGGACTGGGCAGCCACGTACAGGGCATGCCCTGAGGAATTTAAACCGTTTCATCGGCACAAGGATGAACTCTCGATTCAGGCCGATTGCCGACTATGGGAAAAGCGAGCAGTCATGTCCCAGAGGGGCAGAGAGTAGTTTATCAGTGAACTTCACAATGGGCATCCGGGCACTGTCATGATGAAGGCAATTGCCAGGTCACACATTTGGTGGACAGGGATAGATGCAGACCTGGAACTTTGTGTTCGCAGGTGCAACACGTGTGCTCAGCTGGTCAACGCACCCAGGGAAGCCGCCATTAGCCCCTGGTCCTGGCCCACCAAGCCATGGTCACGCATCCATGTGAACTACGCAGGTCCTTTCATGGGAAAACATTTTTTGGATGTAGTAGACGCCTACTCTAAATGGATTGATTGTGCCATTTTAAATTCAAGCACATCCTCTGCAACGGTAGAAAGTATACGGGCAATGTTCGCTGCCCATGATGTACCGGATGTCTTGGTAAGCTACAATGGCCCGTGCTTCACAAGCACTGAATTCCAGGACTTCATGGCAGGCAATGGAATCAACCATGTCAGAATGGCACCGTTCAAGCCGGCCTCAAATGGCCAGGCGGAACGAGCAGTGCAGATAATCAAACAGGGGATGCTCAGAATCCAAGGGGGTTCCCTACAAAGCCGCTTATGACGCCTCCTGTAGGCCAATAGATCCCGACCACACTCACTCACAGGGGTTCCACCCGCAGAACTGCTAACGAAAAGGACGGTCAAAATACAGTTATCCCTTATACACCCTGCTATGAAAGAAATTTTTGAGAGCAGGCGTCAGTCACAATGTGACTACCATGACAGGAATGCGAGGGCGCCATGTATTGATGTCAATACACTGTTTTTTTCCTTAATTACGCTGCAGGGCCCAAATGGCTTGCAGGAACTGTGATTGCCAAAGAGGGGAATTGGGGTTTTGGCAGTTAACTTACCAATGGACAAATCTGCCGTAAACTAGTGGATCAAACTAAAAGGAGGATCAGCAACCGCATAGAAGAAGCAGAGGAAGAACACGACGTTGAGTTTACTCCACCACAGGTGACCAAACATCGGAACCAAGTGGAGGAGAGCCCAGTCACTGTGGGCAGTCCGGACGTCTGAGGCATCGCAAACAGCAGACACTCAGGCCAGCGCCCAACAAACGGAACCCCAACTCAGGCGCTCGACAAGGGAGTGTAAACCACCAGAGAGACTTAACCTGTGATCTCAATAAGACTTTGGGGGGAGGTGATGTCATGTATTCAACTATCATTGTCACCCATGTATAAGCTGACCGAAGTTGTACACCTTGAGAACATTGACCACAATGGGGTGAACTTGTGGGAGACACTCCTAACCTTGACTTTCAAGTATAAAAGGAGGAGCTCCACCCACCTTCATCACTTGAGGTATTGGTAAAAAAGGTGACTGGTCACAGAGTGACCTTCTCTCAAGTATGGGCCTCGTGTGCATTTATAGAGTATCGTAAGGACATATCAGATTTGGTGTCACAATGTAAGTGGTCCCTGGATTTGGTGTCACTATGTAAGGGAAGCCTGGATTTGTTGTCAACAGCACCTGTGGACAACCCCGCAGACCAGCAACGCATTCAGCACAGAATGATCCCACTAAAATCTATTCCCAATTAACACTACCCATATTAATTCACCAGAAACAGCCCCTGCAAAGAACTGCAGCCCCGCATTTAGCTTCGCTGGAATACACAATACCAAACATTTTAAAGAAAAAGGAAACCCATCATAGTTCAAGAAAGGCGATTATTGGGCAGTAAATACCCCTCACTCATACAACTCATTCACCTCTACTCTCCAACTCCCCCTCGCCAACTACTATTTCGCCCCTACTCTACAAACCCCTCACCCAACTGCTCTATCACCCCTTTTCTTTCAAACCCTCACCCCAATTCCTCTTTCACCCTTCTCTCCAAACCCCTCCCCCAACTCCTCTTTCACCCCGACAATTTCATTTTCAACATCACTTACACAAGTCATCCACACTGGAGGTAAATCTGAGGAGCGTCTGTGTGATGGTGAGGTGATCACTGGACAATAAAGTGCAGAGTCTGATGGGAGGCTGCTCATTACCCTCGGTGAGATTTAATCCCCTTACCACTGAATACTGCACACAGACGGTCACCTTGGTAACGGAATGGTCATTGTGACATCACTTTCTAAACAAGGGCACACAAGACAATGGGTCATCAATAAATGGTAAAGGGATTAAACACTCTGCAATTACATTGTAAATAATAGGAAATAAATGCTGAAAAATAACTGGCGAAGACAACAGCTTATCTCTGTGAAATTCACGAGCTAACAATAAGAATGATGTGTTTAGTTTACACACACACACACTTCGACATATATATATAGCAAAGACTTTGTGTGCACACTTTTCAGTTGTTGTACTTAAGCTGATGCAATATGTTTTATTAGGTCTTGCTGTGTCAGGATATAAAGATACCGCACGCTATTGCTCCTCCCGCTGCCTGGAGGAATGGAGCAGATATTTAAAGGGACAGGGACTCCCTTTCCTCTGCCTAGTTATACTTAAAAGAACAGTCCAGTTTATCTCGGAGTGTCGGAGGACTTCACAAGCCGAGCTCCGATTAACAGTCGCTCCCTTCTGTACTGTGCCGTGATTGTAAAGCTGTTTATTTTCAGTGACTTGAGCCTTTCTATAATGCCTCAATTGTTTTTGATGATCCATTTGAATTGCTTTTCTAACTTGAAAGGATTTAAGAATTGTGCATTGTGACGAAGGATTTGTTTAAAGGTGGATTTAAATTTGTTTGAAAATATTCTTTCTAACCCTCCCCCAACCCCACAAATTTTAGAACACTCTGCAATACTGACTGGGAAGGTCCCAAGTTCGGTCCTTGATCTGGGCTGTTAGTTGTTCTCAGTCAAGGCAGCAATTCAGGGGTTCTAATTGTCCTCACTACCACTGGGTTAAATATAAGTAAAAATTATCCAGTGCCCTTGCTCTTGATACCGATCCAGTGACATCAACTGGGAAGTGTGTGGATGTCACTTGAGGTCAGGATTGAACTCGGCTCTGATGCCTATCACAGTGGAAATTTATATCTTGTTCTTAAAGTAACAACTTTTGTAACCTCCATTTGCAGGGTATTAGAATGGGAGGATCTGCAGCTTGGAAACTCAAACCAATCATCACGTCAGTATTTGAGGGAATCATCAGTTTCATCAGGATCACCTTATCATCAGTCTTTGGAAAAACACCAATCACAGCGAGGAGAAACAGAACATATGTTCTGTGTGTGGATGTACCTTCAACCAGTCGTCTAGCCTGTGAGACTCGTGTGCCCAGCTGACTCAACACTGTAAATGTGGGGACAGTGGGAATGGATGCAGTTGCGCGTCAGGTGAAAACACATCAGGGAGAGGCCGTTTACCAGCTGAATGTGGAAAGAGATGCAGTCGCTTATCTCAACAACTGCTGTAGGCACATGCTAAGTCTTGTCACTGAAAGTGATTAACAGACTGGAATTTGTGTTCAGTGATCCCGGGCGTGTTCGCTATCCCTAACCTGGACACCAAGGCAAAGAGAGGCATTCTGGAAGGTGTGGGGAACTGGAACTTGTCTCTGAGAGTAACCAAAGGCTTGAGATCCGAAACAATCGAGAGTTAGAAAGGAGAAAAGGCCCCAAATGGAGCAGTCGGAAACAGGACATCAATAGTCGCCTCTTATCATAGAGATATCAAATATTGACACATTGTGTAATTTGAAATATCCAAATATTAAACTCCAGCCCAGTTTTCAGAATGATTAACATCAGCAGAAACAAATCCCAACTGACAGAACGAACACGATTCATTCAGAATGTGATTAACAGCAGTAATAACAGAAGAACCCGACCCCTGCAGTCACTGGAGAACTCGCAATTCAGATAACTGAATGAATCTCTTCCCACACTTCCCCCGTGTGAACTCGCTGGAGTTTCAGCAGATGATGGAGTGAAACTCTACCCACACACGGAGCAGGTGAACGGCCTCTTCCCGGTGTGACTGTGCCAATGAATTTCTACATCAGACGGGGAGCTGAATCTCTCCCCACAGTCTCCACATTCCCACGGTTTCTCCATGGTGTGGGTGTCCTTGTGTCTCTCCAGTTTGGGCGATCAGTTGAAGATTCGTCCACACACACAACACGAGTAGCTTCTCTCCGCTGTGAATGGTGCGAAGTTCTTTCAGGCTGTGTAACTGGTTGAAGCTCTTTCTAGTGCACTGGAACAATCTCACTCAGATGTTTGTGTGTCGTGGTGCTTTCCCAGATGTTTGAAATATTTTCCCACAGAGAGAAGAGACAAACATTCCTGCTTCAACATTCAAAGGCCGAGGATGTTGATCATTTCCACCTTACATGGTTGGGTTCAGACCTGCACCAGCTGTGTGCAAAGTGAGAATAAAATCAATGAGATGCTGATTTTCTCTGCTGGCCACTGGGTCTTTTGTGCTGGCCCAATAGGGTGAGACTGTGTTGCCCGCGAAGGTGAGATTGTGCTGGCCCAACAGTGTGAGACTGTGCTGGCCGATAGTGTGAGACTGTGCTGGCCGATAGTGTGAGACTGTGCTGGCCGATAGGGTGAGACTGTGCTGGCCGATAGTGTGAGACTGTGCTGGCCCGATAGTGTGAGCCTGGATTGGCTCGATAGGGTGAGGCCGGGCTAGCCCAATAGGGTGAGCCAGTGCTGGCTCAATGGGGTGAGCCTGGGCTGGCCCGAGAGGGTGAGGCCCGATTGCCCCAATAGGGTGCATCAGTGTTGGCCCAATAGGGTGCGATGTCTCCTGTATAGCGTGCACATTTCTGAGCCATACAGAAGGGGTTAATTACACAGCCCTGCAGACCATGTGCATGCTGAAAGCTTTGAACTTAAATTGCTGGAGAAATACCATCAACGATGTCTTCACAAGATACTGCAAATCCCCTGGGAGGACAGATGCACCAACGTTAGCGTCCTTGACCAGGCCAACAGTATTGAAGCACTGACCACACTCGACCAGGTCCGCAGGGCGGGCCGCATTGTTCACAAGCCTGACACAAAACTCCCAAAGCAAATGCTGTAGTCGGAACTCCGACATGGCATTCGATCCTAAAGGTGGGCAGAGGATGCGTTTCAAGGACCCTCAAAGCCTGTCTGATAAAGTGCAACATCCCCACCGGCACCTGGGAGTTCCTGGCCAAAGACCACCCTAAGTGGAGGAAGTGCATCCGGGAGGGCATTGAGCATCTCGAGTCTCATCGCTGAGAGCATACCGAAATCTAGCACAGGCAATGGAAGGAGCGTGCAGCAAACCAGTCTACAGACCTTTTCCTTCAACCACCGTCCATCTCAACTGGGACAGAGACTGTAATTCCCGTATTGGACTGTTCAGTCACCTGAGAACTCACTTTTAGAGTTGGATCAAGACATCCTCGATTTCGAGCGACTGCCTATGATGATGATGAATTGGGTGAGCTTTGGATGGCCCAAAACGGTGAGCCTGTGCTGGCCCAATAGGGTGAGCATGGGTTGGCCCAATAGGGTGAGCCAGGGTTGGACCAATAGGATGAGCCCAGGCCCAGGGTCACCAGACAGCAATCAGACAGCAAGGCTCTCTTTCTGGGGCCATTGACCTGGGCACAAACATGTGATCAATCAAACTGATATACACCCTGAAGCACCGCCCACACGTTGTCCCTGCACAAAGGACCACACATGCGCCGTGAGGCCCGCCCTGACCAAGATGGCGGCCGCTGAGCCCGCTCCCCGCCCGGGAAAAAGTTACCACCAAGAAAGTAATCAAGAAAACATCAGCGAAGGGCGGCAAGGAGCGCAGAAGGTGGAGGAAGGAGAGTTACTCCATCTACATCTTCAAAATTCACCCCGACACCGGCATCTCCTCCAAGGCCATGGACATCATGAACTCGGTTGTGAACGATATTTTGGAGCACATAGCGGGTGAGGCTTCCCGCCTGGTCCATTACAACAAGCGCCGCACCATCAGCTCCCGGGGGATCCAGACCTCCGTGCGCCTGCTGCTGCCCGGGGAGCTGGCCAAGCACGCCGTGTCGGAAGGGACAAAGGCGGTGACCAAGTACACCAGCTCCAAGTAAAACTGCACGCTCTCCTAAGAGATCAAACCCAAACATAACGGCTCTTTTAAGCGCCACCCACAACCTCTCTGAAAGAGCTGCACAAACCCATCTCCCTTTAGACTCAATTTACTGTAATTATTTCCTGAACAAGTGTGTGTGGACCTTTGCAGTTCCAGCTGTAGATTTAGTTTTAATTTCTCAGATAACTGATTTTACTGTCCGGTTCTTCCTTTTCCCGCCTTAAACTACAAACACGGTCCCTGGTCGCCCTTTTCCTTTGCTCTCAGACCCGTTCATTTGCAGCGCCTGCCAAAGAATTAGAAACTTGTTTTAGGATGAGACTCAGACTTTAGCCACCTCGTTCTCTCTCACGCCTTCTTCAAT
Source organism: Pristiophorus japonicus (assembly GCF_044704955.1). NCBI lineage: Eukaryota > Metazoa > Chordata > Chondrichthyes > Pristiophoridae > Pristiophorus > Pristiophorus japonicus. The sequence goes on from NW_027254624.1 coordinate 982,138, forward strand.
TCAAAAGAACATTCTACTTAGGAGTCAATCAGTTTATTAACCTTCGAGTCCGAATGTAACAACCCAGAATGGGAGTTCTTACAGAGACCAGAACCGGGGCAGTTTGAACACTCTGACCCTCTTCCCTTTTCACAGAAGGACTCCCAGTTCTGGTCTCATGCTGCCTGTGCGGCGGATCGATCGATAATCTATGTAATCCAACTTTTACAAAGATTGAGTGGATTGTGTCCCGTTACAGAATAAGTGGGGAGTGATTCCCTCCCATTACATATAGTTTGAAACTGAACCCAAATTTAATCCTGATTGTAACAGCCTGGAATTTACAAGTGAAATGTGGATTAAGACAAAGGGAAACAAAAAAGTGTTTGGAAATATGTGCCTAATGGGGAAGTTACTAACATAATCCGCAATTGTAACAATTATTGGCGGGATTTTTGAATTTCTAAATCCTTCGAAGACTGACTGTTCAGAACAGTCATTTCCGCCCAGGTTTCTTTGGTGGGCTAAGCAGGCTGCGATTGGTCATCCGAAAGGACCAATGAAATTAACCACGGAGCGACCAATCACAAGTTAGCTCCCTGCATTCCTCCAGAAGGTAAAAGGCAGATGTGGGAGGAGTTTCTCATTCTTTCCATGAACGTGTAGATTGTGGAAACGTGTAGAAGATGAAAAACCGGCGGTAAAGCTCGGGCCAAGTCCAAGTCTCGCTCCTCCCGGGCCGGACTGCAGTTCCCTGTGGGCCGTGTTCACAGGCTCCTGCGGAAGGGGAACTACGCTGAGCGTGTGGGTGCCGGAGCCCCGGTCTACATGGCTGCTGTGCTCGAGTATCTGACCGGCTGAAATCCTGGAGCTGGCCGGCAAACTGGCCCGCGACAACAAGAAGAACCGCACCATCCCCAGACACCTGCAGCTGGCCATCCGCAACGACCAGGAGCTCAGCAAGCTGCAGGAAAAGGTGACCATCGCTCAGGGTGGGGTGCTGCCTAATATATAGGCTGTGCTGCTGCCCAAGAAAACCAACAGTGTGTCCAAGAGCAAGTAAAGCGGACAGGATTTAATCTAATAAACCAAAGGCTCTTTTCCGAGCCACCCACAGTATCAATGTAAGGGCAGGTTAATGCTCTCTGGATCACAATTGTACCAGATCTAAATTAACTTTGAATCTCTGCAATTTAGCGGTTAGTTTCCTGATCAGAAATGGCCCTCAGACATTGTCGGTTCTAAACTGGTCACTGCTGACAGACAGTGCAACAGGTTTGCTGTTATAAAATCCTGCTGTAAGGTACCATAAATCATTTCTGGCCTGCGAGGCGGTAAACTTACCCCGATTGCGATGGCCGGGTTGGTCTGCGACTGAAAAAGGTGAAGTGCATCTTCATAGCTCCAGAGGTAGAATTCATGCGGATGAGGGTAGCAGCAGACGGGATCAGACCTACTGTGTCCAAAACGGAAGCGATCCAGAGAGCACCCAGACCGCGTAACACGACGGAGTTGCATTCATTACTGGGGCTCCTGAATTATTTTGCTCACTTTCTTCCCAAATTGAGCACGCTGTTAGAGCTGCTACACGTGCTCCTGCACAAAGGTCGTGAATGGTTCTGGGGGGACAGCCAGGAAAGGGCTTCTGATAGAGCACAAAATTTGTTGTGCTCCAACAATCTGTTAACGCTATATGACCCATGTAAGAAACTTCTTTTAACATGCGATGCATCGTCCTATGTGGCCAGGTGTGTGTTGCAGCATGTGAATGCCAATGGTCAGTTTCAGCCAGTAGCTTATGCCTCCAGATGTCTGTCCCAGGCAGAACGGTGCTACGTGATGGTAGAGAAGTAAGCGCTTGCATGGATATATGCTGTAAAAAAAATGCACCAGTAACTGTTTCGCAGAAAGTGTGAGCTGGAGACAGATCACAAACCCCGAACATCCCTTTTGGCCGACAACAAGGCTATAAATGCAAATGCATTGACCCCCATACAGACGGGCCACTCACGTTAGCCGCCTATGACTACACAATTCATCACAGACCGGGTACTGAAAACTGCACCGATGCACTCAGCAGGCTCCCACTAGCCACCACCGAGGGGCCAACCGAGCATGCTGCTGAGATGGTCATGGCTGTTGAAGTTTTCGAAAGCGAAGGCTCACCTGTGACAGCCCGTCAGATCAAAATCTGGAAAAATAGAGACCCACTACTGTCTTTTGTCAAGAAATGTGTCCTAAATGGGGACTGGGCAGCCACGTACGGGACATTCCCTGAGGAATTCAAACCATTTCACAGACGCAAAGATGAACTCTCGATTCAGGCCGATTGCCTACTATGGGCAGAGAGATGTTCAAGAGAGAACTCCACAATGAGCACCCGGGCATTGTCATGATGAAGGCAATTGCGAGGTCACACGTTTGCTGGCCAGGGATAGATGCCGACCTGGAATTTTGTGTTCACAGATGCAACACGTATTCCCAGCTGGGCAATGCTACCAGGGAAGTTTCCCCTTAGCCCCTGGTCCTGGCCCGCCAACCATGGTCATGTATCCATGTGGACTACGCACGTCCTTTCATGAGAAAAAATGTTTTTGGTTGCAGTAGACGCCTACTTCAAATGGATCGATGTGACATTCTGAATTCAAGCACATCCTCCGCCAAGATAGAAAGTCAACGTGCAATGTTCGCTGCCCATGGTGGACCGGACGCCTTGGTCAGCGACAATGGCCCGTGCTTTACAAACATTGACTTCCAGGACTTCATGGCAGGAAATGGTATCAACCATGTCAGAACGGCACCGTTCAAGCCGGCCTCAAATGGTCAGGTGGAACGAGCAGTGCAGATAATCAAACAGTGGATGCTCAGAATCCAAAGGGGTTCCCTACAAAGCCGCTTATCATGCCTCCTGTTGTCCAATAGATCCCGACCACACTCGCTCACAGGGGTTCCACCCGCAAAGCTGCTAATGAAAAGGATGCTCAAAACCAGGTGATCCATTATACGCCACACCATGAAAGAAATTGTTGAGAGCAGGCGCCAGTCACAATGTGACGACCATGACAGGAATACGAGGGCGCGATGTATTGATGTCAATGACTCTGCCTTTGTCCTCAACTACGCTGCAGGGCTTAAATAACTTGCAGGAACTGTGATTGCCCAAAGAGGGAAATAGGATTCTGATAGTTAAACTTACCAATGGACAAATCTGCCGCAAACACGTGGATTTAACAAAAAGGGGGTTCAGCAACCCCATGGAAGAAGCAGAGGATGAACACGATGTAGAGTTTACTCCACCAAGTGGAGGAGAGCCCAGTCACTGTGGGCAGTCCGGACAGGCCTGAGGCATCGCAAACAGCAGACACTCAGGGCAGCGCCCAACAACCGGAACCCCAACTCAGGCGCTCGACAAGGGAGTGTAAACCACCAGAGAGACTTAACCTGTGATCTCAATAAGACTTTGGGGGGAGGTGATGTCATGTATTCAACTGTCATTGTCACCCATGTATAAGCTGACCGAAGTTGTACACCTTGAGAACATTGACCACAATGGGGTGAACTTGAGGGAGACACTCCTAACCTTGACTTTCAAGTATAAAAGGAGGAGCTCCACCCACCTTCATCACTTGAGGTTTTGGTAAAAAAGGTAACTGGTCACAGAGTGACCTTCTCTCAAGTATGGGCCTCGTGTACATTTATACAGTATCGTAAGGACATATCAGATTTGGTGTCACAATGTAACTGGTCCCTGGATTTGGTGTCACTATGTAAGGGAAGCCTGGATTTGTTGTCAACAGCACCTGTGGACAACCCCGCAGCCCAGCAACGCATTCAGCACAGAATGATCCCACTAAAATCTATTCCAAATTAACACTACCCATATTAATTCACCAGAAACAGCCCCGTGCCTGCAAAGAACTGCAGCCCCGCATTTAGCTTCGGTGGAATACACAATACCAAACATTTTAAAGAAAAAGGAAATCCATCATAGTTCAAGAATGGCGATTATTGGGCAGTAAATACCCCTCACTCATACAACTCATTCACCTCTACTCTGCAACTCCCCCTTGCCAACTACTCTTTCGCCCATACTCTCCAAACCCCTCACCCAACTCCTCGATCACCACATTTCTTTCAAACCCTCACCCCAACTCCTCTTTCACCCTTCTCTCCAAATCCCTCCCCCAACTCCTCTTTCACCCCGACAATTTCATTTTCATCATCACTTACACAAGTCATCCACACTGGAGGTAAATCTGAGGAGCGTCTGTGTGTTGGTGAGGTGATCACTGGACAATAAAGTGCAGAGACTGATGGGTGCTGCTCATTACCCTCGGTGAGATTTAATCCCCTTACCACTGAATACTGCACACAGACGGTCACCTTGGTAACGGAATGGTCATTGTGACATCACTTTCTAAACAAGGGCACACAGGACAATGGGTCATCAATAAATGGTAAAGGGATTAAACACTCTGCAATTACATTGTAAATAATAGTAAATACATGCTGAAAAATAACTGGCGAAGATAATAGCTTATCTCTGTGAAATTCACGAGCTAACAATACGAATGATGTGTTTAGTTTGCACACACACACACACACTTACACATATATATATATAGCAAAGACTTTGTGCACACACTTTTCAGTTGTTGTACTTAAGCTGATGCAATATGTTTTATAGGTCTTGCTGCGTCAGGATATAAAGATACCGCACGCTATTGCTCCTCCTGCTGCCTGGGGGAATGGAGCAGATATTTAAAGGGACAGGGACTCCCTTTGCTCTGCCTAGTTATACTTCAAAGAACAGTCTAGTTTATCTCGCAGTGTCGGAGGACTTCACAAGCCGAGCTCCCATTAACAGTTGCTCCCTTCTGTATT